>NC_069501.1:13866394-14192362 GCF_027579735.1 Bombina bombina | reverse complement strand
AAACACTTCCTCGTCTTGTTTATCACAAGCCCCCTTGAACAGGCCATCTTACTCGACAGGGCCCACAACACATCAGGGTAGACAAAACAACAACCCCCCCTCACAGACAACAATGCAGGAAACAACCCAGTCCCTTCTCCCAGATCAGGAGGGCAACTTAAGTGTAATTAATTTAACCAAACACAACCTAACACAAGACCATATACAAGTATTAGCAAAGGGACTAAGTTTTTGTCCAACCAATAATCTCAATAAATTTGAATTAATAAAGGATGTTCATCTGTTCACTAGAAAATTATTATTAAAAAAAAATATATATTTGAAAAAACAATTTGGAGATGATTGGACCATCCAAGATCAGAATACTTTACCAGAATACCTTGAAGATTTAGAACAATTACTTGAAGAGAATAGGTCCCCAGAAACCCCTGATCTTAACTGGAGACAAAAATAACAACTAAATCTAAATTCTCTCCTCCCTTGCATGGCTCTCCAGAGATACAAACCTTCAATGAAGTAGTATGCCATCAAATTGAGACTATGCCACTTAGAAAAATGAACCAAAATATCATAATCAATGAACAAAAAGCTATAACTGAGATAAAATCATGACAGGATACCATAGTGAAGCCATTGGATAAGGGAGGCAATGTTGTTTTGTGGGACACCAAAATGTATCTAAATGAAGCACATACACAATTAAGTAACCAAGAGTGTTATAAAAAATTATTAAGAAACCCTACTCAAATGTATTTGCAGAAATACAAAACAAATATTAAAGATGCCTTTAAAGATGAGATTATATCTAACTCTGAGAAAACATTTAACTCAAAATTATCCCAAGGTTGCAACTTTATATTTCATTCCAAAAATTCATAAAAATAAAAAACGCCCTCCAGGCAGGCTGATAATCTCTGGCAATGAAAGTGTTACTGAAAAAGCCAGTAAATATGTTGATGCAAGACTCAGAGAATATCTTTACACTCTACCTACTTATGTGAAGGATACTATGGAGGTCTTGCAAAAATTGGAGAATATACACCTTACAAACAACTCAATTCTAGTAACAGCAGATGTTGAATCCTTATATACTAACATTAAACACTACTTAGGGGAAAAAAACATCAAGTATTTTATTAGTACAAACCAAACTGAAAATTAATTACATAATCTCTTTATAATAAAGTTGTTACATTTTGTGCTTAACTCAAAATTCTTCACTTTCCAAGATCAATTCTACCTTCAAACCCAGGGGACAGCCATGAGCACAGCGTGCGCTGCCACCTATGCCAATTTATTCTTAGGCTGGTGGGAGCAACTCCAAGTATTCTCTCACAGCAATGATCATTTTACTAAGCACATACCGGTCTGGATAAGATATATCGATGACATTTTCTTTATCTGGGATGGCCCAGAAAATGTATTGCTTGAATTCATGAAATAATTTAACACTAACAATATCAATTTAACATTAACTTATGATTTCAGCTCTCATCAAATTAACTTTCTCGACCTTACTATCTTTAAACAGTCTGATGGATCTATTGCAACTTCTCTATATAGGAAACCTACTGCCACTAACACTCTCCTACATTCCACAAGTGCTTACTCATATAACACAATAAAGGCAATCCCAAAAGGAGAATTCCTAAAATTAAGACGCAACTGTACTAATGTTAACACTTATAAAATTGAGTCAATTAAATTAATGTCTAGGCTAAGAGCCAGAGGTTATGGCAACAGATCCCTGAAAAAAGCAAGAAATCATGCCTTAAAAATAAAACAAGAAAGTTTACTAACACCAAAGTTTAAAGGGACAGTCTAGGCCAAAATAAACTTTCATGATTCAGATAGGGCATGTAATTTTAAACAATTTTCCAATTTACTTTTATCACCAATTTTGCTTTGTTCTCTTGGTATTCTTAGTTAAAAGCTTAAATTAGGAGGTTCATATGCTAATTTCTTAGACCTGAAGGCCACCTCTTTTCAGAATGCATTTGAACAGTTTTTCACCACTAGAGGGTGTTAGTTCACATATTTCATATAGATAACACTGTGCTTGTGCACGTGAAGTTATCTGGGAGCAGGCACTTATTGGCTAAACTGCAAGTCTGTCAAAAGAACTGAAATAAATGGGCAGTTTGCAGAGGCTTAGATACAAGATAATCACAGAGGTTAAAAGTATATTAATATAACTGCATTGGTTATGCAAAACTGGGGAATGGGTAATAAAGGGATTATCTATCTTTTAAAACAATAAAAATTCTGGTGTAGACTGTCCCTTTAAGAGCAATGACAACATAATTAGGTTAATAACTAAATACAATCCACAAATGTCTGAAGTCATTCAAATCATGAACAAAAATTGGCATATCTTATTACAAGACAAATTGTTAGCTAGCCAAATTGGTACAAGGATTGCCATTGGATACAAGACACCCAAAAATCTGAGAGATGATCTTATAAAAAGCCAGTATGTGCACTTTCCAAAAAAGGAAAGTCAGAATCCAGGCATGTTCCCTTGTGACACGTGTAATGTCTGCCCAAAAGTTTGGAAAATTCAGGAAATCACAGATAGATATAAGTATAAACATAAGCTAACTAGTCATTTTCTTGCTCCACCACAGGTGTAGTGTATATTCTAAAATGTTCTTGCAACTTGTTTTACACAGGTATGACTACCATGTCAGGGTACAGGTAAATGACATATATATATATATATATATATATATATATATATATATATATATATATATATATATATATATATATATATGTATGTCAATAGGACAGGGAAATGTGTTTATATATGAAACCATATTTTTATCAGATATTACTGAAATAGGGTTGAAATTCTGATGTCAGGATTTGATTCACAAAACCCCCACAATTTGAATACACATCTCAATACTTAATTGCAGACAGGATGTCTCCAGAGACTCTGACACTGAAACACTCTGCAAAAATCCAGAGCACTCTGTACCAGTGATGTCACGAATAGTTCGCAGGTGAATAGTTCCCGGCGAACATAGCATGTTCGCATTCGCCGCAGCGGGCGAACATATGAGATGTTCGATTCGCCCCCTATTCTTTATCATTGAGTAAACTTTGATCCTCTACCTCACAGTCAGAAGACACATTACAGCCAATCAGCAGCAGACCCTCCCTCCCAGACCCGCCCACCTCCTGGACAGCATCTATTTTAGATTAATTTGGAAGCTGCATTCTTAGTGAGAGGAGGGACAGTGTAGCTGCTGCTGATTTAATAGGGAAATCGATAGCTAGGCTAGTGTATTCAGTGTCCACTACAGTCGTGAAGGACTCATCTGATCTCTGCTGTAAGGACAGCACCCCAAAAAGCCCTTTTTAGGGCTAGAACATCAGTCTGCTTTTTTTTTTTTCCTGTGTAATCTAATTTCAGTTGCCTGCCTGCCAGCGTGTGTGTCAGGCTCACAGTGTATACTGTGCCCACTTGCCCAGTGCCACCACTCATATCTGGTGTAACAGTAGTGTACATTTAAAAAAAACAACACTTTTTTAACTGTGAAATAATAGCAGACAGCTGCCAGTACCCAAGATGGCCACCAATAAGGCAGATGGGGAGGGTTAGAGAGCTGTTTTGGGGGGGATCAGGGAGGTTGGGGGCTAAGGGTGGATGCTACACCACAGCAGATGTAAATATGCTAAAAAAAATTAAAAAAAATTAAAAACCTTTTATTTTAGTACTGGCAGACTTTCTGCCAGTACTTAAGATGGCGGGGACAATTGTGGGGTGGGGGAGGGAAGGGAGCTGTTAGGGAGGGATCAGGGGGTCTGATGTGTCAGGTGGGAGGCTGATCTCTACACTAAAGCTAAAATTAACCCTGCAAGCTCCCTACAAACTACCTAATTAACCCCTTCACTGCTAGCCATAATACACGTGTGATGCGCAGCAGCATTTAGCGGCCTTCTAATTACCAGAAAGCTACGCCAAAGTCATATATGTCTGCTATTTCTGAACAAAGGGGATCCCAGAGAAGCATTTACAACCATTTGTGCCGTAATTGCACAAGCTGTTTGCAAATAATTTCAGTGAGAAACCTAAAATTGCGAAAAAATTTAAGCTTTTTATAAATTTGATCGCATTTGGCGGTGAAATGGTGGCCTTAAATATACCAAAATGGGCCTAGATCAATACTTTGGGTTGTCTACTACACTACACTTAAGCTAAAATTAACTCTACAAGCTGCCTACATGCTCCCTAATTAACCCCTTCACTGCTGGGCATAAAACACATGTGGTGCGCAGTGGCATTTAGCAGCCTTCTAATTTATTTATTTATTTATTATTTATTTATAAAATATTTTACCAGGAAGGATACATTGAGATTTCTCTCGTTTTCAAGTATGTCCTAATTACCAAAAAGCAACACCAAAGCCATATAAGTCTGCTTTTTCTGAACAAAGGGGATCCCAGAGAAGCATTTACAACCATTTATGCCATAATTGCATAAGTTGTTTGCAAATAATTTCTGTGAGAAACCTAAAGTTTGTGAAAAAGTGAACAATTCTTTTTATTTGATCGCATTTGGCGGTGAAATGGTGGCATGAAATATACCAAAATGGGCCTAGATCAATACTTTGGGTTGTCTACTACACTACACTTAAGCTAAAATTAACTCTACAAGCTCCCTACATGCTCACTAATTAACCCCTTCACTGCTGGGCATAAAACACGTGTGGTGCGCAGTGGCATTTAGCAGCCTTCTAAATACCAAAAAGCAACGCCAAAGCCATATGTCTGCTATAATGGCATGTCTGGCACACAGTGTTGGGGCAATGGTCCATCTGACCATTGATACCTGGTCTATTGATACCTGGTCTGCAAAGCATGGTCACAGGGCAGGTATATCACCTACACTGCGCACTGTGAAGTGGGCGTAACCCTTACACTACCTGATCGATACAACATCATACCTGATGTTTTAAAGCACGTTATTCCAAACAATTTAGGAATGTTAGGTGATTTATGCCCTTTATGGATTAAAACCAGACTCTGCATCAACTATGTAATTTTCCATGTGAGTTTTGCCATGGATCCCCCTCCGGCATGCCACAGTCCAGGTGTTAGTCCCCTTGAAACCACTTTTCCATCACTATTGTGGCCAGAAAGAGTCCCTGTGGGTTTTAAAATTCACCTGCCTATTGAAGTCTATGGCGGTTCACCCGGTTCGCGAACTTTTGCAGAAGTTCACATCCGCCATTCGCGAACCCAAAATTTTAGGTTTGCGACATCACTACTCTGTACCCCATGCAGTGAGTGAAGACGAAGAGTCTGGGAACTGTCTTTAAGGTAGGAGGAGATTTGGGGGAAAGAGCAGTGGGGGTTAAATAAATGGCTTTTAACAGCTGCCTGTTAAGTGACCCTGTGAACTAAAGGCACATTTTAAGATGTAACTTTGAACTACAACAAATAAATTATTTTTTAATGTCTGCCTCAGAAAGTATTAAATATAGAAATTTGGGAAATTTTCTAATTCTCTATTATTACATGGGTATGTGCTAAACTTGGTAGGTAACTATTTTAGTCGGTCTAAAATGTTTAATAACCTCTGCATTGTTTTTATTTTTCAGACAAATAATTTTAGATCCGCATAGAAATATATATGTATATATAGATATGTGTGAGTGGGGCAATGGAAACTTGGCAGAAACACATATTTTAAATTATACTCTTGGGAACCATTGTTAAAAGACAGCATAGAAATTAATACATGTGTGTGCATATATATAACATAATTTATCTATTTTTCAGATGGACCATAGAGGAATTCATGCAGGCAGAACTGTTGGAGATGTAGAACAGGATATAGTTGTGTAGATACATACATATAACAGATGTATAAATGCCAGGATACTAATAAAATTGTAATGGATTTTAAGCTAATAATTAGCAATATAATTATTTTACTATAAAGTAATATTAAAAAGCACATGATGTTTCATATCAAAATGATCAGAGAGGCGATATAATACGGCCCCAACTGTGATTGATATCGTGAGGGGTTCATGCAAGAAATTATGGCATTTATTACACATTTTAAAGAAATATTTTCTTTCAATGTTGGGTAGTAAATGTATTACTGTGTTTGTTTGTCATGCTGCATGTATTGCTGTGTTTGTTTGTCATGCTTCCACCCGGTGTTATGATGTGAGAACTACAGCCAGAAGGCTTTTTAGGCTGTTAAAAATAAGATATTCCAGATATCCAATCAGCAGAGACAAGCACGAGGGCCAATCCGAGACAAGGTTTCCGTTTGGGTGTTTCCAAACTCACCAGAGATTGAAAGCTTATATGAGTCAATGCAAGAGGGAGAAAGACACACAGATGCTGCTGGCTAACTTGTAACTGGTTACTGGGCGTGAAAATACCATTTTACTCTAGCAAAGCTGATCTGCCTTTCTTATTGATTGCAAAATATACTTATTATTGGTATTCTGAGGTGAGATAATTCCTATTAAGAAACATTGGAAACTGGATATCGATTTGTTTATTTGGTAAAGTATACAAAGGTTATTGGTAAGACCATATTTAAATTATAATTAGAACATTTAAAGGAGCACTCAGTGTTTTTAAATTGTATTTCATAGTATTGAATAGCTCTTAGCTTATTTTTTTGTATACAAATATTTAAAGTAGACATTCATTATTGCTGTATATAGCAGATTTAAAGAAGTAGTTTGTATTTCAAGTTAGTATTTCATAAGCCTGTATATTGTTAAACATATACCCTTGATGATAAATAATTAATCTGTGCAAAATATAGAATATATATATATCTTAGAATTGATTTTAATTATAAGTGATTAAAATTTGTGCCAGTTTAAATAAATAGACATTTAAGTAACTGTTCACATTAAGAATACATGTATTTTTAGTATCTTAGGCCTAGATTTAGAGTTTGGCAGTAGCCATCAAAACCAGCGTTAGAGGCTCCTAACGCTGGTTTTTACCGCCCTCTGGTATTTGGAGTCAGTCAGGAAAGGGTCTAACGCTCACTTTGCAGCCGCGACTTTTCCATACCGCAGATCCCCCTACGCCATTTGCATATCCTATCTTTTCAATGGGATCTTTCTAACGCCGTTATTTAGAGTCTTGGCTGAAGTGAGCATTAGAAATCTAACGACAAAACTCCAGCCGCAGAAAAAAGTCAGTAGTTAAGAGCTTTCTGGGCTAACGCCGGTTTATAAAGCTCTTAACTACTGTGCTCTAAAGTACACTAACAACCATAAACTACCTATGTACCCCTAAACCGAGGCTCCCCCACATCGCCGCCACTCTATTAAAATTTTTTAACCCCTAATCTGCCGCTCCATACACCGCCGCCACCTACATTATCCCTATGTACCCCTAATCTGCTGCCCCTAATACCGCCGACACCTACATAATATTTATTAACCCCTAATCTGCCGCCCCCGCTATCGCTGACACCTGCATATTTTTTTTAACCCCTAATCTGCCACTCCGTACACCGCCGCAACCTACATTATACCTATGTACCCCTAATCTGCTGCCCCTAACACAGCCGACCCCTATATTATATTTATTAACCCCTAATATGCCGCCCCCAATGTCGCCTCCACCTACCTACAATAATTAACCCCTAATCTGCCGACCGGACCGCACCGCTACTATAATAAATGTATTAACCCCTAATCCGCCTCACTCCCACCTCAATAACCCTATAATAAATAGTATTAACCCCTAATCTGCCCTCCCTAACATCGCCAACACCTAATTTCAAGCATTAACCCCTAATCTGCCGACCGGAGCTCACCGCTACTCTAATAAATTTTTTAACCCCTAAAGCTAATTCTAACCCTAACCCTAACACCCCCCTAAGTTAAATATAATTTTTATCTAACAAAATAAATTAACTCTTATTAAATAAATTATTCCTATTTAAAGCTAAATACTTACCTGTAAAATAAACCCTAATATAGCTACAATATAAATTATAATTATATTGTAGCTATTTTAGGATTAATATTTATTTTACAGGCAACTTTGTATTTATTTTAACCAGGTACAATAGCTATTAAATAGTTAATAACTATTTAATAGTTACCTAGTTAAAATAATTACAAAATTACCTGTAAAATAAATCCTAACCTAAGTTACAATTAAACCTAACACTACACTATCAATAAATTAATTAAATAAAATACCTACAATTATCTACAATTAAACCTAACACTACACTATCAATAAATTAATTAAATACAATACCTACAAATAAATACAATTAAATAAACTAACTAAAGTACAAAAAATAAAAAAGAACAAAGTTACAAAAAATAAAAAAATATTTACAAACATTAGAAAAATATTACAACAATTTTAAACTAATTACACCTACTCTAAGCCCCCTAATAAAATAACAAAGACCCCCAAAATAAAAAAATGCCCTACCCTATTCTAAATTAAAAAAGTTCAAAGCTCTTTTACCTTACCAGCACTGAAAAGGGCCATTTGCGGGGCATGCCCCAAATAATTCAGCTCTTTTGCCTGTAAAAAAAACCATACAATACCCCCCCCAACATTACAACCCACCACCCAAATACCCCTAATCTAACCCAAACCCCCTTAAATAAACCTAACACTAAGCCTACCTTATCTTCACCATGCCAGGTTCACTGATCCGTCCTCCGAAGTCTTGATCCAAGCCTCCGAAGTCTTCATCCAAGCCCAATCGGGGGCTGCCGATCCATAATCCGGCTGAATTCTTCTATCAAGCGGCGGCTGAAGAGGTCCAGAAAAGGCTCCAAAGTCTTCATCCTATCCGGGAAGAAGAGGAGATCCGGACCGGCAACCATCTTGATCCAAGTGGCATCTTCTATCATCATCCGATGACGAACGGCTCCATCTTGAAGACCTTCAGCACGGATCCACCCTCTTCATTCGACGTCCAACTGAAGAATGAAGGTTCCTTTAAGGGACATCATCCAAGATGGCGTCCCTCGAATTCCGATTGGCTGATAGGATTCTATCAGCCAATCGGAATTAAGGTAGGAAAATTCTGATTGGCTGATGGAATCAGCCAATCAGATTCAAGTTCAATCCGATTGGCTGATTGGATCAGCCAATCAGATTGAGCTCGCATTCTATTGGCTGATCGGAACAGCCAATAGAATGCAAGCTCAATCTGATTGGCTGATCCAATCAGCCAATCGGATTGAACTTTTTTTTGAAAATTGAAATATTGATTTTTTTTTTTGAAAATTGAAATATTGATTTTCATGTTCAAGATTAATATTAATATTTTGAAATATTATTTAAAATTATTTTTTTGAAAAATTAATAAAAATATTAATTTTTCATATTTCAAAATGAATCAAAAATATACATTTTTCATATTTAAAAATTAATAAAAATATTAATTTTTCATATTTCAAAATTTATAAAAATATTAATTTTTCATATTTCAAAATTAGTCAAAAATATTAACTTTTCATATTTCAAGATTCATAAAAAATATTGATTTTTCTTATTTCAAAATTAATAAAAATATTAATTTTGTCATATTTCAAAATTGATATTGATATTTTGAAGATATAATTTTTTTCCCTCTCTCTTATTGGTTAAAATTGTATTAGCGTTTTTATCTTATTAAGTACAACACTAGGATAACGATGTCTTCAGCAAAAAGTAATGCTAGCGTTTCTTTACAAGATGAAATTGTGCCCTCCCCAAGGTCCTCTGTCAATGAAGTGGTTCAGGAAAAAAACTCTCAAATTAGAAGCCATGAACCACATCATGACTGGACTTGATGTTGGGGACGATAGCCCCATGTATATTAAGGGGTGTAAAGATAAGGCCAAAGATTTAGTTAGAGATATGTGGTTTGAAGATGGGGAATTATACCAAATGTTACTGCAACTAAATAAATGCACGGAACTTAGTGAGCATGATGAATTAATTTTCGAAACTTGGCCGATCCTAATGTATTTGAGCTGTGAGATGTCTAAACAAATGGCAGGACAGTACAGACAATTAGGACGGCTAAGGGTTGAAAATGATTCATTAAAAGAGTTTAAAAAAACTTTTATTAAGGCAAAGGTAGAAGTTTTCAAAGCTAGCCAAAACGTTCTGAATTAAATAAATATAATCAGAAATTAGTGGCTGAATTTCAAGCTTTCGAAGAAGAATATGAAAAATGCCAAGATGAAAATAAAGCTTTAAGAGCTAGATATTGTGAGGCTGAAAAAGGGTATGAACAGGAAATAAATAAATTAAAGAGACAAATTAGCAGTTATAAGGACTGGGACAGAAATGAGTTTCAAGATACCAGGCGGGAGGAAAGACAAAGATACCCAAACTATAGCCCTAATTTAGACCCAGAGGTAACTTTTTCCCCTAGGCAATTACCTAACTCTGGGGGATCAGAAGATTATTACGCCGCAGATGAAGGGGCTAGATTCTCAGGCAGCCCAGATAGAAATACACGGGTAAGATTTCAGCACAGTAAAGATAGGACAGATGAAAGGCGCCCTAACTCAAACAATAAGTCCCCAGTAAGATCCAGTAATATACCAAATAAAGTGTATGACACCCCCACAATAATTAAGTTCCTAAAGAATACAGTACACCCATTTTCCAAAGGGGGGGTCCACTTCCATAATTGACCACTTAGAGGCCTTTGAAAACACTTTATCTATAATGAGTGTTACAAGTGAGCAGTTAAAAATTGAATTTCTACCCTGGGTATTTGAAAGTTAACATCACAAATTCTTTGCTTCACTAAAGGATATGAATATTCATTCCTGGAGTGAAATAAAACGACAATGCAGAAAGGAATTCGGGCAACATCGCACTAAAACTGCAGCGAAAATAGCTGTATATGGTTTAAAATGTAGTGCAAATCAAAATCCCATAGAGTTCCTTTCTTTATTGAAAACTGCATATAGTATGGCTGAAGATGATCCCATATTTGAAGGCTCAGAGTTTGTGAATCTATTTTTTGAAGCACTGCCCGCACCCATCAAAATCAACTTAGCTAGAGATTTTGAGGAGAACTGCTCATTGGAATGGCTGATCAAAGAGAGTACAAAATTATACTCTATTCCGCAGTCCAGTGAACAGGGGGATAAAAGGGAGAAAAAGCCCAGTCCTAAGATAGTGGCCAAAACTAGGGTGTCACCTAGCCCCCTAAACTTGGAGTCTAAGAAGAAAACCTACCCGGAAGTGGCCAGAGAAAACAGTCCATCTCCACAGAGGTTTAACTCTACCCCTCCCCCAACACGGGATGAGGCGCAGAGAGACTATAGCCAAAGCGGGGGACATACTCAGGCGAATAATTACGCCCAAAGAGAATACCCACAGAATAATGGGTACCCACGCAAAGGTAGATACAATAGATGGCGAAGATATTCTCAGGATAACCAGACACCCCAAGTGAATAATGCTCCCCAAAATAATAATGCTGAACAAATTGAACCCCAGGGGCAACCACGCCAGGATAGAAATAGCGGCTCTGATTCTGAGGGGAACCAATGGTCCAGGAATCATTATTATGGGGCATCAAGGGATAGGCCCAGGAGTAGGGGTAACTTGTACAATCAAGTAGATCAGCTTAGTACCCAGCTAATTTGGTTGAGCGAACAAGTCGCTAATATGAGTCAAAAACTTACGGCTCAGCAACTGAACAATACTTTTTTAGGGGTACAGCCAGTGGCCAGCAGTGGGCCATAGGCACAGTCATAGACACTGCAGTGTCACCTGAAAGGGAGTTGAGAGATATGCGAAATAAAATGATAACTGTCAAAAATGGTACTAATCATGTTCTCTCCCCACAGACCAGAAACGGACAATTTAGTTGTGATGACAAGCAACCTCATCCGGGAAAAATTAACAAATATCTTCCTTTGCAGCACTCTCCTAACCTTATTTCCACAGATGCGGTACACAAGAATCCAGCCGACCCTATCATGGAGGGAACCAGTAGGTACGAAGTTCCTTCTGCGCGGGAAAACATGGCGGATTCAGGTAACACGTGGCGAAGCCCACAGATGTATGATAATGCCAATTTTATGTGTGAAATGATAGAAACTGCAGGGAGATATTATGTATTAGTTGAGCTGCAAGGTTCAGTCTCCAACCCTATCATGGGATTAATTGATACTGGGTCTCAGGCAACTATCTTATCCCACAGGTACTACACTCAGCTAAATGAGCTAACACCCCACAAACCTAAAATAAAAGAATTTGATGGTTCTCTAATAGGAGTTGGGGGTGACTCCCTAAAAGTTTACGGTACTGCCTGGTTAAAATTTAAACTGGGGAACAGGGTCATAAGACACCCTGTCATTATAGTGGATCTGCCAACTGATCGTTTAATTATTGGTAGTGATCTCCTGAAGCGATTGAGCACCATAATTGTTTGCATAAATAATGTAATTTGGTCACAAGTTAAAAGGCCTATCAATTATGAGAAATCTGGTATATCTCACCCCAGACCTAACTGTCACATGGTGGAAGAGAAACCAGATACTGTGGAGATTCATTTCAGGAATAACTCTATACCTGATATCACTATTTTACAAATAGATGATCAGACTCCTTTAAGTGGCTCTGATGGTAATACTTTTAAAATTTCTCCTGTAAAGATAGCTAATATTTCCTTAGACGGCGACGTATTAACCATATCTCTCCACAAGGGGGATCATAAAATCCCTAAGGGGGGGCCACGCTCAATACCTCGCAGGGATTGAGAGAGTTAAAGAGGATCTATACAAATGCATGACCTTGGTACAACAAAATATGCCAAGTTGAGTTTAAAACAGGAAGCTAGCTATATAAGCGAAGGCTTATTAGCGCAGATAGCTGAACCTAAAGTGATTAAATATCTTTCTCCCCAAGACCACTGTGTCTACAACCTGGATGACAGGTTTGAAAGCTATAACATCACAGCTAAGTGCTTATTATCTGTATCTATAGGCAATAAATCAGTGAAGCACCTGTTTTTAGTTGTAAATACTCCCCATAATCAAATATACATTGGCAATGATATCTTACATAGATATGCCATACAAATAGATTTGATTAACTCTTCCCTCTGGAGCAGGTTAAAGGGGGACCCTGAAGTATTTCAGGATGAAAGTGCAGCCCTAAAATCAAACCAGCAATTGCCATATGCTGTGAATATGCAGGTGTCTAACGATGTTGAAATTCCTGCAGGGGCTGATAAATTTCTTTTACCCTTACAGGTAAAGAGAGGTCAGAAATTAAAAACTTCTGAAACACTAATTTGCCTCTCCATAGAATACAAAACCTGGGTGTTACTATGGCCCACACTCCGTTGGGGAATATTGGAACTATTCCAATACATGTTATTGTGCATAACATGACCCCACAGGATATAACATTATCTAAGGGAACCACCATAGGATATGCACTGGAATCAAGTTATTACACTTTTGGATTCCAGAATAATGTAATTGGGCTAATACCTAAAGGATATTTAACTGAAGAACAGTTAATAGAACAATCCTTTGCATCTATGCCAGAGGGTCTATTTAATATTCAGTCTATTTATCCCTTCAGCTCAGAGGAAGGCATCTGTAAAATTGAAGAAGCCTCTCTAGTGTTTGATCAGCCAATCAAACAGCAAGATTACCCCAATAACCAAAGTCATGGGAGCAATGTAAATTATAATCAAGGGGATCTCACCTCTAGGTTGGAAGAAGCCTATGAAATAGGACAGCCTGAAATATTTCCAGGATTTCAGCAAATAGTTGAAGAGCAAATATCCTTAGCTAATGGCTGTTCCAGTGATGATGAACGCAAACAGCTGTGAGAACTCCTGATGGAGTACAGGGATATTTTTGCTAGGGATTCTTACGAATGTGGTACTACACACTTGCACATTGCAAGAATACAAACAGATCCCAATGCACCACCTGTTTTTATTAAACAATACAGACTCCCTTTAGCCTCATATGATTCTCTTGCAGAAATCATAAGGAACCTGGAAGAAAGGAGTATTATGCGACAGGTGCACAGCTCTTATAACAATCCTATTCTAGGTGTTCTTAAGCCCAATGGACAGTGGCGTTTGTGTGCTGATTTAAGAAAGCTAAACAAATGAGTGTACATGTCTGGCTGGCCTGTACCATACACCATACATTGACCAATGCCTAGCGCAGATGCAGGGATCCAAAATATTCACTGCCATTGATTGTGCACAGGGATATTGGACCATAAAGGTACATGAGGAGGACCAGTATAAGCTGGCATTCTCATTCCAAAAGGTCCAGTATGCATTTCAGAGACTTCCTTTTGGATACATAAATTCTGGACATGAATTTGCAGTATTCATGCATAAGGCTATGCCTGATGCACTGGAAAGGGGGACCTTATCTTATGTTGATGATGTTTTGATCAAAAGCACAGAATTTGAAAAACACATCGCAGAGCTTAAACACGTCCTCAGCCAACTTAAAAGGGCAGGTGTCAAATTATCCCTACAAAAAGCTCAATGGTGCCACACTCGTGTAAACTTCTTGGGACATGAAGTTACTTCTGAAGGGCTAAATCCTCAGAAGAAAAATGTGGAAGCTATAGTAAATTCTAAAAACCCAAATAACTTAAAGGAATTGAGATCATTCCTGGGTATAACAACAAATTATTCTCGCAAATTCAATGATAACTATGCAGAGTTAGCTAAACCACTACTACTTCTTCTAAAGAAGGATGTAAAATGGCACTGGAGTGAGTCTCAAGAGACAGCCATCAGAGAGCTGAAGAGAAAACTCACACAAGCACCTTGCTTAGCATACCCTGAAGGAGGTAAACCTTTCTTCTTAGAGACAGCTTACAAAGATGTAAGCATAAGTGCTGTGTTATACCAAAAGCATGATAATTTAAGCAAAGCCATTGCTTATGCGAGCAAAACTCTATCCCCAGTATAAATAAAATTTAGCGATTGCGAAAAAGCCCTCTTATCTACTGTATGGGCTCTACAAAATTTCCGCAGCTATATACAGGGTGAGAAAATTATTGTAGAAACGGCCCACCAGCCTTTGCTATATTTGCAAAGTGAGAGAATAAGAGATGGGAATTTGTCTAATAGCCGCATAACAGCGTGGACTTTTTCATTACAAGGCTGGCCTTTAGAAATTTGCTATAAGCAGAATAAAAAGAATCCAGTCACACAGGGGCTTGCTGAGCTCCACGACTGTACTGCTAGAGATCCTGGGGAAGAATTATCAGAAGATGATTTCCTGGTGGAACAATTGCTTTCCCCATATAAAATGTGCAATGAGGACAATTGTCAAACATTACCTTGGGTGTATGTTGATGGTTGTTCTTACCATGCCACTATTGGTAATGAGCGCAGATTAGTCGCTGGCATTGGTATAACTTGGGCAAATGGATTCTCGAATATATCTATAGGTTTTAACATTGGACCAAGATCCAGTCAAGTAGCAGAACTCACTGCTGTTCTCAAAACCATTGAAATGGCGATTGAACATAGTATTCATAAATTTGTGATCATAACTGACTCAAATTATGTGCGTGACAGTTTTGTTGAATACCTGCCAACTTGGAAAAGAAATGGCATGCAGAAAAGCAATAACAAACCAGTCAAGCATGGCAAGTTACAAACAATGTGCAGTAAGGGCGCTATGTGCTAAAGATCCCGTGAAATAACAGTGTGTATATTAAATAATGTGATACTAACACTTAGGCCTAGATTTAGAGTTTGGCGGTAGCCGTCAAAACCAGCGTTAGAGGCTCCTAACGCTGGTTTTTACCGCCCTCTGGTATTTGGAGTCAGTCAGGAAAGGGTCTAACGCTCACTTTGCAGCCGCGACTTTTCCATACCGCAGATCCCCCTACGCCATTTGCGTATCCTATCTTTTCAATGGGATCTTTCTAACGCCGGTATTTAGAGTCTTGGCTGAAGTGAGCGTTAGAAATCTAACGACAAAACTCCAGCCGCAGAAAAAAGTCAGTAATTAAGAGCTTTCTGGGCTAACGCCGGTTTATATAGATCTTAACTATTGTGCTCTAAAGTACACTAACACCCATAAACTACCTATGCACCCCTAAACCGAGGTCCCCCACATCACCGCCACTCTAATTAAATTTTTTAACCCCTAATCTGCCGTCCGCACGCCGCCGCAAGCTACGTTATACTTATGTACCCCTAATCTGCTGCCCCTAACACCGCCGACCCCTATATTATATTTATTAAACCCTAATCTGCCCCCCTCAACGTCGCCTCCACCTGCCTACACTTATTAACCCCTAATCTGCCGACCGGACCGCGCCGCTACTATAATAAAGTTATTAACCCCTAATCCGCCTCACTCCCGCCTCAATAACCCTATAATAAATAGTATTAACCCCTAATCTGCCGTCCCTAACATCGCCGACACCTAACTTCAAGTATTAACCCTTAATCTGCCGACCGGATCTCGCCGCTACTATAATAAATGTATTAACCCCTAAAGCTAAGTCTAACCCTAACCCTAACACCCCCCTAAATTAAATATAATTTAAATCTAACGAAATAAATTAACTCTTATTAAATAAATTATTCCTATTTAAAGCTAAATACTTACCTGTAAAATAAACCCTAATATAGCTACAATATAAATTATAATTATATTGTAGCTATTTTAGGATTTATTTTTATTTTACAGGCAACTTTGTATTTATTTTAACCAGGTATAATAGCTATTAAATAGTTAATAACTATTTAATAGTTACCTAGTTAAAATAATTACAAAATTACCTGTAAAATAAATCCTAACCTTAGTTACAATTAAACCTAACACTACACTATCAATAAATTAATTAAATAAAATACCTACAATTATCTACAATTAAACCTAACACTACACTATCAATAAATTAATTAAATACAATACCTACAAATAAATACAATGAAATAAACTAACTAAAGTACAAAAAATAAAAAAATATTTACAAACATTAGAAAAATATTACAACAATTTTAAACTAATTACACCTACTCTAAGCCCCCTAATAAAATAACAAAGCCCCCCAAAATAAAAAAATGCCCTACCCTATTCTAAAATTAAAATAGAAAAGATCTTTTACCTTACCAGCCCTTAAAAGGGCCATTTGCAGGGCATGCCCCAAAGAATTCAGCTCTTTTGCCTGTAAAAAAAACATACAATACCCCCCCCAACATTACAACCCACCACCCACATACCCCTAATCTAACCCAAACCCCCCTTAAATAAACCTAACACTAAGCCCCTGAAGATCTTCCTACCTTGTCTTCACCACACCGGGTATCACACCGATCCGTCCTGGCTCCGAAGTCTTGATCCAAGCCCAAGCGGGGGCTGAAGAGTGACGTCCATCCTCCGTCTGAAGTCTTGATCCAAGCGGGCAGAAGAGGACATCCGGACTGGCAAACATCTTCATCCAAGCCGCATCTTCTCTGTTCTTCCATCCGATGACGACCGGCTGATCTTCAAGACCTCCAGCGTGGATCCATCCATCTTCACCGACGACTTCCCGACGAATGACGGTTCCTTTAAGGGACGTCATCCAAGATGGCGTCCCTCGAATTCCGATTGGCTGATAGGATTCTATCAGCCAATCGGAATTAAGGTAGGAAAATTCTGATTGGCTGATGGAATCAGCCAATCAGATTCAAGTTCAATCCGATTGGCTGATCCGATCAGCCAATCAGATTGAGCTCGCATTCTATTGGCTGATCGGAACAGCCAATAGAATGCGATCTCAATCTGATTGGCTGATCGGAATTCGAGGGACGCCATCTTGGATGACGTCCCTTAAAGGAAACTTCATTCTTTAGTTGGACGTCGGAAGAAGAGGATGGATCCGCGATGGAGGTCTTCAAGATGGAGCCGTTCGTCATCAGATGAAGATAGAAGATGCCGCTTGGATCAAGATGGTTGCCGGTCCGGATCTCCTCTTCTTCCCGGATAGGATGAAGACTTTGGAGCCTCTTCTGGACCTCTTCAGCCGCCGCTTGATAGAAGACTTCAGCCGGATTATGGGTCGTCAGCCCCCGCTTGGGCTTGGATGAAGACTTCGGAGGCTTGGATC
Source organism: Bombina bombina (assembly GCF_027579735.1). NCBI lineage: Eukaryota > Metazoa > Chordata > Amphibia > Anura > Bombinatoridae > Bombina > Bombina bombina. The sequence continues at coordinate 14,174,269 of NC_069501.1, read as the reverse complement.
AAGACTTCGGAGGACGGATCGGTGAACCTGGCATGGTGAAGATAAGGTAGGAAGATCTTCAGGGGCTTAGTGTTAGGTTTATTTAAGGGGGGTTTGGGTTAGATTAGGGGTATGTGGGTGGTGGGTTGTAATGTTGGGGGGGGGGTATTGTATGTTTTTTTTACAGGCAAAAGAGCTGAATTCTTTGGGGCATGCCCCGCAAATGGCCCTTTTCAGGGCTGGTAAGGTAAAAGAGCTTTGAACTTTTTTAATTTAGAATAGGGTAGGGCATTTTTTTATTTTGGAGGTCTTTGTTATTTTATTAGGGGGCTTAGAGTAGGTGTAATTAGTTTAAAATTGTTGTAATATTTTTCTAATGTTTGTAAATATTTTTTTATTTTTTGTAACTTAGTTCTTTTTTATTTTTTGTACTTTAGTTAGTTTATTTAATTGTAGTTATTTGTAGGTATTGTATTTAATTAATTTATTGATAGTGTAGTGTTAGGTTTAATTGTAGATAATTGTAGGTATTTTATTTAAGTAATTTATTGATAGTGTAGTGTTAGGTTTAATTGTAACTTAGGTTAGGATTTATTTTACAGGTAATTTTGTAATTATTTTAACTATTTTAGCTATAAAATAGTTCTTAACTATTTAATAGCTATTGTACCTGGTTACAATAAATACAAAGTTGCCTGTAAAATAAATATTAATCCTAAAATAGCTACAATATAATTATAATTTATATTGTAGCTATATTAGGATTTATTTTACAGGTAAGTATTTAGCTTTAAATAGGAATAATTTATTTAATAAGAGTTAATTTATTTAGTTAGATTTAAATTATATTTAGTTTAGGGGGGTGTTAGTGTTAGGGTTAGACTTAGCTTTAGGGGTTAATCCATTTATTAGAGTAGCGGCGAGATCCGGTCGGCAGATTAGGGGTTAATAATTGCAGTTAGGTGTCGGCGATGTTAGGGAGGGCAGATTAGGGGTTAATACTATTTATTATAGGGTTATTGAGGCGGGAGTGAGGCGGATTAGGGGTTAATAACTTTATTATAGTAGCGGTGAGGTGCGGTCGGCAGATTAGGGGTTAATTATTGTAGGTAGCTGGCGGCGACGTTGTGGGGGGCAGATTAGGGGTTAATAAATATAATATAGGGGTCGGCGGTGTTAGGGGCAGCAGATTAGGGGTTCATAGGGATAACATAGGTTGCGGCGGTGTACGGAGCGGCAGATTAGGGGTTAATAATAATATGCAGGGGTCAGCCATAGCGGGGGCAGCAGATTAGGGGTTAATAAGTGTAAGATTAGGGGTGTTTAGACTCGGGGTACATGTTAGGGTGTTAGGTGCAGACTTAGGAAGTGTTTCCGCATAGGAAACAATGGGGCTGAGTTAGGAGCTGAACGCTGCTTTTTTGCAGGTGTTAGGTTTTTTTTCAGCTCAAACAGCCCCATTGTTTTCTATGGGGGAATCGTGCACAAGCACGTTTTTGAAGCTTGCCGCGTCCGTAAGCAACGCTGGTATTTAGAGTTGCAGTGGCGGTAAATATGCTCTACGCTCCCTTTTTTGGAGCCTAACGCAGCCCTTCTGTGAACTCTAAATACCAGCGGTATTTAAAAGGTGCGGGGGAAAAAAAGCACGCGTAGCTAACGCACCCCTTTGGCCGCAGAACTCTATATCTAGACGTTAGAGATTATATTAGAAATTCTTGTGCATTCAGTGCGAATACCTTCAGATAGTGAATGTAGAGGTGTTTTGTGTGGCCAGTGTAAACTCTAAAAAGACTCAATAGGTTCAAAAAGTTTATTTAAAAACAACAAGTTATTTAATAATAAAATTTATACAAGTACAGAAAAAATTGTAATTGGATTAACTCCAAACAGCTTGTAAAAATTGATAAAAACGTCTCTAACGTGGACCACGTTAGAGACGTCTCTATCAATTTTTACAAGCTGTTTGGAGTTTATCCAATTACAATTTTTTCTGTACTTGTATAAATTTTATTATTAAATAACTTGTTGTTATCAAAAAAGCTGTCAAAAAGCCGCGCACCAAGTACGGGGCGATGAGCAGCGGACTGTGATAGTTATCACTCATCCGATCTCGCTGCTCTTCGGCTTTTTTACAGCTTTTTTGCTAGCCTGTCACTAAGCACCCACACTAACTACACTGTTCTACCCCCTATACCGGCGCCCCCGGAGCATCCCGCAACTAAATAAAGTTAATAACCCCTAAACCGCCACTCCTAGACCCCGCCGCAACTCTTATAAATGTATTAACCCCTAAACCGCCGCTCCTAGACCCCGCCGCAACTCTTATAAATGTATTAACCCCTAAACTGCCGCTCCTAGACCCCGCCGCAACTCTTATAAATGTATTAACCCCTAAACCGCCGCTCCTAGACCCCGCCGCAACTCTTATAAATGTATTAACCCCTAAACCGCCGCTCCTAGACCCCGCCGCAACTCTTATAAATGTATTAACCACTAAACCGCCGCTCCCGGACACCGCTGCCACCTACATTATACCTAGTAACCCCTATCCTGCCCCCCCTATACCGTCGCCCTCTATAATAAAGTTATTAACCCCTATCCTGCTGATCCCGCACCTCGCCGCAAATAAATAAATAGTTTAACCCCTAAACCGCCGCTCCCTGAACCCGCCGCAACCTATATTAAATTGATTAACCCCTATCCTGCCCCCCTACACCATTGCCACCTATAATAAATTTATTAACCCCTATCCTTCCCCCACTACACCGCCGCCAGTGTAATAAAATTATTAACCCCTAAACCTAAGTCTAACACTAACCCTAACACCCCCCTAACTTAAATATTAATTAAATAAATCTAAATAATATTTCTATTATGAACTAAATTAATCCTATTTAAAACTAAATACTTACCTTTAAAATAAACCCTAATATAGCTACAATATAAATAATAATTATATTGTAGCTATCTTAGGATTTATTTTTATTTTACAGGTAACTTTCAATTTATTTTAACTAGGTACAATAGCTATTAAATAGTTATTAACTATTTAATAGCTTACCTAGCTAAAATAAAGAGAAATTAACCTGTAAAATAAAAACTAACCTGTTACAATTACACCTAACACTACACTATACTTAAATAAATGATTCCTATTTAAAACTAAATACTTACCTGTAAAATAAACCCTAAGATAGCTACAATATAATTAATAATTACATTGTAGCTATCTTAGGATTTATATTTATTTTACAGGTAACTTTGTATTTATTTTAGCTAGTTAGAATAGTTATTAAATAGTTATTAACTATTTAATAGCTACCTAGCTAAAAGAAATACAAAATTACCTGTAAAATAAATCCTAACCTAAGTTACAATTAAACCTAACACTACACTATCCTTAAATTAATTAAATAAATTAACTACAAATAACTACAATTAAATACAATTACATAAACTAACTAAAGTACAAAAAATAAAAAAAGCTAAGTTACAAAAAATAAAAAAAATAAGTTACAAACATTTAAAAAATATTACAACAATTTTAAGCTACTTACACCTAATCTAAGCCCCCTAATAAAATAACAAACCCCCCAAAATAAAAAAATGCCCTACCCTATTCTAAATTAAAAAAGTTCAAAGCTCTTTTACCTTACCAGCCCTTAAAAGGACCTTTTGTGGGGCATGCCCCAAAGAATTCAGCTCTTTTGCCTGTAAAAGAAAAATACAACCCCCCCAACATTAAAACCCACCACCCACATACCCCTAATCTAACCCAAAGCCCCCTTAAAATAACCTAACACTAATCCCCTGAAGATCATCCTACCTTGAGTCGTCTTCACTCAGCCGAGCAGCGATGGAACCGAAGAGGAGACCCGGAGCGGAAGAAGTTATCCTCCAAGCGGCGCTGAAGAAATCTTCCATCCGATGAAGTGATCCTCCAAGCGGCGCTGAAGAAGTCTTCCATCCGGGCGATGTCATCTTCCAAGCGGGGTCTTCAATCTTCATCCCGCCGACGCAGAACATCCTTCTTTACCGACGGACTACCGACGAATGAAGGCTCCTTTAAGGGACGTCATCCAAGATGGCGTCCCTTCAATTCCGATTGGCTGATAGGATTCTATCAGCCAATCGGAATTAAGGTAGGAAAAATCTGATTGGTTGATTGAATCAGCCAATAAGATTGAGCTTGCATTCTATTGGCTGATCGGAACAGCCAATAGAATGCGAGCTCAATCTGATTGGCTGATTGGATCAGCCAATCGGATTGAACTTGAATCTGATTGGCTGATTCAATCAGCCAATCAAATTTTTCCTACCTTAATTCCGATTGGCTGATAGAATCCTATCAGCCAATCGGAATTGAAGGGACGCCATCTTGGATGACGTCCCTTAAAGGAACCTTCATTCGTCGGTAGTCCGTCGGTAAAGAAGGATGTTCCGCGTCGGTGGGATGAAGATTGAAGACCCCGCTTGGAAGATGACATCGCTCGGATAGAAGACTTCTTCAGCGCCTCTTGGAAGATAACATCGCCCGGATGGAAGACTTCTTCAGTGCCGCTTGGAGGATCATTCATCGGATGGAAGATTTCTTCAGCGCCGCTTGGAGGATAACTTCTTCCACTCCGGGTCTCCTCTTCGGTTCCATCGCTGCTCGGCTGAGTGAAGACGACTCAAGGTAGGATGATCTTCAGGGGATTAGTGTTAGGTTATTTTAAGGGGGGTTTGGGTTAGATTAGGGGTATGTGGGTGGTGGGTTTTAATGTTGGGGGGGGTTGTATTTTTCTTTTACAGGCAAAAGAGCTGAATTCTTTGGGGCATGCCCCACAAAAGGTCCTTTTAAGGGCTGGTAAGGTAAAAGAGCTTTGAACTTTTTTAATTTAGAATAGGGTAGGGCATTTTTTTTATTTTGGGGGGGTTTGTTATTTTATTAGGGGGCTTAGATTAGGTGTAAGTAGCTTAAAATTGTTGTAATATTTTTAAAATGTTTGTAACTTATTTTTTTTATTTTTTGTTACTTAGCTTTTTTTATTTTTTGTACTTTAGTTAGTTTATGTAATTGTATTTAATTGTAGTTATTTGTAGTTAATTTATTTAATTAATTTAATGATAGTGTAGTGTTAGGTTTAATTGTAACTTAGGTTAGGATTTATTTTACAGGTAATTTTGTATTTCTTTTAGCTAGGTAGTTATTAAATAGTTAATAACTATTTAATAACTATTCTAACTAGCTAAAATAAATACAAAGTTACCTGTAAAATAAATATAATTCCTAAAATAGCTACAATGTAATTATTAATTACATTGTAGCTATCTTAGGGTTTATTTTACAGGTAAGTATTTAGTTTTAAATTGGATTAATTTATTAAAGTATAGTGTAGTGTTAGGTGTAATTGTAACTTAGGTTAGTTTTTATTTTACAGGTAAATTTCTCTTTATTTTAGCTAGGTAAGCTATTAAATAGTTAATAACTATTTAATAGCTATTGTACCTAGTTAAAATAAATTGAAATTTGCCTGTAAAATAAAAATAAATCCTAAGATAGCTACAATATAATTATTATTTATATTGTAGCTATATTAGGGTTTATTTTAAAGGTAAGTATTTAGTTTTAAATAGGATTAATTTAGTTCATAATAGAAATATTATTTAGATTTATTTAATTAATATTTAGGGTTAGTGTTAGACTTAGGTTTAGGGGTTAATACATTTATTACAGTGGCGGCGGTGTAGTGGGGGGCAGGATAGGGGTTAATAAATGTATTATAGGTGGCGACGGTGTAGGGGGGGCAGATTAGGGGTTAATAAATTTAATATAGGTTGCGGCAGGGTCCGGGAGCGGCGGTTTAGGGGTTAAACTATTTATTTAGTTGCGGCGAGGTGCGGGATCGGCAGGATAGGGGTTAATAACTTTATTATAGAGGGCGGCGGTATAGGGGGGGCAGGATAGGGGTTACTAGGTATAATGTAGGTGGCGGTGGGCTCCGGGAGCGGCGGTTTAGGGGTTAATACATTTATTATAGTTGTGGTGGGCTCCGGGAGCGGCGGTTTAGGGGTTAATATGTATAGAGTAGCTTGCGGTGGGCTCCGGGAGCGGCGGTTTAGGGGTTAATATGTATAGAGTAGCTTGCGGTGGGCTCCGGGAGCGGCGGTTTAGGGGGTAATAACTTTATTTAGTTGCGGCGGTGTAGGGGGGCAGATTAGGGGTGTTTAGACTCGGGGTACATGTTAGGGTGTTAGGTGTAGACATCTCCCATAGAAATCAATGGGATGTCTGGCAACAGCGAACTTGTACTTTCGCTATGGTTAGACTCCCATTGATTCCTATGGGATCCGCTGCCTCCAGGGTGGCGGTTTGAAAACCAGGTACGCTGGGCCGTAAAAGTGCCGAGCGTACCTGCTAGTTTTTTGATAACTAGCAAAAGTAGTCAGATTGTGCCGTACTTGTGTGCGGAACATCTGGAGTGACGTAAGAATCGATCTGTGTCGGACTGAGTCCGGCGGATCGAAGTTTACGTCACAAAATTCTACTTTTGCTGGTCTCTAGCCTTTGATAACTAAGGCGAATCAGCCTCGCCACAAATACGCTGCGGAATTCCAGCGTATTTGAGGTTGACGGCTTGATAACTAGGCCCCCAAGGGTCATTCCAGGGTTCTAGGCCCAGATAAGGAAGGCAATGATCTTGTGGATTCATTAGCCAAAGAAGGAGCCATAACTGGAGAACTCCTTAATATTGACCACTTAATGGGTACAATTCAGGTAGAAGCCATTACCAGAAACCAGGCAAAACAACAGAGTGAACCTAACCTGGTACAATGGAGTCAGGATTGTCCTAGTGAGGACCTGCTCACTAGTCAAAAAGAAGACGCCATTGTAGGCATCTTCTATAAACACATAGAAGATCCTGAAAGCAACCCCATATCAAAAGATGACTGTATTGACAAAGAAGATCTTAGAATATTAATAAAATCCAGATCACAATTCAAGTTACAGGATGGTTTGTTAATTAGAACCTCCAAAACTGGCATCCAGCAATGGGTAGTACCCACCAAGTTCAGAGGTCTAATGCTTCAACATGCCCATGATGCTCCTACATCTGGTCATCGTGATGCCAAACTCATGTATGAAATATTGCGTGACTATGCTTTTTGGCCACGCATGTTAAAAGATGTTCAAACCTACTGTCAAAGTTGTTTAATCTGTCCACAGTTCCAACCCACTGCGCCAACGCCTAGAGCGCCATTGCAGAAAAGGGGGATGGTAATGCCATGGTCAGATATACAAATTGATTTTATTGGTCCAGTAGCAAGATCATCAAGATGTAACAAATACATGTTAACCGTGACATGCCTGTTCACTAAATGGGTAGAGTGCATCAGTGCACCTAACAATAGTGCTGAAACATGCACAGCATTGCTCATCAACCATGTGTTTTCCAGATTTGGTTTACCCCAAAGAATCAAATCAGATCGGGGAACCCATTTCACTAGTGAAGTGATGACCAAAATGTGGAAAATACTAGGGGTTAAAAGAAAGCTCCATATTGCTTATAGAGCTGCCTCAAGTGGTGGTGTAGAGCATTACAATCAATCCATTGTTAAAATCCTCAAAAAGTTTGTGAGTGAAGCAGGTAAAGACTGCGATGTAAAACTACCTCTAGTCTTAATGGCATTAAGAGCAACTCCAAGTAGTGCTACCAAGATGTCACCTTTTGAACTGATGACTGGTAGAAGAATGGTTCTACCTCAGCATCTGCTGTACCGTACATCAGACCAAAATCTTGATAAACGCTGCCAATACACACCAATATGTAGAGAACCTAAGAAAACACCTTCAATATGCCTTGCATTTGCTCAAAGGAATTTAGAGAAAGCTGCAACTGCCACTAAAACCTATTATGATCTCAAAACGTCCAAAAAGGAATATGAAATAAATGATAAAGTTTATCTTTATAACTTTGGAAGAGATCAGGTTAGGGAGAACAAATTTCTTCCCTTATGGAAAGGTCCTTTTGTCATTACTGACAAAATATCTCCAGTAGCCTATAAAATAAGGATCCCCAAAAATGAAAGTTTCATAGATAAATGGGTCCATTTCAATCAGCTGCGAGCATGCCATCCTAGGTCCCAACTACAAGTCATAGAGGGAGAATGAAGTGTCATATTCCCAAATGAAATAAAGACATAATGTAGTTTAAAGATGCCTAGCTGATAAACATGAAGGCTAAAAAATGATGGACTTTCTACTTAAAGGACTAGCTATGATGTATACGGCCAACATCCTCACCGAGTACCACTGACTTTGATCCAATTCAAATACATGTGTCCTACATATATTTGAATTTGAAAGGGGGAATTATGTCAGGGTACAGGTAAATAACATATATATATATATATATATATATATATATATATATACAGGGAGTGCAGAATTATTAGGCAAGTTGTATTTTTGAGGATTAATTTTATTATTGAACAACAACCATGTTCTCAATGAACCCAAAAAACTCATTAATATCAAAGCTGAATAGTTTTGGAAGTAGTTTTTAGTTTGTTTTTAGTTATAGCTATTTTAGGGGGATATCTGTGTGTGCAGGTGACTATTACTGTGCATAATTATTAGGCAACTTAACAAAAAACAAATATATACCCATTTCAATTATTTATTTTTACCAATGAAACCAATATAACATCTCAACATTCACAAATATACATTTCTGACATTCAAAAACAAAACAAAAACAAATCAGTGACCAATATAGCCACCTTTCTTTGCAAGGACACTCAAAAGCCTGCCATCCATGGATTCTGTCAGTGTTTTGATCTGTTCACCATCAGCATTGCGTGCAGCAGCAACCACAGCCTCCCAGACACTGTTCAGAGAGGTGTACTGTTTTCCCTCCTTGTAAATCTCACATTTGATGATGGACCACAGGTTCTCAATGGGGTTCAGATCAGGTGAACAAGGAGGCCATGTCATTAGATTTTCTTCTTTTATACCCTTTCTTGCCAGCCACGCTGTGGAGTACTTGGACGCGTGTGATGGAGCATTGTCCTGCATGAAAATCATGTTTTTCTTGAAGGATGCAGACTTCTTCCTGTACCACTGCTTGAAGAAGGTGTCTTCCAGAAACTGGCAGTAGGACTGGGAGTTGAGCTTGACTCCATCCTCAACCCGAAAAGGCCCCACAAGCTCATCTTTGATGATACCAGCCCAAACCAGTACTCCACCTCCACCTTGCTGGCGTCTGAGTCGGACTGGAGCTCTCTGCCCTTTACCAATCCAGCCACGGGCCCATCCATCTGGCCCATCAAGACTCACTCTCATTTCATCAGTCCATAAAACCTTAGAAAAATCAGTCTTGAGATATTTCTTGGCCCAGTCTTGACGTTTCAGCTTGTGTGTCTTGTTCAGTGGTGGTCGTCTTTCAGCCTTTCTTACCTTGGCCATGTCTCTGAGTATTGCACACCTTGTGCTTTTGGGCACTCCAGTGATGTTGCAGCTCTGAAATATGGCCAAACTGGTGGCAAGTGGCATCTTGGCAGCTGCACGCTTGACTTTTCTCAGTTCATGGGCAGTTATTTTGCGCCTTGGTTTTTCCACACGCTTCTTGCGACCCTGTTGACTATTTTGAATGAAACGCTTGATTGTTTGATGATCACGCTTCAGAAGCTTTGCAATTTTAAGAGTGCTGCATCCCTCTGCAAGATATCTCACTATTTTTGACTTTTCTGAGCCTGTCAAGTCCTTCTTTTGACCCATTTTGCCAAAGGAAAGGAAGTTGCCTAATAATTATGCACACCTGATATAGGGTGTTGATGTCATTAGACCACACCCCTTCTCATTACAGAGATGCACATCACCTAATATGCTTAATTGGTAGTAGGCTTTCGAGCCTATACAGCTTGGAGTAAGACAACATGCATAAAGAGGATGATGTGGTCAAAATACTCATTTGCCTAATAATTCTGCACTCCCTGTATATATATATATATATATATATATATATATATATATATATATATATATATATATATATATATATATATATATATATATATATATATATATATATATATGTCAATAGGACAGGGAAATGTGTTTATATATGAAACCATATTTTTATCAGATATTACTGAAATAGGGTTGAAATTCTGATGTCAGGATTTAATTCACAAAACCCCCACAATTTGAATACACATCTCAATACTAAATTGCAGACAGGATGTCTCTAGACACTCTGACACTGAAACATTTGCTCTTTAATTGGAAGTGCAAAAATCCAGAGCACTCTGTACCCCATGCCGTAAGTGAAGACGAAGAGTCTGGGAACTGTCTTTAAGGTAGGAGGAGATTTGGGGGAAAGAGCAGTGGGGGTTAAAGAAATGGCTTTTAACAGCTGCCTGTTAAGTGACCCTGTGAACTAAAGGCACATTTTAAGATGTAACTTTGAACTACAACAAATAAATTATTTTTTAATGTCTGCCTCAGAATGTATTAAATATAGAAATTTGGGAAATTTTCTAATTCTCTATTATTACATGGGTATGTGCTAAACTTGGTAGGTAACTATTTTAGTTGGTCTAAAATGTTTAATAACCTCTGCATTGTTTTTATTTTTCAGATCCGCATAGAAATATATATGTATATATAGATATGTGTGAGTGGGGCAATGGAAACTTGGCAGAAACACATATTTTCAATTATACTATTGGGAACCATTGTTAAAAGACAGCATAGAAATTAATACATGTGTGTGCATATATATAACATAATTTATCTATTTTTCATATGGACCATAGAGGAATTCATGCAGGCAGAACTGTTGGAGATGTAGAACAGGCTATAGTTGTGTAGATACATACATATAACAGATGTATAAATGCCAGGATACTAATAAAATTGTAATGGATTTTAAGCTAATAATTAGCAATATAATTCTTTTAATATAAAGTAATATTAAAAAGCACATGATGTTTCATATCAAAATGATCAGAGAGGCGATATAATACAGCCCCATCTGTGATTGAAATCGTGAGGGGTTCATGCAAGAAATTATGGCATTTATTACACATTTTAAAGAAATATTTTCTTTCAATATTGGGTAGTAAATGTATTGCTGTGTTTGTTTGTCATGCTGCATGTATTGCTGTGTTTGTTTGTCATGCTGCCACCCGGTGTTATGATGCGAGAACTACAGCCAGAAGGCTTTTTAGGCTGTTAAAAATAAGATATTCCAGATATCCAATCAGCAGAGACAAGCACGAGGGCCAATCCGAGACAAGGTTTCCGTTTGGGCGTTTCCAAACTCACCAGTGATTGAAAGCTTATATGAGTCAATGCAAGAGGGAGAAAGACACACAGATGCTGCTGGCTAACTTGTAACTGGTTACTGGGCGTGAAAATACAATTTTACTCTAGCAAAACTGATTTGCCTTTCTCATTGATTGCAAAATACACTTATTATTGGTATTCTGAGATGAGATAATTCCTATTAAGAAACATTGGAAACTGGATATCGATTTGTTTATTTGGTAAAGTATACAAAGGTTTTTGGTAATACCATATTTAAATTATAATTAGAAGATTTAAAGGAGCACTCAGTGTTTTTAAATTGTATTTCATAGTATTGAATAGCTCTTAGCTTATTTTTTTTTTATACAAATATTTAAAGTAGACATTCCTTATTGCTGTATATAGCAGATTTAAAGAAGTAGTTTGTATTTCAAGTTAGTATTTAGTGATGTCGCGAACCTAAAAATTTTGGTTCGCGAACGGCGGACTCGAACTTCCGCAACTGTTCGTGAACGGGCAAACCGGGCGAACCGCCATTGACTTCAATAGGCAGGCGAACTTTAAAACCAACAGGGACTCTTTCTGGCCACAATAGTGATGGAAAAGTTGTTTCAAGGGGTCTAACACCTGGACTGTGGCATGCCGGAGGGGGGTCCATGGCATAACTCCCATGGAAAATTACATAGTTGATGCAGAGTCTGGTTTTAATCCATAAAGGGCATAAATCACCTAACATTCCTAAATTGTTTGGAATAATGTGCTTTAAAACATCAGGTATGATGTTGTATCGATCAGGTAGTGTAAGGGTTACGCCCGCTTCACAGTGACAGACCAAACTCCCCGTTTAAAGGTATAGCCTACACCAGAATTTTTATTGTTTTAAAAGATAGATAATCCCTTTATTACCCATTTCCCAGTTTTGCATAGCTAACACATTTATAATAATATACTTTTAACCTCTGTGATTATCTTGTATCTAAGCCTCTGCAAACTGCCCCTTTTTTCAGTTCTTTTGACAGACTTGCAGTCTAGTCAATAAGTGCCTGCTCCCAGATAACTTCTCGTGCACGACCAGTGTTATCTATATGAAATACATGAACTAACACACTCTAGTGGTGAAAAAATGTTAAAATGCAATCTGAAAGAGGTGGGCTTCAAGGTCTAAGAAAGTAGCATATGAACCTCCTAGGTTAAGCTTTCAACTAAGAATACCAAGAGAACAAAGCAAAATTGGTGATAAAAGTAAATTGGAAAATTGTTTAAAATTACATGCTCTATCTGAATCCTGAAAGTTTATTTTGGACTAGACTGTCCCTTTAACGCACCTCAAACAACCGCAAACAGTCCATTTGCACAACCGCAAACTCCCCATTTGCACAAGGTTGGATACCAAGCTAGCCATGTCCCTCTCTCTGCCTTATTATAAGGTGTGTTAAGTAGTACTATTCCTATCAGTTTAATCCCTGTGGTGTCCCCTATCAGGGGATGTGTATATGGCATGGATTTTAGGAACCGGGAGATGGAAAAAGATGCTTGGTCGGTCCTCCTACTTCAAATTTGGGGCACTGTGCGTGCTATCTACTGTGTCACCAGATAGGAGTGGTGTGTTAAGTATTACTATTCTTATCAGTTAAATCCCTGTTAAGTGCCTTTTTTTTGTTTGGTTTTTTAAGCCACAGTGCAGCACCAGAGGCCAGAAAAATTTGGCATTTACACATGCCTGAAAAATTAGGTATTGTTGCAGCCGCTGCTGTAGCAGCGGCCAGAAAAATTTATGTTTGTTTTCCAGGCAGAAAGTGCCCTAAAACATTGCGGCTTGTACCGTAGTTGGTGGCGTATAAGTCACGCAAGTAATCCGGCATTCGAAGATAAAATACAGCAGCATGTGGACCATTTTTAGCCCAAGGCAGCTCATCTCATCAAGCCTTTTTTATTCAAATGTATCGCCCAATGTCAGTCCCTTCAGGATCCATCCCTCATTCATCTTAATAAAGGTGAGGTAATCTAGACTTTTTTGACCTAGGCGACTTCCCTTCTCAGTGACAATACCGCCTGCTGCACTGAAGGTCCTTTCTGACAGGACACTTGAAGCTGGGCAGGCCAGAAATTCTAGTGCAAATTGGGATAGCTCAGGCCACAGGTCAAGCCTGCACACCCGGTAGTCAAGGGGTTCATTGCTCCTCAGAGTGTCGAGATCTGCAGTTAAGGCAAGGTAGTCTGCTACCTGTCGGTCGAGTCGTTCTCTGAGGATGGACCCCAAAGGGCTGTGGCGATGCATAGGAGTTAAAAAGCTCTGCATGTCCTCCATCAACAACACGTCTGTGAAGCGTCCTGTCCTTGCCGGCGTGGTCGTGGGAGTCGGAGGATTACTTTCACCTCTTCCCCTGTTAGATTCCCGTTGTGCTGTGACATCACCCTTATACGCTGTGTAAAGCATACTTTTTAATTTATTTTGGAACTGCTGCATCCTTTCCGACTTGTGGTAATTTGGTAACATTTCAGGCACTTTATGCTTATACCGGGGGTCTAGTAGCGTGGACACCCAGTACAGGTCGTTCTCCTTCAGCTTTTTTATACAAAGGTCACTCAACAGGCACGACAGCATGAAAGACCCCATTTGCACAAGGTTGGATGCCGAGCTACTCATGTCAAGTTCCTCGTCCTCAGTGATCTCACTGAAGGTATCTTCTTCCCCCCAGCCACGTACAACACCACGGGTACCAGATAGGTGACAACGAGCACCCTGGGATGCCTGTTGTGGTTGGTCTTCCTCCTCCTCCTCCTCCTCAAAGCCACATTCCTACTCTGACTCCTCTTCCTCACAATCCTCTTCCAGTGTTGCCGCTGGTCCAGCAAGCGATGCTGATAAGGCTGTTTCTGGTGGTGATGGTGACCAAAACTCTTCCTCTCCATGCTCATCTACGGCCTGATCCAGCACTCTTCGCAGGGCACACTCCAGGAAGAAAACAAATGGTATGATGTCGCTGATGGTGCCTTCGGTGCGACTGACTAGGTTTGTCACCTCCTCAAAAGGATGTATGAGCCTACAGGCATTGCGCATGAGTGCCCAGTAACATGGCAAAAAAATTCCCAGCTCCGCAGATGCTGTCCTAGCACCCCGTTCATATAAAATACTTGTTAACGGCTTTTTCTTGTTGGAGCAGGCGGTCGAACATTAGGAGTGTTGAATTCCAACGTGTCGGGCTGTCGCAAATCAAGCGCCTCACTGGCATGTTGTTTCGCCGCTGGATATCGGAAAAGTGCACCATGGCCATGTAGGAATGCCTCAAATGGCCACAAACCTTCCTGGCCTGCTTCAGGACATCCTGTAAGCCTGGGTACTTATGCACAAAGCGTTGTATGATCAGATTACAGGATAATCTACAAAAGGTTATACAGACTGCGCAAAGGTTAGGGTATATATGCTTTAAGGGGATATTTCTCCTAAATCCCCAGGGGAAAGGACAACAGAGAACAATTAAAATCTAAAGCGCCAGTACAGGCAAAATATACCCAAGAAAAAGAGAGCATGCAATTTAGTGTTTATATAAAAAATAATTTATTCTTCAACAAATGTCACAAAAAGAACCTAAAAATAAAAATATGTATAACATGAGATGAAAATCTCCTAGGTATAAATTAAACCTTATACAAGAATTCAGACAATAAAATATGTGATTGGCCAATCTCTATTAAAATGTGAGTAATCTATAAAAGCATTTACACAAGGAAAATTACACATATATTGTAGGTTACTAATGTAAGCAACTAGAACTGTATGTATCAGAATATCAAGCAATTTGTAACACAATATCTATCATCAAATTATCTACTGATAATCTAAGAGTATGTGCGCTAAGTGCATAAACCAAATAGCTATCGTTAAATATGGCTAAGTCAGCATATCAGTAAAATGTCCACAAAGGTGCAGATGAATATGAGTGATTTACTGGTATCCGTGATTCCTTTAGTGTAGCACAGTGTTTTTTAGTGCTCTAATGGATCCACTAGAAACTACAGGTACCTGTTTAAGTGATCCTTTTAAGTTCAGCTCTTAGAATGGAATGAGCTGTCTTCTTTGTCCGATGTCACCTTTTAGAAGAAAATGCCTCCAAAATAAGACAAGCAGTGTAACTGTTTTTGCTGATCTTGAAGCCGCGCTGTAAACCCCAGCTACAAACACTTCTGTCTCTTGCTCAGTTCTCACCTATACCGGTTAGGGCGCTGATTATCTTAGTATTATGGGAGTGTCTGGTTTGAGCTGTGGGGTGCCGGCTCTACAGCTGATCCTTTCTTTTCTTCCTCTTGATGCACACTAGGAGATCTGCAACGCGTTTCCGCTGAAATTACTTCAGCCTTTGTCAAGCTTGATCTCCTTTGAATCCTATGGCTTTAAATAGCCCTCCTTCCATTTCAATTGGTTAGGAATTTCAGCCAATGTGTGTCTAATTGGCTTCAGCCAATATGTGTCTAATTGGCTCAGAAATGTTTGTTAAACATTTATAAACATTATATTTCTTGAATTTATGTATATTCAGATATTGTATATTTGGTAAGTTCTAATAATTAGTCATAAACATGTATTTCTCTGAGATTTAAAATTGAATGATTGTATAAGATTATGAGAGATATTTTCAACAAACGTTGATAAAGGAACTAAGATGAAAAAAAAAAAAACTTAATTTTGTTAAACTAAACATTTAAGATATTGAGGTTGGAATTAGTCATAAACAAGTATCTCTCTGAAAACTAAAGTTTGATTAATTATATAAGATTGTAAGAGATATTTTCAACAAACGTTGATACAAGATCTAAGATGATAAAAAAAAAAAAAAAGTTTATTTTTGAAAAACTAGTCTCAATTGTAGAGATATTTAGGTTGGAATTCAGAGATGTCCTTGGTAAGGACTAAATGCTACACAATGGTCTAAATTTGTGGAAAAAAGGTGGTGAAAACAATATATATGATAACATTTGAAAAAAAGTTTTTAAAAGAGGATTGGGATAATTTCACTAATGTAATACAGTTTATACTGATTTGTATATAACTTTTCTCTAGAATTTCCAGCTTCTATTTTTATAGATGGTACTAAATTTTGATATAATTTTAAATATATTTTGATTTTATTTAGGTTTTTAAGAAGCAGTTCAGGTTAAAATCTAAGTTTAACCCTTTAGGCTTTAGGGTTTGTAATTCAAATATCCATTTGGCTTCTTTTTGCAGGAGTGCATCGGATACATTACCACCCCTCTTTTTTTCTTTTAATTTAGTTATCGCTGTGAAGTTAAAATATTTCAAATTGTTATTGCAACACATCCTAAAATGTTTCGCGATAGGTAGATCTTTATTGCGTTCCTTTTCCGAATTTTCTATGGAGTTTAGGTGTTCCCTAATTCTTTCCCTTAGTGTTCTCTCTGTCTCTCCTACATACTGTTTTTCACATTTTTTGCATGTAATAAGATAGATAACGTTCGTGTCCATACACCTGATGGTTTCCTTAATTTTATAATCTTTCTTTGTTATGTTTGATTTAAAGCTTTTTGTTTTAATTGAATGTTTACATGCTTTGCATGATATGCATGGGTAAAACCCTTGTAGTTTTTCGCCTAAGATCCCTCTTATAGTATTGTTATTTTTATGTTTAAAAGTTGGTGCAAGTTTGCTTTTTAGATTATTTGCTTTTTTATAAACAAATTTTGGTTTATCTGGAAGTTTTTCTCCTAAATGAGGATCAGATTTAAGAATTTTCCAATGGGTTTTTATTATTTTTTCTACTTTGATCCTATCTTCACTATACTCTGTTATGAAGGGTAGGAAGATTTCTTCGTTATTTATTGAAGTAGTTGTCTTTGGTTTGTATTGTAAAATCTCTTTTCTATCTAGATTCACAATTTTTTGTCTTTCTGTTTCTATGGTCTCTTCTAAGTATCCTCTTTCTAAAAATTTATTTTTTAGTATTTTTGACTGTATTTCAAAGTCTTCTTTCTCTTTGCAATGTATGGACACGAACGTTATCTATCTTATTACATGCAAAAAATGTGAAAAACAGTATGTAGGAGAGACAGAGAGAACACTAAGGGAAAGAATTAGGGAACACCTAAACTCCATAGAAAATTCTGAAAAGGAACGCAATAAAGATCTACCTATCGCGAAACATTTTAGGATGTGTTGCAATAACAATTTGAAATATTTTAACTTCACAGCGATAACTAAATTAAAAGAAAAAAAGAGGGGTGGTAATTTATCCGATGCACTCCTGCAAAAAGAAGCCAAATGGATATTTGAATTACAAACCCTAAAGCCTAAAGGGTTAAACTTAGATTTTAACCTGAACTGCTTCTTAAAAACCTAAATAAAATCAAAATATATTTAAAATTATATCAAAATTTAGTACCATCTATAAAAATAGAAGCTGGAAATTCTAGAGAAAAGTTATATACAAATCAGTATAAACTGTATTACATTAGTGAAATTATCCCAATCCTCTTTTAAAAACTTTTTTTCAAATTTTATCATATATATTGTTTTCACCGCCTTTTTTCCACAAATTTAGACCATTGTGTAGCATTTAGTCCTTACCAAGGACATCTCTGAATTCCAACCTAAATATCTCTACAATTGAGACTAGTTTTTCAAAAATAAACTTTTTTTTTTTTTTTATCATCTTAGATCTTGTATCAACGTTTGTTGAAAATATCTCTTACAATCTTATATAATTAATCAAACTTTAGTTTTCAGAGAGATACTTGTTTATGACTAATTCCAACCTCAATATCTTAAATGTTCAGTTTAACAAAATTAAGTTTTTTTTTTTTTTCATCTTAGTTCTTTTATCAACGTTTGTTGAAAATATCTCTCATAATCTTATACAATCATTCAATTTTAAATCTCAGAGAAATACATGTTTATGACTAATTATTAGAACTTACCAAATATACAATATCTGAATATACATAAATTCAAGAAATATAATGTTTATAAATGTTTAACAAACATTTCTGAGCCAATTAGACACATATTGGCTGAAGCCAATTAGACACACATTGGCTGAAATTCCTAACCAATTGAAATGGAAGGAGGGCTATTTAAAGCCATAGGATTCAAAGGAGATCAAGCTTGACAAAGGCTGAAGTAATTTCAGCGGAAACGCGTTGCAGATCTCCTAGTGTGCATCAAGAGGAAGAAAAGAAAGGATCAGCTGTAGAGCCGGCACCCCACAGCTCAAACCAGACACTCCCATAATACTAAGCTAATCAGCGCCCTAACCGGTATAGGTGAGAACTGAGCAAGAGACAGAAGTGTTTGTAGCTGGGGTTTACAGCGCGGCTTCAAGATCAGCAAAAACAGTTACACTGCTTGTCTTATTTTGGAGGCATTTTCTTCTAAAAGGTGACATCGGACAAAGAAGACAGCTCATTCCATTCTAAGAGCTGAACTTAAAAGGATCACTTAAACAGGTACCTGTAGTTTCTAGTGGATCCATTAGAGCACTAAAAAACACTGTGCTACACTAAAGGAATCACGGATACCAGTAAATCACTCATATTCATCTGCACCTTTGTGGACATTTTACTGATATGCTGACTTAGCCATATTTAACGATAGCTATTTGGTTTATGCACTTAGCGCACATACTCTTAGATTATCAGTAGATAATTTGATGATAGATATTGTGTTACAAATTGCTTGATATTCTGATACATACAGTTCTAGTTGCTTACATTAGTAACCTACAATATATGTGTAATTTTCCTTGTGTAAATGCTTTTATAGATTACTCACATTTTAATAGAGATTGGCCAATCACATATTTTATTGTCTGAATTCTTGTATAAGGTTTAATTTATACCTAGGAGATTTTCATCTCATGTTATACATATTTTTATTTTTAGGTTCTTTTTGTGACATTTGTTGAAGAATAATTTTTTTTTTATATAAACACTAAATTGCATGCTCTCTTTTTCTTGGGTATATTTTGCCTGTACTGGCGCTTTAGATTTTAATTGTTCTCTATGATCAGATTACACACATGTGTCAACTTGCCCAATTTCAATGCCGCCACCAAATTACTTCCGTTGTCAGAAACAACTTTGCCGATCTCCAGTTGGTGCAGTCAGCCACTGATCCACCTGTGCGTTCAGGGCGGACAGGAGTGCTGGTCCGGTGTGACTCTGTGATTTCAGGCAAGTCAACCCCAAGACGGCGTGACACTGCCGTATCCGGGCTGTGGAATAATACCTGCGGAGCTGGGGGGGTGCCGTTGATGTGGAGCAAGACGCAGCAGCAGAAGATGACTCAGCCGAGGAGGTTATGGAAGAGGATGGAGTAGGAGGAGTAGAGGAGGTGGCAGCAGGCCTGCTTGCAAGTTGTGGCGGTGTCACCAACTCATTCTCTGCAGAGCCACGCATTCCATGCTTGGCAGCCGTCAGCAGGTTTACCCAATGCGCAGTGTAGGTGATATACCTTCCCTGACCATGCTTTGCAGACCAGCTATCAGTGGTCATATGGACCCTTGCCCCAACGCTGTGTGCCAGACATGCCATTACTTGCTTTCGCACAATCGAGTACAGGTTGGGGATTGCCTTTTGTGCAAAGAAATTTCGGTTGGGTACCTTCCACTGTGGTGTCCCAATAGCTACAATTTTTTTGAACGCCTCAGACTCCACCAGCTTGTATGGTAAAAGCTGGCGGGCTAAGAGTTCAGACAAGACAGCTGTCAGACGCCGGGCAAGGGGGTGACTTTGGGACATTGACTTCTTACGCTCAAACATGTCCTTGACAGACACCTGACTGTGGGCAGATGAGCAGGAACTGCTACGGAAGAGAGACGTAGTGGCGGATGGTTGAGAGTGGGCAAGGAGGACAACAGTGGTTGATGTGGCTGAAGATGCTGGACCAGTAGGAGGATGGCGGCTTTGAGTTTGTGTGCTGCTTGTACTCATGTGTTCATCCCATCGGCGTTTGTGATGTGAGATCATGTGCCTTCGCAAAGCAGTTGTACCTAGGTGGGTGTTGGACTTCGCACGACTCAGTTTCTTTTGGCACAGGTTGCAAATGGCATCGCTGTTGTTAGAGGCAGACACACAAAAAAATGCCACACTGCTGAGCTCTGCGATGACGGCATTCTGGTGGTGGCAACAGCATGCGTTGATTGGCGTGCTGTCTGGCTGACCCCGGGTGCCAATGCATGCTGTATGACTGTGCCACTAGCTCCTTGCGACGACCTCCCCCTGCTTCCAACTCGTCTCCTCCTCCTCCTCCTCTCTCTCTCCCCATCTGAACTTTCCCCCTCTTCTTCTTCTCTTCTAGCGGGCACCCACATGACATCCACGGACGCATCATCATCAACCGCTTCACTTGTATCTGACAAATCAACAAAGGAAGCAGCAGCGGGTACAACATCATCATCATCACACCGTACGTCCATGTCTGTAATGCTGCCTGACTGAGACATATCACTGTTATCTACATCCTCTGTCAATGATGGTTGCGCATCACTCATTTCTTCAAACTGATGTGTCAATAACTCCTCTGACAGTTCAAGTGAATCGGCTGTGGTGCTAGTGTTGGTGGTGGCGGCAGGCGGGCGAGTAGTCACTTGAGAGGTGCCCGAAGCTAAGCTGGAGGTGGATGGTGCGTCAAGGTTCCAAGCGGAAGCTGTAGAAGATTGGGTGTCCTGTGTTAGCCAGTCAACTAGGTCCTCCTCAGAACTTTTCGCGTTCATGGTACGTGGCCTCTGAACACTGGTCATTATTGTAGGGTCAAAGGGAATCACAGCGCCACGACCACGACAGCACCTGCGGGGTGGCCTACCTCTGCCTGTCATTTTTTTTTAAATGTACTCTTACACTACTATTAAACAAGATATGAGTGGTGGCTCTGGGCAAGTGGGCACAGTATACGCTGTGAGCCTGACACAAAAAAAGCAGACTGATGTTTCACAGTCAAAAAAGGTTTTGTTTTTTTTAAATGTACACTTACACTACTATTAAACAAGATATGAGTGGTGGCACTGGGCAAGTGGGCACAGTATACGCTGTGAGCCTGACACAAAAAAGCAGACTGATGTTTCACAGTCAAAAATGTTTTTTTTTTTTTAAATGTACACTTACACTACTATTAAACAAGATATGAGTGGTGGCACTGGGCAAGTGGGCACAGTATACGCTGTGAGCCTGACACAAAAAAGCAGACTGATGTTTCACAGTCCATATTTTTTTTTTAAAATGTACACTTACACTACTATTAAACAAGATATGAGTGGTGCCACTGGGCAAGTGAGCACAGTATACGCTGTGAGCCTGACACAAAAAAGCAGACTGATGTTTCACAGTCAAAAAAGTTGTTTTTTTTTTAAATGTACACTTACACTACTATTAAACAAGATATGAGTGGTGGCACTGGGCAAGTGGGCACAGTATACGCTGTGAGCCTGACACAAAAAAAGCAGACTGATGTTTCACAGTCAAAAAAGTTTTTTTTTTTTTTTTAAATTTACACTACTGTTACACCAGATATGAGTGGTGGCACTGGGCAAGTGGGCTGGCACACACGCTGGCAGGCAGGCAACTGCAATTAGATTACACAAGCAGACTGATGTTTCACAGTCAAAAAAGTTGTTATTTTTTAAATTTACACTACTGTTACACCAGATATGAGTGGTGGCACTGGGCAAGTGAGCCTAGCACACACGCTGGCAGGCAGGCAACTGCAATTAGATTACACAAGCAGACTGATGTTTCACAGTCAAAAAAGTTTTTTTTTTAAATTTACACTACTGTTACACCAGATATGAGTGGTGGCACTGGGCAAGTGGGCACAGTATACGCTGTGAGCCTGGCACACACGCTGGCAGGCAGGCAACTGCAATTAGATTACACTAGCAGACTGATGTTTCACAGTCAAAAAAGTTTTTTTTTTTTAAATTTACACTATTGTTACACCAGATATGAGTGGTGGCACTGGGCAAGTGGGCCTGGCACACACGCTGGCAGGCAGGCAACTGCAATTAGATTACACAAGCATACTGATGTTTCACAGTCAAAAAAGTTGTTATTTTTTAAATTTACACTACTGTTACACCAGATATGAGTGGTGGCACTGGGCAAGTGAGCCTGGCACACACGCTGGCAGGCAGGCAACTGCAATTAGATTACACAAGCAGACTGATGTTTCACAGTCAAAAAAGTTTTTTTTTTAAATTTACACTACTGTTACACCAGATATGAGTGGTGGCACTGGGCAAGTGGGCACAGTATACGCTGTGAGCCTGGCACACATGCTGGCAGGCAGGCAACTGCAATTAGATTACACTAGCAGACTGATGTTTCACAGTCAATAAAGTTTTTTTTTTTTAAATTTACACTACTGTTACACCAGATATGAGTGGTGGCACTGGGCAAGTGGGCCTGGCACACACGCTGGCAGGCAGGCAACTGCAATTAGATTACACAAGTAGATTGATGTTTCACAGTCAAAAAAGTTTTTTTTTTTTTAAATTTACACTACAGTTACACCAGATATGAGTGGTGGCACTGGGCAAGTGGGCACAGTATACGCTGTGAGCCTGGCACACATGCTCGCAGGCAGGCAACTGCAATTAGATTACTCTAGCAGACTGATGTTTCACAGTCAAAAAAGTTTTTTTTTTAAGATTTACACTACTGTTACACCAGATATGAATGGTGGCACTGGGCAAGTGGGCCTGGCACACATGCTGGCAGGCAGGCAACTGCAATTAGATTACACAAGCAGACTGATGTTTCACAGTCAAAAAAGTTTTTTTTTAATTTACAGTACTGTTACACCAGATATGAGTGGTGGCACTGGGCAAGTGGGCACAGTATACGCTGTGAGCCTGGCACACACACTGGCAGGCAGGCAACTGCAATTAGATTACACAAGCAGACTGATGATTCACAGTCAAAAATGTTTTAGTTTTTGTAAATTTACACTACTGTTACACCAGATATGAGTGGTGGCAATGGGCAAGTGGGCACAGTATACGCTGTGAGCCAGGCACACATGCTGGCAGGCAGGCAACTGCAATTAGATTACACTAGCAGACTGATGTTTCACAGTCAAAAAAGTTTTTTTTTTTAAATTTACACTACTGTTACACCAGATATGAGTGGTGGCACTGGGCAAGTGGGCCTGGCACACACACTGGCAGGCAGGCAACTGCAATTAGATTACTCAAGCAGACTGATGTTTCACAGTCAAAAAAGTTTTTTTTTTTAAATTTACACTACTGTTACACCAGATATGAGTGGTGGCACTGGGCAAGTGGGCCTGGCACACATGCTGGCAGGCAGGCAACTGCAATTAGATTACACAAGCAGACTGATGTTTCACAGTCAAAAAAGTTTTTTTTTTAAATTTACACTACTGTTACACCAGATATGAGTGGTGGCACTGGGCAAGTGGGCACAGTATATGCTGTGAGCCTGGCACACATGCTGGCAGGCAGGCAACTGCAATTAGATTACACTAGCAGACTGATGTTTCACAGTCAATTTTTTTTTTTTTTTTTAAATTTACACTACTGTTACACCAGATATGAGTGGTGGCACTGGGCAAGTGGGCCTGGCACACACGCTGGCAGGCAGGCAACTGCAATTAGATAACACTAGCAGACTGATGTTTCACAGTCAAAAAAGTTTTTTTTTTAAATTTACACTACTGTTACACCAGATATGAGTGGTGGCACTGGGCAAGTGGGCCTTGCACACACGCTGGCAGGCAGGCAGGCAACTGCAATTAGATTACACTAGCAGACTGATGTTTCACAGTCAAAAAAGTTTTTTTTTTTTAAATTTACACTACTGTTACACCAGATATGAGTGGTGGCACTGGGCAAGTGGGCACAGTATATGTGGTGAGCCTGGCACACACGCTGGCAGGCAGGCCACTGCAATTAGATTACACTAGCAGACTGATGTTTCACAGTCAAAAATGTTTTTTTTTTTTTAAATTTACACTACTGTTACACCAGATATGAGTGGTGGCACTGGGCAAGTGGCTTGGCAGGCAGACAAATGCAATTAGATTACACAGGAAAAAAAAAAAAAACAGACTGATGTTCTAGCCCTAAAAAGGGCTTTTTGGGGTGCTGTCCTTACAGCAGAGATCAGATGAGTCCTTCAGGACTGTAGTGGACACTGAGTACACTAGCCTAGCTATCAATTTCCCTATTAAATCAGCAGCAGCTACACTGTCCCTCCTCTCACTAAGAATGCAGCTTCCAAATGAATCTAAAATGGCTGCTGTCCAGGAGCTGGGAGGGTCTGGGAGGGATGGTCTGCTGCTGATTGGCTGGAATGTGTCTGCAGACTGTGAGATACAGGGTCAAAGTTTACTCAATGATGATGAATAGGGGGCGGATCGAACATCGCATATGTTCGCCCGCCGTTGCGAACGCGAACAAGATATGTTCGCCGGCGAACAATTTGCGACATCACTACTCAGCAACTCTGCTCTCACCGTACAACACATCTCAGCAACTCAGCTTTCACCATTCAACACATCTCAGCAACTCAGTTCTTACCGTACTAAACATCCCAGCAACTGAGCTCTCACTGTACAACACATCTCAGTAACTCAGGTCTCACAGTACAACACATCTCATTAACTCAGTTCTCACTGTACAACACATCTCAGTAACTCAGATCTCACCGTACAACACATCTTCGCAACTCAGCTCTCACTATATCCCAAATCTAAGCAACTCAGCTCTCACTATACAACATATCCCAGCAACTTAGCTCTCACCGTATAAGTCATCTCACCAACTCAGCTCTAACCGTACAACACATCTCATCAACTCAGCTCTCACCGTACAACACAGCTGAGCAACTCAGCTCTCACCGTACAACACATCTCAGTAACTCATCTCTCACCATATCCCATATTTCACCAACTCAGCTCTAACCATAAGACACATCTCATCAACTCAGCTCTCACCCTACCCCACATCTCAGCAACTCAGCTCTCACTGAATCCCACATCTCAGCGACTCAGCTCTCACTCTACCCCACATCTCAGCGACTCAACTCTCACTGTACAACACATCACAGCAACTCAGCTCTCACTGTACAACCCATCTGAGCAACTTAGCTCTCACTGTACAACACATCTCAGCAACTAAGCTCTCACCGTACAACACATCTAAGCAACTCAGCTGTCACAATACAACACATCTCAGCAACTCAGCTCTTAGCGTACAAAACATCCCAGCAACTGAGCTCTCACTGTACAACACATCTCAGTAACTCAGGTCTCACCGTACAACACATCTTAGCAACTCAGATCTCACCGTATCCCAAATCTCATCAACTCAGCTCTCACCATACAACACATCTCAGCAATTCAGCTCTCACCGTACAACACATCTTAGCAACTCAGCTCTCACTGTACAACACATCTCAGTAACTCAGCTCTCCCTGCACAACACATCCCAATAATTCAGCTGTCCCTGTACAACACATCTTAGTAACTCAGCTCTCACTGTACAACACATCTCAGTTACTAAGTTCTTACCGTACAACACATCTCATTAACTCATCTCTCACCGTACAATACATCTCAATAACTCAGCTCTCATCATATAAGACATCTCAGCAACTCAGCTCTCTCCGTACAATTCATTTCGGCAACATAGCTATCACCGTACAACACATCTCAGCAACTCAGCTCTCCTCGTACAACACATTTCAGGAACTCAAATCTCAGCGTACAACACATCTTAGCAACTCTGCTCTCACCACACAAAACATCTCAGCTCTCACCATACAACACATCTCAGCAGCTCAGCTCTTCCCGTACAACACATTTGAGCAACTCAGTTCTCACCGTACAACACTATTCAGCAACTCAGCTCTCACCGTACAACACATCTTAGCAACTCAGCTCTCACCGTACAATACATCTCACCAACTCAACTCTCATCGTACAACACATCTCAGTAACTCAGGTCTCACCGTACAATATACCTCAGCAACTCAGCTCTCCCCGTACAACACATTTCAGCAACATAGCTATAACCGTACAACACATTTCAGCAACTCAGCTCTACCCGTATCACACATTTCAGAAACTCAGCTCTCACCGTACAACACATCTCATCAACTCAGCTCTCACCGTACAACACATCTCAGCAACCCAGCTCTCACCGTACAACACATTTCAGCAACATAGCTATAACCGTACAACACATTTCAGCAACATAGCTATAACCGTACAACACATTTCAGCAACATAGCTATAACCGTACAACACATTTCATCAACTCAGCTCTACCCGTATCACACATTTCAGAAACTCAGCTCTTACCGTACAACACATCTCATCAACTCAGCTCTCACCGTACAACACATCTCAGCAACCCAGCTCTCACCGTAAAACACATCTTAGCAACTCAGCTCTCACCTTACAAGACATCTCAGCAACATAGCTATCACCGTACAACACATCTCAGCAACTCAGCTCTCCCCGTACAACACATTTCAGCAACTCAGCTCTCAGCGTACAACACATCTCTGCAACTCTGCTCTCACCACACAAAACATCTCAGCTATCACCATAAACAAATTTCAGTAATTTAGCTTTCCCCGTGCAACACATCTCAACTCAGCTCTCACCGTACAACACATCTCAGCAACACATTTCAGCAACTCAGCTCTCAGCGTACAACACATCTCTGCAACTCTGCTCTCACCACACAAAACATCTCAGCTATCACCATAAACAAATCTCAGTAATTTAGCTTTCCCCGTGCAACACATCTCATCAACTCAGCTCTCACCGTACAACACATCTCAGCAACCCAGCTCTCACCGTACAACACATCTCAGCAACTCAGCTCTTACCGTACAAACATCCCAGCAACTAAGCTCTCACTGTACAACACATCTCAGTAACTCAGGTCTCACAGTACAACACATCTCATTAACTCAGCTCTCACTGTACAACACATCTCAGTAACTCAGATCTCACTGTACAACACATCTTAGCAACTCAGCTCTCACTATAACCCAAATCTCAGCAACTCAGCTCTTACTGTACAACATATCCCAGCAACTTAGCTCTCACTGTATAAGTCATCTCACCAACTAAGCTCTAACCGTACAACACATCTCATCAACTCAGCTCTCACCATATAACACATCTCAGCAATTCAGCTCTCACTGTACAACACATCTCAGTAACTCAGGTCTCACCGTACAACACATCTTAGCAACTCAGATCTCACCGTATCCCAAATCTCATCAACTCAGCTCTCACCATACAACACATCTCATCAACTCAGCTCTTACCATACAACACATCTCAGCAATTCAGCTCTCACCGTACAACACATCTTAGCAACTCAGCTCTCACCGTACAACACATCTTAGCAACTCAGCTCTCACTGTACAACACATCTCAGTAACTCAGCTCTCCCTGCACAACACATCCCAATAATTCAGCTGTCCCTGTACAACACATCTTAGTAACTCAGCTCTCACTGTACAACACATCTCAGTTACTAAGTTCTTACCGTACAACACATCTCATTAACTCATCTCTCACCGTACAATACATCTCAATAACTCAGCTCTCACCATATAACACATCTCAGCAACTCAGCTCTCTCCATACAATTCATTTCAGCAACATAGCTATCACCGTACAACACATCTCAGCAACTCAGCTCTCCTCGTACAACACATTTCAGGAACTCAAATCTCAGCGTACAACACATCTTAGCAACTCTGCTCTCTCCACACAAAACATCTCAGCTCTCACCATACAACACATCTCAGCAGCTCAGCTCTTCCCGTACAACACATTTGAGCAACTCAGTTCTCACCGTACAACACTATTCAGCAACTCAGCTCTCACCGTACAACACATCTTAGCAGCTCAGCTCTCACCGTACAATACATCTCACCAACTCAGCTCTCACCGTACAACACATCTCAGTATCTCAGGTCTCACCGTACAATATACCTCAGCAAACTCAGCTCTCCCCGTACAACACATTTCAGCAACATAGCTATAACCGTACAACACATCTCAGCAATTCAACTCTCACCGTACAACACATCTTAGCAACTCAGCTCTCACTGTACAACACATCTCAGTAACTCAGCTCTCCCTGCACAACACATCCCAATAATTCAGCTGTCCCTGTACAACACATCTTAGTAACTCAGCTCTCACTGTACAACACATCTCAGTTACTAAGTTCTTACCGTACAACACATCTCATTAACTCATCTCTCACCGTACAATACATCTCAATAACTCAGCTCTCACCATATAACACATGTCAGCAACTCAGCTCTCTCCGTACAATTCATTTCGGCAACATAGCTATCACCGTACAACACATCTCAGCAACTCAGCTCTCCTCGTACAACACATTTCAGGAACTCAAATCTCAGCGTACAACACATCTTAGCAACTCTGCTCTCACCACACAAAACATCTCAGCTCTCACCATACAACACATCTCAGCAGCTCAGCTCTTCCCGTACAACACATTTGAGCAACTCAGTTCTCACCGTACAACACTATTCAGCAACTCAGCTCTCACCGTACAACACATCTTAGCAACTCAGCTCTCACCGTACAATACATCTCACCAACTCAACTCTCATCGTACAACACATCTCAGTAACTCAGGTCTCACCGTACAATATACCTCAGCAACTCAGCTCTCCCCGTACAACACATTTCAGCAACATAGCTATAACCGAACAACACATTTCAGCAACTCAGCTCTACCCGTATCACACATTTCAGAAACTCAGCTCTCACCGTACAACACATCTCATCAACTCAGCTCTCACCGTACAACACATCTCAGCAACCCAGCTCTCACCGTACAACACATTTCAGCAACATAGCTATAACCGTACAACACATTTCAGCAACATAGCTATAACCGTACAACACATTTCAGCAACATAGCTATAACCGAACAACACATTTCAGCAACTCAGCTCTACCCGTATCACACATTTCAGAAACTCAGCTCTTACCGTACAACACATCTCATCAACTCAGCTCTCACCGTACAACACATCTCAGCAACCCAGCTCTCACCGTAAAACACATCTTAGCAACTCAGCTCTCACCTTACAAGACATCTCAGCAACATAGCTATCACCATACAACACATCTCAGCAACTCAGCTCTCCCCGTACAACACATTTCAGCAACTCAGCTCTCAGCGTACAACACATCTCTGCAACTCTGCTCTCACCACACAAAACATCTCAGCTATCACCATAAACAAATTTCAGTAATTTAGCTTTCCCCGTGCAACACATCTCAACTCAGCTCTCACCGTACAACACATCTCAGCAACACATTTCAGCAACTCAGCTCTCAGCGTACAACACATCTCTGCAACTCTGCTCTCACCACACAAAACATCTCAGCTATCACCATAAACAAATCTCAGTAATTTAGCTTTCCCCGTGCAACACATCTCATCAACTCAGCTCTCACCGTACAACACATCTCAGCAACCCAGCTCTCACCGTACAACACATCTCAGCAACTCAGCTCTTACCGTACAAACATCCCAGCAACTAAGCTCTCACTGTACAACACATCTCAGTAACTCAGGTCTCACAGTACAACACATCTCATTAACTCAGCTCTCACTGTACAACACATCTCAGTAACTCAGATCTCACTGTACAACACATCTTAGCAACTCAGCTCTCACTATAACCCAAATCTCAGCAACTCAGCTCTTACTGTACAACATATCCCAGCAACTTAGCTCTCACTGTATAAGTCATCTCACCAACTAAGCTCTAACCGTACAACACATCTCATCAACTCAGCTCTCACCATATAACACATCTCAGCAATTCAGCTCTCACTGTACAACACATCTCAGTAACTCAGGTCTCACCGTACAACACATCTTAGCAACTCAGATCTCACCGTATCCCAAATCTCATCAACTCAGCTCTCACCATACAACACATCTCATCAACTCAGCTCTTACCATACAACACATCTCAGCAATTCAGCTCTCACCGTACAACACATCTTAGCAACTCAGCTCTCACCGTACAACACATCTTAGCAACTCAGCTCTCACTGTACAACACATCTCAGTAACTCAGCTCTCCCTGCACAACACATCCCAATAATTCAGCTGTCCCTGTACAACACATCTTAGTAACTCAGCTCTCACTGTACAACACATCTCAGTTACTAAGTTCTTACCGTACAACACATCTCATTAACTCATCTCTCACCGTACAATACATCTCAATAACTCAGCTCTCACCATATAACACATCTCAGCAACTCAGCTCTCTCCATACAATTCATTTCAGCAACATAGCTATCACCGTACAACACATCTCAGCAACTCAGCTCTCCTCGTACAACACATTTCAGGAACTCAAATCTCAGCGTACAACACATCTTAGCAACTCTGCTCTCTCCACACAAAACATCTCAGCTCTCACCATACAACACATCTCAGCAGCTCAGCTCTTCCCGTACAACACATTTGAGCAACTCAGTTCTCACCGTACAACACTATTCAGCAACTCAGCTCTCACCGTACAACACATCTTAGCAGCTCAGCTCTCACCGTACAATACATCTCACCAACTCAGCTCTCACCGTACAACACATCTCAGTATCTCAGGTCTCACCGTACAATATACCTCAGCAAACTCAGCTCTCCCCGTACAACACATTTCAGCAACATAGCTATAACCGTACAACACATCTCAGCAATTCAACTCTCACCGTACAACACATCTTAGCAACTCAGCTCTCACTGTACAACACATCTCAGTAACTCAGCTCTCCCTGCACAACACATCCCAATAATTCAGCTGTCCCTGTACAACACATCTTAGTAACTCAGCTCTCACTGTACAACACATCTCAGTTACTAAGTTCTTACCGTACAACACATCTCATTAACTCATCTCTCACCGTACAATACATCTCAATAACTCAGCTCTCACCATATAACACATGTCAGCAACTCAGCTCTCTCCGTACAATTCATTTCGGCAACATAGCTATCACCGTACAACACATCTCAGCAACTCAGCTCTCCTCGTACAACACATTTCAGGAACTCAAATCTCAGCGTACAACACATCTTAGCAACTCTGCTCTCACCACACAAAACATCTCAGCTCTCACCATACAACACATCTCAGCAGCTCAGCTCTTCCCGTACAACACATTTGAGCAACTCAGTTCTCACCGTACAACACTATTCAGCAACTCAGCTCTCACCGTACAACACATCTTAGCAACTCAGCTCTCACCGTACAATACATCTCACCAACTCAACTCTCATCGTACAACACATCTCAGTAACTCAGGTCTCACCGTACAATATACCTCAGCAACTCAGCTCTCCCCGTACAACACATTTCAGCAACATAGCTATAACCGAACAACACATTTCAGCAACTCAGCTCTACCCGTATCACACATTTCAGAAACTCAGCTCTCACCGTACAACACATCTCATCAACTCAGCTCTCACCGTACAACACATCTCAGCAACCCAGCTCTCACCGTACAACACATTTCAGCAACATAGCTATAACCGTACAACACATTTCAGCAACATAGCTATAACCGTACAACACATTTCAGCAACATAGCTATAACCGAACAACACATTTCAGCAACTCAGCTCTACCCGTATCACACATTTCAGAAACTCAGCTCTTACCGTACAACACATCTCATCAACTCAGCTCTCACCGTACAACACATCTCAGCAACCCAGCTCTCACCGTAAAACACATCTTAGCAACTCAGCTCTCACCTTACAAGACATCTCAGCAACATAGCTATCACCGTACAACACATCTCAGCAACTCAGCTCTCCCCGTACAACACATTTCAGCAACTCAGCTCTCAGCGTACAACACATCTCTGCAACTCTGCTCTCACCACACAAAACATCTCAGCTATCACCATAAACAAATTTTAGTAATTTAGCTTTCCCCGTGCAACACATCTCAACTCAGCTCTCACCGTACAACACATCTCAGCAACACATTTCAGCAACTCAGCTCTCAGCGTACAACACATCTCTGCAACTCTGCTCTCACCACACAAAACATCTCAGCTATCACCATAAACAAATCTCAGTAATTTAGCTTTCCCCGTGCAACACATCTCATCAACTCAGCTCTCACCGTACAACACATCTCAGCAACCCAGCTCTCACCGTACAACACATCTCAGCAACTCAGCTCTTACCGTACAAACATCCCAGCAACTAAGCTCTCACTGTACAACACATCTCAGTAACTCAGGTCTCACAGTACAACACATCTCATTAACTCAGCTCTCACTGTACAACACATCTCAGTAACTCAGATCTCACTGTACAACACATCTTAGCAACTCAGCTCTCACTATAACCCAAATCTCAGCAACTCAGCTCTTACTGTACAACATATCCCAGCAACTTAGCTCTCACTGTATAAGTCATCTCACCAACTAAGCTCTAACCGTACAACACATCTCATCAACTCAGCTCTCACCATATAACACATCTCAGCAACTCAGCTCTCACTGTACAACACATCTCAGTAACTCAGGTCTCACCGTACAACACATCTTAGCAACTCAGATCTCACCGTATCCCAAATCTCATCAACTCAGCTCTCACCATACAACACATCTCATCAACTCAGCTCTTACCATACAACACATCTCAGCAATTCAGCTCTCACCGTACAACACATCTTAGCAACTCAGCTCTCACCGTACAACACATCTTAGCAACTCAGCTCTCACTGTACAACACATCTCAGTAACTCAGCTCTCCCTGCACAACACATCCCAATAATTCAGCTGTCCCTGTACAACACATCTTAGTAACTCAGCTCTCACTGTACAACACATCTCAGTTACTAAGTTCTTACCGTACAACACATCTCATTAACTCATCTCTCACCGTACAATACATCTCAATAACTCAGCTCTCACCATATAACACATCTCAGCAACTCAGCTCTCTCCATACAATTCATTTCAGCAACATAGCTATCACCGTACAACACATCTCAGCAACTCAGCTCTCCTCGTACAACACATTTCAGGAACTCAAATCTCAGCGTACAACACATCTTAGCAACTCTGCTCTCTCCACACAAAACATCTCAGCTCTCACCATAAAACACATCTCAGCAGCTCAGCTCTTCCCGTACAACACATTTGAGCAACTCAGTTCTCACCGTACAACACTATTCAGCAACTCAGCTCTCACCGTACAACACATCTTAGCAGCTCAGCTCTCACCGTACAATACATCTCACCAACTCAGCTCTCACCGTACAACACATCTCAGTAACTCAGGTCTCACCGTACAATATACCTCAGCAACTCAGCTGTCCCCGTACAACACATTTCAGCAACATAGCTATAACCGTACAACACATTTCAGCAACTCAGCTCTACCCGTATCACACATTTCAGAAACTCAGCTCTCACCGTACAACACATCTCATCAACTCAGCTCTCACCGTACAAAACATCTCAGCAACCCAGCTCTCACCGTACAACACATTTCAGCAACATAGCTATAACCGTACAACACATTTCAGCAACTCAGCTCTACCCGTATCACACATTTCAGAAACTCAGCTCTCACCGTACAACACATCTCATCAACTCAGCTCTCACCGTACAACACATCTCAGCAACCCAGCTCTCACCGTACAACACATCTTAGCAACTCAGCTCTCACCTTACAAGACATCTCAGCAACATAGCTATCACCGTACAACACATCTCAGCAACTCAGCTCTCCCCGTACAACACATTTCAGCAACTCAGCTCTCAGCGTACAACACATCTCTGCAACTCTGCTCTCACCACACAAAACATCTCAGCTATCACCATAAACAAATCTCAGTAATTTAGCTTTCCCCGTGCAACACATCTCATCAACTCAGCTCTCACCGTACAACACATCTCAGCAACACATTTCAGCAACTCAGCTCTCAGCGTACAACACATCTCTGCAACTCTGCTCTCACCACACAAAACATCTCAGCTATCACCATAAACAAATCTCAGTAATTTAGCTTTCCCCGTGCAACACATCTCATCAACTCAGCTCTCACCGTACAACACATCTCAGCAACTCAGCTCTCACCGTACAACACATCTCAGCAACTCAGCTCTTACCGTACAAACATCCCAGCAACTGAGCTCTCACTGTACAACACATCTCAGTAACGCAGGTCTCACAGTACAACACATCTCATTAACTCAGCTCTCACTGTACAACACATCTGAGTAACTCAGATCTCACTGTACAACACATCTTAGCAACTCAGCTCTCACTATAACCCAAATCTCAGCAACTCAGCTCTTACTATACAACATATCCCAGCAACTTAGCTCTCACCGTATAAGTCATCTCACCAACTCAGCTCTAACCGTACAACACATCTCATCAACTCAGCTCTCACCGTACAACACAGCTGAGCAACTCAGCTCTCACCGTACAACACATCTTAGCAACTTAGCTCTCACTGTACAACACATCTCAGTAACTCAGCTCTCCCTGCACAACACATCCCAATAACTCAGCTGTCCCTGTACAACACATCTTAGTAACTCAGCTCTCACTGTACAACACATCTCAGTTACTAAGTTCTTACCGTACAACAGATCTCATTAACTCATCTCTCAACGTACAATACATCTCAATAACTCAGCTCTCACCATATAACACATCACAGCAACTCAGCTCTCCCCATACAATACATTTCAACAACATAGCTATCACCGTACAACACATCTCAGCAACTCAGCTCTCCCCGTACAACACATTTGAGCAACTCAGTTCTCACCGTACAACACTTTGCAGCAACTCATCTCTCACCATACAACATATCTTAGCAACTCAGCTCTCACCGTACAACACATCTCACCAAGTCAACTCTCACTGTACAACACATCTCAGTAACTCAGGTCTCACCGTACAATATACCTCAGCAACTCAGCTATCACCGTACAACACATCTCAGTAACTCAGCTCTCACTGTACAACACACCTCAGTAACTCAGCTCTCACCTTACAACACATCTCAGCAACATAGCTATCACCGTACAACACATCTCAGCAACTCAGCTCTCACCGCACAAAACATCTCAGCAACTCAGCTCTCCCCGTACAACACATTTCAGCAACATAGCTATCACCGTACAACACATTTCAGCAACTCAGGTCTACCCGTACCACACATTTCAGAAACTCAGCTCACACCGTACAACACATCTCATCAACTCAGCTCTCACCGTACAAAACATCTCAGCAACATAGCTATCACCTTACAACACATTTCATAAACTCAGCTCTACCCGTACCACACATTTCATAAACTCAGCTCTCACCGTACAACACATCTCATTAACTCAGCTCTCACTGTACAACACATCTCAGTAACTCAGATCTCACTGTACAACACATCTTAGCAACTCAGCTCTCACTATAACCCAAATCTCAGCAACTCAGCTCTTACTGTACAACATATCCCAGCAACTTAGCTCTCACTGTATAAGTCATCTCACCAACTAAGCTCTAACCGTACAACACATCTCATCAACTCAGCTCTCACCATATAACACATCTCAGCAACTCAGCTCTCACTGTACAACACATCTCAGTAACTCAGGTCTCACCGTACAACACATCTTAGCAACTCAGATCTCACCGTATCCCAAATCTCATCAACTCAGCTCTCACCATACAACACATCTCATCAACTCAGCTCTTACCATACAACACATCTCAGCAATTCAGCTCTCACCGTACAACACATCTTAGCAACTCAGCTCTCAACGTACAACACATCTTAGCAACTCAGCTCTCACTGTACAACACATCTCAGTAACTCAGCTCTCCCTGCACAACACATCCCAATAATTCAGCTGTCCCTGTACAACACATCTTAGTAACTCAGCTCTCACTGTACAACACATCTCAGTTACTAAGTTCTTACCGTACAACACATCTCATTAACTCATCTCTCACCGTACAATACATCTCAATAACTCAGCTCTCACCATATAACACATCTCAGCAACTCAGCTCTCTCCATACAATTCATTTCAGCAACATAGCTATCACCGTACAACACATCTCAGCAACTCAGCTCTCCTCGTACAACACATTTCAGGAACTCAAATCTCAGCGTACAACACATCTTAGCAACTCTGCTCTCTCCATACAAAACATCTCAGCTCTCACCATACAACACATCTCAGCAGCTCAGCTCTTCCCGTACAACACATTTGAGCAACTCAGTTCTCACCGTACAACACTATTCAGCAACTCAGCTCTCACCGTACAACACATCTTAGCAGCTCAGCTCTCACCGTACAATACATCTCACCAACTCAGCTCTCACCGTACAACACATCTCAGTAACTCAGGTCTCACCGTACAATATACCTCAGCAACTCAGCTCTCCCCGTACAACACATTTCAGCAACATAGC
This sequence comes from Bombina bombina, assembly GCF_027579735.1. Classification (NCBI taxonomy): domain Eukaryota; kingdom Metazoa; phylum Chordata; class Amphibia; order Anura; family Bombinatoridae; genus Bombina; species Bombina bombina. Next base: position 14,137,476 of record NC_069501.1, on the reverse strand, counting down.
TATAACCGTACAACACAATTCAGCAACTCAGCTCTACCCGTATCACACATTTCAGAAACTCAGCTCTCACCGTACAACACATCTCATCAACTCAGCTCTCACCGTACAAAACATCTCAGCAACCCAGCTCTCACCGTACAACACATTTCAGCAACATAGCTATAACCGTACAACACATTTCAGCAACTCAGCTCTACCCATATCACACATTTCAGAAACTCAGCTCTCACCGTACAACACATCTCATCAACTCAGCTCTCACCGTACAACACATCTCAGCAACCCAGCTCTCACCGTACAACACATCTTAGCAACTCAGCTCTCACCTTACAAGACATCTCAGCAACATAGCTATCACCGTACAACACATCTCAGCAACTCAGCTCTCCCCGTACAACACATTTCAGCAACTCAGCTCTCAGCGTACAACACATCTCTGCAACTCTGCTCTCACCACACAAAACATCTCAGCTATCACCATAAACAAATCTCCGTAATTTAGCTTTCCCCGTGCAACACATCTCATCAACTCAGCTCTCACCGTACAACACATCTCAGCAACACATTTCAGCAACTCAGCTCTCAGCGTACAACACATCTCTGCAACTCTGCTCTCACCACACAAAACATCTCAGCTATCACCATAAACAAATCTCAGTAATTTAGCGTTCCCCGTGCAACACATCTCATCAACTCAGCTCTCACCGTACAACACATCTCAGCAACTCAGCTCTCACCGTACAACACATCTCAGCAACTCAGCTCTTACCGTACAAACATCCCAGCAACTGAGCTCTCACTGTACAACACATCTCAGTAACGCAGGTCTCACAGTACAACACATCTCATTAACTCAGCTCTCACTGTACAACACATCTCAGTAACTCAGATCTCACTGTACAACACATCTTAGCAACTCAGCTCTCACTATAACCCAAATCTCAGCAACTCATCTCTTACTATACAACATATCCCAGCAACTTAGCTCTTACCGTATAAGTCATATCACCAACTCAGCTCTAACCGTACAACACATCTCATCAACTCAGCTCTCACCGTACAACACAGCTGAGCAACTCAGCTCTCACCGTACAACACATCTTAGCAACTTAGCTCTCACTGTACAACACATCTCAGTAACTCAGCTCTCCCTGCACAACACATCCCAATAACTCAGCTGTCCCTGTACAACACATCTTAGTAACTCAGCTCTCACTGTACAACACATCTCAGTTACTAAGTTCTTACCGTACAACAGATCTCATTAACTCATCTCTCAACGTACAATACATCTCAATAACTCAGCTCTCACCATATAACACATCACAGCAACTCAGCTCTCCCCATACAATACATTTCAACAACATAGCTATCACCGTACAACACATCTCAGCAACTCAGCTCTCCCCGTACAACACATTTGAGCAACTCAGTTCTCACCGTACAACACTTTGCAGCAACTCAGCTCTCACCATACAACATATCTTAGCAACTCAGCTCTCACCGTACAACACATCTCACCAAGTCAACTCTCACTGTACAACACATCTCAGTAACTCAGGTCTCACCGTACAATATACCTCAGCAACTCAGCTATCACCGTACAACACATCTCAGTAACTCAGCTCTCACTGTACAACACACCTCAGTAACTCAGCTCTCACCTTACAACACATCTCAGCAACATAGCTATCACCGTACAACACATCTCAGCAACTCAGCTCTCACCGCACAAAACATCTCAGCAACTCAGCTCTCCCCGTACAACACATTTCAGCAACATAGCTATCACCGTACAACACATTTCAGCAACTCAGGTCTACCCGTACCACACATTTCAGAAACTCAGCTCACACCGTACAACACATCTCATCAACTCAGCTCTCACCGTACAAAACATCTCAGCAACATAGCTATCACCTTACAACACATTTCATAAACTCAGCTCTACCCGTACCACACATTTCATAAACTCAGCTCTCACCGTACAACACATCTCATTAACTCAGCTCTCACTGTACAACACATCTCAGTAACTCAGATCTCACTGTACAACACATCTTAGCAACTCAGCTCTCACTATAACCCAAATCTCAGCAACTCAGCTCTTACTGTACAACATATCCCAGCAACTTAGCTCTCACTGTATAAGTCATCTCACCAACTAAGCTCTAACCGTACAACACATCTCATCAACTCAGCTCTCACCATATAACACATCTCAGCAACTCAGCTCTCACTGTACAACACATCTCAGTAACTCAGGTCTCACCGTACAACACATCTTAGCAACTCAGATCTCACCGTATCCCAAATCTCATCAACTCAGCTCTCACCATACAACACATCTCATCAACTCAGCTCTTACCATACAACACATCTCAGCAATTCAGCTCTCACCGTACAACACATCTTAGCATCTCAGCTCTCACCGTACAACACATCTTAGCAACTCAGCTCTCACTGTACAACACATCTCAGTAACTCAGCTCTCCCTGCACAACACATCCCAATAATTCAGCTGTCCCTGTACAACACATCTTAGTAACTCAGCTCTCACTGTACAACACATCTCAGTTACTAAGTTCTTACCGTACAACACATCTCATTAACTCATCTCTCACCGTACAATACATCTCAATAACTCAGCTCTCACCATATAACACATCTCAGCAACTCAGCTCTCTCCATACAATTCATTTCAGCAACATAGCTATCACTGTACAACACATCTCAGCAACTCAGCTCTCCTCGTACAACACATTTCAGGAACTCAAATCTCAGCGTACAACACATCTTAGCAACTCTGCTCTCTCCACACAAAACATCTCAGCTCTCACCATACAACACATCTCAGCAGCTCAGCTCTTCCCGTACAACACATTTGAGCAACTCAGTTCTCACCGTACAACACTATTCAGCAACTCAGCTCTCACCGTACAACACATCTTAGCAGCTCAGCTCTCACCGTACAATACATCTCACCAACTCAGCTCTCACCGTACAACACATCTCAGTAACTCAGGTCTCACCGTACAATATACCTCAGCAACTCAGCTCTCCCCGTACAACACATTTCAGCAACATAGCTATAACCGTACAACACATTTCAGCAACTCAGCTCTACCCGTATCACACATTTCAGAAACTCAGCTCTCACCGTACAACACATCTCATCAACTCAGCTCTCACCGTACAAAACATCTCAGCAACCCAGCTCTCACCGTACAACACATTTCAGCAACATAGCTATAACCGTACAACACATTTCAGCAACTCAGCTCTACCCGTATCACACATTTCAGAAACTCAGCTCTCACCGTACAACACATCTCATCAACTCAGCTCTCACCGTACAACACATCTCAGCAACCCAGCTCTCACCGTACAACACATCTTAGCAACTCAGCTCTCACCTTACAAGACATCTCAGCAACATAGCTATCACCGTACAACACATCTCAGCAACTCAGCTCTCCCCGTACAACACATTTCAGCAACTCAGCTCTCAGCGTACAACACATCTCTGCAACTCTGCTCTCACCACACAAAACATCTCAGCTATCACCATAAACAAATCTCAGTAATTTAGCTTTCCCCGTGCAACACATCTCATCAACTCAGCTCTCACCGTACAACACATCTCAGCAACTCAGCTCTCACCGTACAACACATCTCAGCAACTCAGCTCTTACCGTACAAACATCCCAGCAACTGAGCTCTCACTGTACAACACATCTCAGTAACGCAGGTCTCACAGTACAACACATCTCATTAACTCAGCTCTCACTGTACAACACATCTCAGTAACTCAGATCTCACTGTACAACACATCTTAGCAACTCAGCTCTCACTATAACCCAAATCTCAGCAACTCAGCTCTTACTATACAACATATCCCAGCAACTTAGCTCTTACCGTATAAGTCATCTCACCAACTCAGCTCTAACCGTACAACACATCTCATCAACTCAGCTCTCACCATACAACACAGCTGAGCAACTCAGCTCTCACCGTACAACACATCTTAGCAACTTAGCTCTCACTGTACAACACATCTCAGTAACTCAGCTCTCCCTGCACAACACATCCCAATAACTCAGCTGTCCCTGTACAACACATCTTAGTAACTCAGCTCTCACTGTACAACACATCTCAGTTACTAAGTTCTTACCGTACAACAGATCTCATTAACTCATCTCTCAAAGTACAATACATCTCAATAACTCAGCTCTCACCATATAACACATCACAGCAACTCAGCTCTCCCCATACAATACATTTCAACAACATAGCTATCACCGTACAACACATCTCAGCAACTCAGCTCTCCCCGTACAACATATTTGAGCAACTCAGTTCTCACCGTACAACACTTTGCAGCAACTCAGCTCTCACCATACAACATATCTTAGCAACTCAGCTCTCACCGTACAACACATCTCACCAAGTCAACTCTCACTGTACAACACATCTCAGTAACTCAGGTCTCACCGTACAATAAACCTCAGCAACTCAGCTATCACCGTACAACACATCTCAGTAACTCAGCTCTCACTGTACAACACACCTCAGTAACTCAGCTCTCACCTTACAACACATCTCAGCAACATAGCTATCACCGTACAACACATCTCAGCAACTCAGCTCTCACCGCACAAAACATCTCAGCAACTCAGCTCTCCCCGTACAACACATTTCAGCAACATAGCTATCACCGTACAACACATTTCAGCAACTCAGCTCTACCCGTACCACACATTTCAGAAACTCAGCTCACACCGTACAACACATCTCATCAACTCAGCTCTCACCGTACAAAACATCTCAGCAACATAGCTATCACCTTACAACACATTTCATAAACTCAGCTCTACCCGTACCACACATTTCATAAACTCAGCTCTCACCGTACAACACATCTCATTAACTCAGCTCTCACTGTACAACACATCTCAGTAACTCAGATCTCACTGTACAACACATCTTAGCAACTCAGCTCTCACTATAACCCAAATCTCAGCAACTCAGCTCTTACTGTACAACATATCCCAGTAACTTAGCTCTCACTGTATAAGTCATCTCACCAACTAAGCTCTAACCGTACAACACATCTCATCAACTCAGCTCTCACCATATAACACATCTCAGCAACTCAGCTCTCACTGTACAACACATCTCAGTAACTCAGGTCTCACCGTACAACACATCTTAGCAACTCAGATCTCACCGTATCCCAAATCTCATCAACTCAGCTCTCACCATACAACACATCTCATCAACTCAGCTCTTACCATACAACACATCTCAGCAATTCAGCTCTCACCGTACAACACATCTTAGCAACTCAGCTCTCACCGTACAACACATCTTAGCAACTCAGCTCTCACTGTACAACACATCTCAGTAACTCAGCTCTCCCTGCACAACACATCCCAATAATTCAGCTGTCCCTGTACAACACATCTTAGTAACTCAGCTCTCACTGTACAACACATCTCAGTTACTAAGTTCTTACCGTACAACACATCTCATTAACTCATCTCTCACCGTACAATACATCTCAATAACTCAGCTCTCACCATATAACACATCTCAGCAACTCAGCTCTCTCCATACAATTCATTTCAGCAACATAGCTATCACCGTACAACACATCTCAGCAACTCAGCTCTCCTCGTACAACACATTTCAGGAACTCAAATCTCAGCGTACAACACATCTTAGCAACTCTGCTCTCTCCACACAAAACATCTCAGCTCTCACCATACAACACATCTCAGCAGCTCAGCTCTTCCCGTACAACACATTTGAGCAACTCAGTTCTCACCGTACAACACTATTCAGCAACTCAGCTCTCACCGTACAACACATCTTAGCAGCTCAGCTCTCACCGTACAATACATCTCACCAACTCAGCTCTCACCGTACAACACATCTCAGTAACTCAGGTCTCACCGTACAATATACCTCAGCAACTCAGCTCTCCCCGTACAACACATTTCAGCAACATAGCTATAACCGTACAACACATTTCAGCAACTCAGCTCTACCCGTATCACACATTTCAGAAACTCAGCTCTCACCGTACAACACATCTCAGCAACTCAGCTCTCACTGAATCCCACATCTCAGCGACTCAGCTCTCACTCTACCCCACATCTCAGCAACTCAGCTCTCACTGAATCCCACATCTCATCAACTCAGCTCTCACCGTACAAAACATCTCAGCAACCCAGCTCTCACCGTACAACACATTTCAGCAACATAGCTATAACCGTACAACACATTTCAGCAACTCAGCTCTACCCGTATCACACATTTCAGAAACTCAGCTCTCACCGTACAACACATCTCATCAACTCAGCTCTCACCGTACAACACATCTCAGCAACCCAGCTCTCACCGTACAACACATCTTAGCAACTCAGCTCTCACCTTACAAGACATCTCAGCAACATAGCTATCACCGTACAACACATCTCAGCAACTCAGCTCTCCCCGTACAACACATTTCAGCAACTCAGCTCTCAGCGTACAACACATCTCTGCAACTCTGCTCTCACCACACAAAACATCTCAGCTATCACCATAAACAAATCTCAGTAATTTAGCTTTCCCCGTGCAACACATCTCATCAACTCAGCTCTCACCGTACAACACATCTCAGCAACACATTTCAGCAACTCAGCTCTCAGCGTACAACACATCTCTGCAACTCTGCTCTCACCACACAAAACATCTCAGCTATCACCATAAACAAATCTCAGTAATTTAGCTTTCCCCGTTCAACACATCTCATCAACTCAGCTCTCACCGTACAACAAATCTCAGCAACTCAGCTCTCACCGTACAACACATCTCAGCAACTCAGCTCTTACCGTACAAACATCCCAGCAACTGAGCTCTCACTGTACAACACATCTCAGTAACGCAGGTCTCACAGTACAACACATCTCATTAACTCAGCTCTCACTGTACAACACATCTGAGTAACTCAGATCTCACTGTACAACACATCTTAGCAACTCAGCTCTCACTATAACCCAAATCTCAGCAACTCAGCTCTTACTATACAACATATCCCAGCAACTTAGCTCTCACCGTATAAGTCATCTCACCAACTCAGTTCTAACCGTACAACACATCTCATCAACTCAGCTCTCACCGTACAACACAGCTGAGCAACTCAGCTCTCACCGTACAACACATCTTAGCAACTTAGCTCTCACTGTACAACACATCTCAGTAACTCAGCTCTCCCTGCACAACACATCCCAATAACTCAGCTGTCCCTGTACAACACATCTTAGTAACTCAGCTCTCACTGTACAACACATCTCAGTTACTAAGTTCTTACCGTACAACAGATCTCATTAACTCATCTCTCAACGTACAATACATCTCAATAACTCAGCTCTCACCATATAACACATCACAGCAACTCAGCTCTCCCCATACAATACATTTCAACAACATAGCTATCACCGTACAACACATCTCAGCAACTCAGCTCTCCCCGTACAACACATTTGAGCAACTCAGTTCTCACCGTACAACACTTTGCAGCAACTCAGCTCTCACCATACAACATATCTTAGCAACTCAGCTCTCACCGTACAACACATCTCACCAAGTCAACTCTCACTGTACAACACATCTCAGTAACTCAGGTCTCACCGTACAATATACCTCAGCAACTCAGCTATCACCGTACAACACATCTCAGTAACACAGCTCTCACTGTACAACACACCTCAGTAACTCAGCTCTCACCTTACAACACATCTCAGCAACATAGCTATCACCGTACAACACATCTCAGCAACTCAGCTCTCACCGCACAAAACATCTCAGCAACTCAGCTCTCCCCGTACAACACATTTCAGCAACTCAGCTCTACCCGTACCACACATTTCAGAAACTCAGCTCACACCGTACAACACATCTCATCAACTCAGCTCTCACCGTACAAAACATCTCAGCAACATAGCTATCACATTACAACACATTTCATAAACTCAGCTCTACCCGTACCACACATTTCATAAACTCAGCTCTCACCGTACAACACATCTCATCAACTCAGCTCTCACCGTACAACACATCTCAGCAACCCAGCTCTCACCGTACAACACATCTTAGCAACTCAGCTCTCACCTTACAACACATCTCAGCAACATAGCTCTCACCTTACAACACATCTCAGCAACATAGCTATCACTGTACAACACATCTCAGCAACTCAGGTCTTCCCGTACAACACATTTCAGCAACTCAGCTCTCAGCGTACAACACATCTTTGCAACTCTGCTCTCACCACACAAAACATCTCAGCTATCACCATAAACAAATCTCAGTAATTTAGCTTTCACCGTGCAACACATCTCATCAACTCAGCTCTCACCGTACAACACATCTCAGCAACTCAGCTCTCACCATACAACACATCTCAGCAACTCAGCTTTCACCATTCAACACATCTCAGCAACTCAGCTCTTACCGTACAAAACATCCCAGAAACTGAGCTCTCACTGTACAACACATCTCAGTAAGTCAGGTCTCACAGTACAACACATCTCATTAACTCAGCTCTCACTGTACAACACATCTCAGTAACTCAGATCTCACCGTACAACACATCTTAGCAACTCAGCTCTCACCATATCCCAAATCTTAGCAACTCAGATCTCCCCGTACAACACATCTTAGCAACTCAGCTCTCACCGTATCCCAAATCTTAGCAACTCAGATCTCACCGTACAACACATCTTAGCAACTCAGCTCTCACCATATAAGTCATCTCATTAACTCAGCTCTCACCGTACAACACATCTGAGCAACTCAGCTTTTTACTGTACAACACATCTGAGCAACTCAGCTCTCACCGTACAACACATCTCAGTAACTCATCTCTCACCATATCCCATATCTCACCAACTCAGCTCTCACCATAAGACACATCTCATCAACTCAGCTCTCACCCTACCCCACATCTCAGCAACTCAGCTCTCACTGAATCCCACATCTCAGCGACTTAGCTCTCACTCTACCCCACATCTCAGCGACTCAGCTCTCACTGTACAACACATCTGAGCAACTCAGCTCTCACTGTACAACGCATCTCAGCAACTCAGCTCTCACCGTACAACACATCTTATCAACTCAGCTCTCACTGTACAACACATCTCACTTACAATCATCCCTCTTTGTAGCGCAGTCACCCCTCTGTATAACGCAGTCACCATTCTCTATAACGCAGTCACCCCTCTGTATAACGCAGTCACCCCTCTGTATAACGTAGTCACTCCTCTGTATAACGCAGTCACCCCTCTGTATAACGCAGTCACCCCTCTGTATAATGCATTCACAGCTCTGTATAACGCAATCACTCTCTTTGTAACGCAGTCACCCCTCTGTATAATGCAGTCACCACTCTGTATAATGCAGTCACCCCTCTGTATAACACAGTTACCCCTCTGTATAACGTGCAAAAGAAATGGGGCGTTTATAGAGATACAACACTCTGCTACTCTAATGCCTATACCCAGAAAATGTTAATGGGTTAAAACCTCATAAAACCCAATAAAGTACAAAAGAAAAAGAAGTGGTTCTGGGTGGCGCTCAAACAGAGAGCAACTTAGAGATTAAAAAAGAGTATTAATATTTCTAGAAGAAGCTAATAGCAATAGGCTGTGTCTTAATAAACTGAAGCGGTCCCTAAATAGATCCAAATAACTAGATAATATCTTATAACAATAATATTATTTATTCCATGAATTATTATAACAATGAATATAAAATTAATTATAAAATTGATGATGCCGGCATCTAAAAAACAATCATAAAAATGCGATAAAAATCGCAATGTGTATGTAAATATGTGTCTTTATCTAAGCAAATTGAAAATGAAATACATCACACATATATAAAAAACCTGTGTCGTCCTGTTTATATCGTAAACAGTATCAAACAGTGTCCAAGGCACAATGTTTGTTATAAGATATTATCTAGTTATTTGGATCTATTTAGGGACCGCTTCAGTTTATTAAGACACAGCCTATTGCTATTAGCTTCTTCTAGAAATATTAATACTCTTTTTTAATCTCTAAGTTGCTCTCTGTTACGGTTGCCTCCAGGCTGGCTGGAGGTTGGACCGTAGAAAAGGATGCTCCTAGCGCTCCCCAAAGGAGCAGCAGCACCGTAGACACTATAACTACTGCGTAGCCACCATACGTAATGCAGACTCTACGAACCACCGCTGCTGGGCTGGTATCTCGCCGTCTGCTCTGCGCCCTGGACCTACGACCAGGCTCCAGTAGGTGAACCTCTTCCTTCTTTAGAGGAGCTCAGTAGCTAAGGGAGTATGAAGAGCATAGCAATCCCTGTAGTGATTATAGCGGTCCCCTACAAACATGAGTCAAAGCTGCAAGTTAGAGGGTCAGAATAGGTCTGATGTGCTGGAACACACAGCCTGGTTTTTATTGAGGTTACATGCAAACAGGACACTCTCAGGGGGAGGCATAAAATCCCCAATCACACATTTGATACATTTAGATAGAGACAACGCCCTTTTACAGGCCACAACAGCAGATAACATTACACACAAGAAAACAATGCAGTCCACCTTATCACTACTAGCAGTCTGATTAGACAATGGGAATGTTTTTCACTAAACTTAATTAGAGCTGATCCCAGCAAACTTGTATTTAGAATGCTTCTTGAAGCTGAACAAAGTTATCTCTTTAGTTCTGACCGAAGGGTCTGTCACATAGCACTTAATGGCACACAATGAAAACCAATGCCTCTGTAACAGTGCTCCCCCTCTGTGGAACACTCTGCCTGTGTGGCACCTGGCTCAGCAAGTCCCATTCACTGAACCAAGTGGGAGAAAGCCAGGGACAAGCTATTTTACAGGTCTGGGGACATAGTCTTAAAGGGGCATTGTTCACCAAAGTCACAATATGTCCCCAGACGGTTCTTAAAGGGCCATACACACCCAATAAAAGTTAATATGTTCTCAGGGGCACAATCTTCCAGGGGCCATAGTCATGAGGAAGGAGGCTGGCAAATAGGCTTCTCCACGATCCATGGAAGCAGGGCAATTTTTCATTTAAAGGGCCAATTACAAATAGCAGTTTGTAACATATCTCCCCTTTTGGAGGGAGACTAACCAGGCACCTGACCTTCTGTCGGTCAGTGCCTAAGTTAGTCTCGCAACCCACCCACAAATAAACATTAGCAGCAAAGTAGCCCCCCCACAATAAGTAGTACTGGCCTGTAGGTTCCAGGTTGTAGGATGAAAGTGTAGCATCCTCGGCCTTCCTGGCGCAGCTGGGCAAATAGCTTGTGGCACTTGGGGGGCAGAGGCCAGTGGCACTCTGCCCTGGTGCCAGCGCTTCTGCTGGGGTGAGGGGTTTGCAGGCGGCCAGTCCTGTAACAAGGGGGTCTGTAGGGCAGAGGCCAGCAGCGCTCTGTCCTGATGCCAGCTCTTCTGCTGGGGGAATTGGGGCATAGTCCTGCCCGGTGGCAAAGGGAACGTGGGGGTCAGTGGGGGTTAACATCTCCACTGTTAACCCTGGGCCCAAGTTAGGAGTTAGCTGGGGAGGGGGAGATTGGCTTACCTCCTCCTCCTGATACTCCGGCGGCCGTTGGGAAGGGAGGTCGATGCTCTCCGCTTCCTGTGGAACATTCTGCGGCTGGGGAGAGAGACCAGTTGTCTCCTCTCCCTGGAAGGCACACTCCAGCTGGGGAGGGAGGTCGATGCTCTCCCCTCCCTGTAGCTGTGTCTGTCGCTGGGGATCTGGGCCGCCTGCCCAGCATCCCTGTAGGGCCGGTAGAGAGACTGCGGTCCCATCTCCACCTGCCTGCTGGGGGTCCTCCCAGGACCAGTCTATGAGGCCTGCTGCCTCTGGAATCTCTGGTAGGGGTTGGGGAAGGAGACCGGTTGTCTCTTCCCTCTGCATGGTATACTGCCGCTGGGGAGGGAGGTCGCTGCTCTCCTCTCCCTGTGGAACATGCTGCGGCTGGGGAGAGAGACCAGGTGTCCATACCCTCAAACTCCACAGTTGGCGCTCAAAGGCTCGTGCCGCTTCGTTCTCCGTATCCAATTCCCGGATGATGCGACTGACTACCTCCTGCGCAGGGTCTGGACCATATCGGACGAGCCGCCTCTTTACCTCTGGAACGAAATCCGCGCCCTCATAGCGACGGATCCGGTTGAGGTGCTCTTCACATGGTTCTGACCAGTATCTTGTCAGCTCCATGCTGCTGTAGGTAGGGACGCTGCGCAGTGGCTAGTGTTGCCCTCAATAACTCTCCTACGATACCAGTGCTGTTGGGGTGCTGCTCCTTGCGCTAGGACGCTATCCCACCGCTGCCGCCAAATGTTACGGTTGCCTCCAGGCTGGCTGGAGGTTGGACCGTAGAAAAGGATGCTCCTAGCGCTCCCCAAAGGATCATCAGCACCGTAGACACTATAACTACTGCGTAGCCACCATACGTAATGCAGACTCTACGAACCACCGCTGCTGGGCTGGTATCTCGCCGTCTGGTCTGCGCCCTGGACCTACGACCAGGCTCCAGTAGGTGAACCTCTTCCTTCTTTAGAGGAGCTCAGTAGCTAAGGGAGTATGAAGAGCATAGCAATCCCTGTAGTGATTATAGCGGTCCCCTACAAACATGAGTCAAAGCTGCAAGTTAGAGGGTCAGAATAGGTCTGATGTGCTGGAACACACAGCCTGGTTTTTATTGAGGTTACATGCAAACAGGACACTCTCAGGGGGAGGCATAAAATCCCCAATCACACATTTGATACATTTAGATAGAGACAACGCCATTTTACAGGCCACAACAGCAGATAACATTACACACAAGAAAACAATGAAGTCCACCTTTTCACTAAACTTAATTAGAGCTGATCCCAGCAAACTTGTATTTAGAATGCTTCTTGAAGCTGAACAAAGTTATCTCTTTAGTTCTGACCGAAGGGTCTGTCACATAGCACTTAATGGCACACAATGAAAACCAATGCCTCTGTAACAGTGCTCCCCCTCTGTGGAACACTCTGCCTGTGTGGCACCTGGCTCAGCAAGTCCCATTCACTGAACCAAGTGGGAGAAAGCCAGGGACAAGCTATTTTACAGGTCTGGGGACATAGTCTTAAAGGGGCATTGTTCACCAAAGTCACAATATGTCCCCAGACGGTTCTTAAAGGGCCATACACACCCAATAAAAGTTAATATGTTCTCAGGGGCACAATCTTCCAGGGGCCATAGTCATGAGGAAGGAGGCTGGCAAATAGGCTTCTCCACGATCCATGGAAGCAGGGCAATTTTTCATTGAAAGGGCCAATTACAAATAGCAGTTTGTAACACTCTCTGTTTGAGCGCCACCTAGAGCCCTCTGTATAACGTACTCACCCCTCTGTATAATGCATTCACACCTCCTGTATAACGCAGTCACCCCTCTGTATAATGCAGTCAGCCCTCTGTATAACGCAGTCACCCCTCTGTGTAACGCAGTCACCCCTCTGTATAATGCAGTCACCCCTCTGTATAACACATTCACTCCTCTGTATAATGCAGTCACCCCTCTGTATAACACATTCACAACTCTGTATAATGCAGTCTCTCCTCTGTATAACGCAGTCCCCCCTCTGTATAACACAGTCCCCCTCTGTATAACGCAGTCACCACTCTTTATAATGCAGTCACACCTCTGTATAAAACAGTCATTCCTCTGTATAATGTATTCACCCCTCTGTATGACACAAATCACTCACCTGGGCACTGCACACCGACCATGTGGTTTTCCTCTCTATGTATGCTGTTATTCACAAAACAGCTGATATTCCCGGGAAATGGTAATGAAACTTCAGCCTTATTCCCACTCACGTTCCATCGGCTGTCAGTATCTTCAAGTGTTTTTCTTCCATTTATAATCCAGGAATATTCAGGATCTGTTCCTTTACTTACATTACAGGTAATTAAGGCGCGGCCTTCCTTAAGGCATGAGATTTTGAGATCCGGTTTACCCACTGGCACTAAAGAGAAAAGAGAGCAGTGTGTGAGGGTATAACAGGACAGTGAGCAGTGTGTGAGAGTATAACAGGACAGGGAGCAGTGTGTGAGGTGTAACAGGGCAGGGAGCAGTGTGTGAGGGTGTAACAGAGCAGGGAGCAGTGTGTGAGAGTATAACAGGACAGGGAGCAGTGTGTGAGGCTATAACAGGACAGGGAGCAGCATGTGAGGATATAGCAGGACAGTGAGCAGCGTGTGAGAGTATAACAGGATAGGGAGCAGTGTGTGAGGGTATAACAGGGCAGGGAGCAGTGTGTGAGGGTGTAACAGAGCAGGGAGCAGTGTGTGAGAGTATAACAGGACAGGGAGCAGTCAGGGCCGGTTTTCCCATTAGGCACAGTAGGCATGTGCCTACAGGGGCCTTGCAGTGAGGGGCGCCTGCCTGTCAGTAATAAAAAAAAAAAAAATTTTTTTTTTTTTATGAGGGCATTTATTTTAGTAAGAATTGTGCTGCCAGGTGCCTACAAAGTCGAGTGTTTCATTGGGAATATGTTACAGCAGTTGAGGGAGCCATGAAGGAAAGAGGGGCAAAGATTAAAACTAAACCCCTCCCATTTTCGCCAGGCATGTTTAGTTTCACTTTTATTTTATGTACTTCTGTTGCCTCACACAGCCAAGCTCCATGCTGATGTGGTGCAGAAACTTTTTGTTGAGGAATGAAAGCTTCAGAACAGGTTAGGACTGTACAAGGCTTCTAATGCTGCCTAGAATGAAAACATAACAAGCAGAGCACTTTAACCCCTTGGCTACCAGAGAGGGTTGCAGTGTATTCACTTGTTATGTGCTGTATTCCTTTTTTTATAGCCAGGAGTTTAAATTCTGCTTCAGGATGAATGTTTTTGTTCTATAAAGACCTTGGAGGTGTGGAGGTTATGTGGGACTAGCTGCTCTGCTCTTTATTACAAGTTGCCAATTGTGATTTACAGCCTTTAGGACACTTTGACAACAAAGTTTGTAGACTGTAAGGCTGTAAAATGTGTATGTGTGTAAACCACTCACATGGCATATTTGTATGTATGTATGTATATGTATGTGTGTATATATATATATATATATACACACATCACACACACACACACACACACACATATATATATATATACACATACACACACATCACATTACAAATTGTTAATCTGTTCTTTTATCAAGTAAGTGTGGTATTTTTGTATTGTGGTAAATTGAATTTCTAAGTTCTAATTTTAAACACATTTGTTGACCCCTGGATTACATATAATCTACAACATTCCATGTTTTCCTTTGAGAGCAACATCATATGATATTTATATTTCAGAACAAAATAAATGTAACATCTGTGTGTATTTGTACCAAAAATATCAGAGTTTACAAGATTTTTTTCATGTAGTGGAAAAAAATACCTACATTTTATATTTTCTTCCACTGGCTGCACAGGTTGTTGATGGTGATGAGCCTGCATGCTGCTAGTTTTAATATTGCTATTGTTTACACAAAACTGTGTTTAACTCCAACAAAATGTTAAGCACATAGTCAAAGTCATCTCCAGAAAAGCAATACACTAATGGCTTGTCAATAAACATGTCCTATGAGCCCATCTGGGTCTGCACAGATGTGTATTGCTGTCTCAGAACTGACATTGACTATGTGTTTAACTCTTTTGCAAGAGGCTAACACACTTCTGTGCAAGCACTAGTGCAATAATAAAATGCCCAGCAAACTGTCACATTTTATGTCCCTTTAAATAGGGTTTTCTTTAGAATATTTTGCATTAAAAGTTTAACATGATTTGTTTTTGTTATACATAATAGAAATTGTATGGCCATTTGAGTCAAGTGAATATTGATTTTTGGTGTAGCTTCCATTACAACAAATATTGCAATTGGTGTGTGTATTTGTGTATCTCCATAAAAGGGAAAATGTAATTTTACATCTAATATTTATTTTTAGTTGTCCTAAATAATAATAAAAAAAAGTCCTCATTTTTTCCACGTTTTTTCTGGGGGGGGTGGGGTGGGGGGGGCGCTTCAGGTTTTTGTGCCTACAGCCACCTGAGATGTAAATCCGGCCCTGGGAGCAGTGTGTGAGGGTATAACAGGACAGGGAGCAGTGTGTGAGTGTATAACAGGACAGGGAGCAGTGTGTGAGAGTATAACAGGACAGGAAGCAGCGTGTGAGGGTATAACAGGACAGGGAGCAGTGTGTGAGGGTATAACAGGACCGAGAGCAGTGTGTGAGGGTATAACAGGACAGGGAGCTGTTTGTGAGGGTATAAATGGACAGGGAGCAGCGTGTGAGGATATAACAGGACCAAGAGTAGTGTGTGAAGGTATAACAGGACAGAGAGCAGTGTGTGAGGATCTAACAGGACAGGGAGCAGTGTGTGAGGGTGTAACAGGACAGGGAGCAGTGTGTGAGGGTATAACAAGACAGGGAGCAGTGTGTGAGGGTGTAACAGGACAGGGAGAAGTGTGTAAGGATATAACAGGACAGGGAGCAGTGTGTGAGGGTATAACAGGATAGGGAGCAGTGTGTGAGGGTATAACAGGACAGAGAGCAGGGTGTGAGGATATAACAGGACAGAGAGCAGTGTGTGAGTGTATAACAGGACAGGGAGCAGTGTGTGAGGGTATAACAGGACAGGGAGCAGTGTGTGAGGGTATAACAGGACAGAGAGCAGTGTGTGAGGATATAACAGGACAGAGAGCAGTGTGTGAGGGTATAACAGGACAGGGAGCAGTGTGTGAGGGTATAAAAGGACAGGGAGCAGTGTGTGAGGGTATAACAGGACAGGGAGCAGCGTGTGAGGGTATAACAGGACAGGGAGCAGTGTGTGAGGGTATAACAGGACAAGGAGCAGCGTGTGAGGGTATAACAGGACAGGGAGCAGTGTGTGAGTGTATAACAGTACAGGGAGCTGTGTGTGAGGGTATAACAGGACAGGGAGCAGTGTGTGAGGGTATAACAGGACAGGGAGCAGTGTGTGAGGGTGTAACAGGGCAGGGAGCAGTGTGTGAGGGTATAACAGGACAGGGAGCAGTGTGTGAGAGTATAACAGGACAGGGAGCAGTGTGTGAGGGTATAACAGGACAGGGAGCAGCGTGTGAGGGTATAACAGGACAGGGAGCAGTGTGTGAGGGTATAACAGGACAGGGAACAGTGTGTGAGGGTATAACAGGACAGGGAGCAGTGTGTGAGGATATAACAGGACAGGGAGCAGTGTGTGAGGGTATACCAGGACAGGGAGCAGTGTGTAAGGGTATAACAGGACAGGGAGCAGTGTGTAAGGATATAACAGGACAGGGAGCAGTGTGTGAGGATATAGCAGGACAGGGAGCAGTGTGTGAGGGTATAACAGGACAGGGATCAGTGTGTGAGGGTATAACAGGACAGGGAGCAGTGTGTGAGGATATAACAGGACAGGGAGCAGTGTGTGAGGATATAACAGGACAGGGAATAGTTTGTGAGGGTATAACAGGGGGAGCAGTGTGTGAGGTTATAACAGGACAGGTAGCAGTGTGTGAGGGTATAACAGGACAGGGAGCAGTGTGTGAGGGTATAACAGGACAGGGAGCAGTGTGTGAGGATATAACAGGACAGCGAATCGTTTGTGAGGGTATAACAGGGGGAGCAGTGTGTGAGGGTATAACAGGACAGGGAGCAGTGTGTGAGGGTATAACAGGACTGGGAGCAGTGTGTTAGGGTACAACAGGACAGAGTACAGTGTGTGAGGTTATAACAGGACAGGGAGCAGTGTGTGAGGGTATAACAGGACAGGGAGCAGTGTGTGAGGATATAACAGGACAGGGAGCAGTGTGTGAGGATATAACAGGACAGGGAGCAGTGTGTGAGTGTAAAACAGGACAGGAAATAGTTTGTGAGGGTAAAACAGGGGGAGCAGTGTGTGAGGTTATTACAGGACAGGGAGCAGTGTTTGAGGGTATAACAGGACAAGGAGCAGTGTGTGAGGATATAACAGGACAGGGAGCGGTGTGTGAGGATATAACAGGACAGGGAATAGTTTGTGAGGGTATAAAAGGGGGAGCAGTGTGTGAGGTTATAACAGGACAGGTAGCAGTGTGTGAGGGTATAACAGGACAGGGAGCAGTGTGTGAGGATATAACAGGACAGGGAGCAGTGTGTGAGGTTATAACAGGACAAGGAGCAGTGTGTGAGGGTATAACAGGACAGGGAGCAGTGTGTGAGGGTATAACAGGACAGGGAATAGTTTGTGAGGGTATAACAGGGCAGGGAGCAGTGTTTGAGGGTATAACAGAACAGGGAGCAGTGTTTTAGGGTATAACAGGAAAGGGAGCAGTGTGTGAGGGTATAACAGGACAGGGAGCAGTGTGTGAGGGTATAACAGGAGAGGGAGCAGTGTGTGAGGGTATAACAGGACAAGGAGCAGTGTGAGAGGGTATAACAGGACAGGGAACAGTGTGTGAGGGTATAACAGGACATCGAGCAGTGTGTGAGGGTATAACAGGACACAAAGCAGTTTGTGAGGGTATAACAGGACAGGGATCAGTGTGTGAGGGTATAACAGGACAGGGAGCAGTGTGCAAGGATATAACAGGACAGGGAATAGTTTGTGAGGCTTAAACAGGGGGAGCAGTGTTTGAGGGTATAACAGGACAGGGAGCAGTGTGTGTGAGTATATAACAGGACAGGGAGCTGTGTGTAAGGGTATAACAGGACAGGGAGCAGTGTGTGAGGATATAACAGGACATGGAGCAGTGTGTGAGGGTATAACAGGACAGAGAGCAGTGTGTGAGGGTATAACAGGACAGGGAGCAGTGTGTGAGGATATAACAGGACATGCAACAGTGTGTGAGGGTATAACAGGACAGGGAGCAGTGTGTGAGGATATAACAGGACAGGGAGCAGTGTGTGAGGGTATACCAGGACAGGGAGCAGTGTGTAAGGGTATAACAGGACAGGGAGCAGTGTGTAAGGATATAACAGGACAGGGAGCAGTGTGTGAGGATATAGCAGGACAGGGAGCAGTGTGTGAGGGTATAACAGGACAGGGATCAGTGTGTAAGGGTATAACAGGACAGGGAGCAGTGTGTGAGGATATAACAGGACAGGGAGCAGTGTGTGAGGATATAACAGGACAGGGAATAGTTTGTGAGGGTATAACAGGGGGAGCAGTGTGTGAGGTTATAACAGGACAGGTAGCAGTGTGTGAGGGTATAACAGGACAGGGAGCAGTGTGTGAGGGTATAACAGGACAGGGAGCAGTGTGTGAGGATATAACAGGACAGCGAATCGTTTGTGAGGGTATAACAGGGGGAGCAGTGTGTGAGGGTATAACAGGACAGGGAGCAGTGTGTGAGGGTATAACAGGACTGGGAGCAGTGTGTTAGGGTACAACAGGACAGAGTACAGTGTGTGAGGTTATAACAGGACAGGGAGCAGTGTGTGAGGGTATAACAGGACAGGGAGCAGTGTGTGAGGATATAACAGGACAGGGAGCAGTGTGTGAGGATATAACAGGACAGGGAGCAGTGTGTGAGTGTAAAACAGGACAGGAAATAGTTTGTGAGGGTAAAACAGGGGGAGCAGTGTGTGAGGTTATTACAGGACAGGGAGCAGTGTTTGAGGGTATAACAGGACAAGGAGCAGTGTGTGAGGATATAACAGGACAGGGAGCGGTGTGTGAGGATATAACAGGACAGGGAATAGTTTGTGAGGGTATAAAAGGGGGAGCAGTGTGTGAGGTTATAACAGGACAGGTAGCAGTGTGTGAGGGTATAACAGGACAGGGAGCAGTGTGTGAGGATATAACAGGACAGGGAGCAATGTGTGAGGTTATAACAGGACAAGGAGCAGTGTGTGAGGGTATAACAGGACAGGGAGCAGTGTGTGAGGGTATAACAGGACAGGGAATAGTTTGTGAGGGTATAACAGGGCAGGGAGCAGTGTTTGAGGGTATAACAGAACAGGGAGCAGTGTTTTAGGGTATAACAGGAAAGGGAGCAGTGTGTGAGGGTATAACAGGACAGGGAGCAGTGTGTGAGGGTATAACAGGAGAGGGAGCAGTGTGTGAGGGTATAACAGGACAAGGAGCAGTGTGAGAGGGTATAACAGGACAGGGAACAGTGTGTGAGGGTATAACAGGACATCGAGCAGTGTGTGAGGGTATAACAGGACACAAAGCAGTTTGTGAGGGTATAACAGGACAGGGATCAGTGTGTGAGGGTATAACAGGACAGGGAGCAGTGTGCAAGGATATAACAGGACAGGGAATAGTTTGTGAGGCTTAAACAGGGGGAGCAGTGTTTGAGGGTATAACAGGACAGGGAGCAGTGTGTGAGGGTATAACAGGACAGGGAGCAGTGTGTGAGGGTACAACAGGACAGGGTACAGTGTGTGAGGATATAACAGGACAGGGGGCAGTGTGTGAGGGTATAACAGGACAGGGAGCAGTGTGTGAGGGAATAACAGGACAGGGAGCAGTGAGTGGGGATATAACAGGACAGGGAGCAGTGTGTGAGGGTGTAACAGGACAGGGAGCAGTGTGTGAGGGTATAACAGGACAATGAGCATTGTGTGAGGGTATAACAGGACAGGGAGCAGTGTGTGAGGGTATAACAGGACAGGGAGCAGTGTGTGAGGGTATAACAGGACAGAGAGCAGTGTGTGGGGTTATAACAGGACAGGGAGCAGTGTGTGAGGATATAACAGGACAGGGAGCAGTGTGAGAGGGTATAACAGGACAGGGAGCAGTGTGAGAGGGTATAACAGGACAGGGAGCAGTATGTGAGGGTATAACAAGAGAGTGAGCAGTGTGTGAGGGTATAACAGGACAGGAAGCAGTTTGTGAGGGTATAGCAGGACAGGGAGCAGTATGTGAGGGTATAACAGGACAGGGAGCAGTGTGTGAGGATATAACAGGACAGGGAGCAGTTTGTGAGGGTATAGCAGGACAGGGAGCAGTGTGTGAGGGTATAACAGGACAGGGAGCAGTGTGTGAGGGTATATCAGGACAGGGAGCAGTTTGTGAGGGTATAACCAGACAGGGAGCAGTGTGTGAGGGTATAACAGGACAGATAGCAGTGTGTGAGGGTATAACAGGACAGATAGCAGTGTGTGAGGGTATAACAGGACGACAGGGAGCATTGTGTGAGAGTATAATAGGATGACAGGAAGCATTGTGTGAGGATATAACAGGACAGGGAGCAGTGTGTGAGGTATAACAGGACGACAGGGAGCAGTATGTGTGAGTATATAACAGGACAGGGAGCTGTGTGTAAGGGTATAACAGGACAGGGAGCAGTGTGTGAGGATATAACAGGACATGGAGCAGTGTGTGAGGGTATAACAGGACAGAGAGCAGTGTGTGAGGGTATAACAGGACAGGGAGCAGTGTGTGAGGATATAACAGGACATGCAACAGTGTGTGAGGGTATAACAGGACAGGGAGCAGTGTGTGATGATATAACAGGACAGGGGGCAGTGTGTGAGGGTATAACAGGACAGGGAGCAGTGTGTGAGGATATAACAGGACAGGGAGCAGTGTGTGAGGATATAACAGGACAGGGAGCAGTGTGTGAGGATATAACAGGACATGAAGCAGTGTATGAGGATATAACAGGACAGGGAATAGTTTGTGAGGGTATAACAGGGGGAGTAGTGTGTGAGGTTATAACAGGACAGGTAGCATTGTTTTCGGGTATAACAGGACAGGGAGCAGTGTGTGAAGGTATAACAGGACAGGGAGCAGTGTGTGATGATATAACAGGACAGGGAGCAGTGTGTGAGGATATAACAGGACAGGGAGCAGTGTTTGACGGTATAACAGGACAGGGAGCAGTGTGTGAGGATATAACAGGACACGCAGCAGTGTGTGAGGATATAACAGGACAGGGAATAGTTTGTGAGGGTATAACAGGGGGAGCAGTGTGTGAGGTTATAACAGGACAGGTAGCAGTGTGTGAGGGTATAACAGGACAGGGAGCAGTGTGTGAGGGTATAACAGGACAGGGAGCAGTCTGTGAGGATATAACAGGACAGGGAATAGTTTGCGAGGGTATAACAGGACTGGGAGCAGTGTGTGAGGGTATAACAGGACAGGGAGCAGTGTGTGAATGTATAACAGGACAGGGAGCAGTGTGAGGATATAACAGGACAGGGAGCAGTGAGTGAGGGTATAACAGGACAGGGAGCAGTGTGTGAGGGTATAACAGGACAGGGAGCAGTGTGTTACGGTACAACAGGACAGGGTACAGTGTGTGAGGATATAACAGGACAGGGAGCAGTGTGTGAGGGTATAACAGGACAGGGAGCAGTGTTTGAGGGTATAACAGGACAGTGAGCAGCGTGTGAGGATATAACAGGACAGGGAGCGGTGTGTGAGGATATAACAGGACAGGGAATAGTTTGTGAGGGTATAACAGGGAGAGCAGTGTGTGAGGGTATAACAGGACAGGGAGCAGCGTGTGAGGATATAATAGGACAGGGAGCAGTGTGTGAGGATATAACAGGACAGGGAGCAGTGTGTGAGGATATAACAGGACAGGGAGCAGTGTGTGAGGGTATAACAGGACAAGGAGCAGTGTGTGAGGGTATAACAGGACAGGGAGCAGTGTGTGAGGATATAACAGGACAGGTAATAGTTTGTGAGGTTATAACAGGGGGAGCAGTGTGTGAGGTTATAACAGGACAGGGAGCAGTGTGTGAGGGTATAACAGGACGGTGAGCAGTGTGTGAGGGTATAACAGGACAGGGAGCAGTGTGTGAGGGTATATTAGGACACTGAGCTGTGTGTGAGGGTATAACAGGACAGGGAGCAGTTTGAGGGGATATAACAGGACACGGAGCAGTGTGTAAGGGTATAACAAGACAGGGAGCAGTGTGTGATGGTATAACAGGACAGGGAGCAGTGTGTGAGGGTATAACAGGACAGGGAGCAGTGTGTGAGGGTGTAACAGGACAGGGAGCAGTGTGTGAGGGTATAACAGGACAGGGAGCAGTGTGTTAGGGTATAACAGGGGGAGCAGTGTGTGAGGGTATAACAGGACAGGGAGCAGTGTGTGAGGGTATAACAGGAGAGGGAGCAGTGTGTGAGGGTATAACAGAACAGGTAGCAGTTTGAGGGGATATAACAGGACACGGAGCAGTGTGTAAGGGTATAACAAGACAGGGAGCAGTGTGTGATGGTATAACAGGACAGGGAGCAGTGTGTGAGGGTATAACAGGACAGGGAGCAGTGTGTGAGGGTGTAACAGGACAGGGAGCAGTGTGTGAGGGTATAACAGGGGGAGCAGTGTGTGAGGGTATAACAGGGGGAGCAGTGTGTGAGGGTATAACAGGACAGGGAGCAGTGTGTGAGGGTATAACAGGAGAGGGAGCAGTGTGTGAGGGTATAACAGGAGAGGGAGCATTGTGTGAGGGTATAACAGGACAGGGAGCAGTATGTGAGGGTATAACAGGACAGGAAGCAGTGTGTGAGGGTATAACAGGACAGGGAGCAGTGTGTGAGGGTATAACAGGACAGGGAGCAGTGTGTGAGGGTATAATAGGACATTGAACAGTGTGTGAGGGTATAGCAGGACAGGGAGCAGTGTGTGAGGGTATAACAGGACAGGGAGCAGTATGTGTGAGGATATAACAGGACAAGGAGCAGTGTGCGAGGTTATAAAAGGACAGGGAGCAGTGTGCGAGGTTATAACAGGACAGGAAGCAGTGTGTGAGAGTATAACAGGACAGGGAGCAGTGTGTGAGAGTATAACCAGACATGCAACAGTGTGAGAGGGTATAACAGGACAGGGAGCAGTGTGTGAGGGTATAACAGCACAGGGAGCAGTGTGTGAGGTATAACAGGACAGGGAGCAGTGTGTGAGGATATAACAGGACAGGGAGCAGTGTGTGAGGGTATAACAGGACATGGAGCAGTGTTTGAGGGTATAACAGGACAGGGAGCAGTGTGTGAGGATATAACAGGACAGGGAGCATTGTGTGAGGGTATAACAGGACAGGGAGCAGTGTGTGAGGGTATAACAGGATATGCAACAGTGTGTGAGGGTATAACAGGACAGGGAGCAGTCTGTGAGTGTATAACAGGACAGGGAGCAGTGTGTGAGGGTATAACAGGACAGGGAGCAGTATGTGAGGGTATAACAGGACAGGGAGCTGTGTGTGAGGGTATAACAGGACAGGGAGCAGTGTGTGAGGGTGTAACAGGACAGGGAGCAGTGTGTGAGGGTATAACAGGACAGGGAACAGTGTGTGAGGGTATAACAGGACAGGGAGCAGTGTGTGAGGGTATAACAGGACAGGGAGCAGTGTGTGAGGGTATAACAGGATAGGGAGCTGCATGTGTGAGAGTATAACAGGACATGCAACAGTGTGTGAGGGTATAACCGGACAGGGAGCAGTGTGTGAGGGTATAACAGGACAGGGAGCAGTGTGTGAGGGTATTACAGGACAGGGAGCAGTGTGTGAGGGAATAACAGAACAGGGAGCAGTGTGTGAGGGTATAACAGGACAGGGAGCAGTGTGTGAGGCTATAACAGGACAGGGAGCAGTGTGTGAGGGTATAACAGGACAGGGAGCAGTGTGTGAGGGTATAACAGGACAGGGACTAGTGTGTGAGGGTATAACAGGACAGGGAGCAGTATGTGAGGGTATAACAGGACAGGGAATAGTGTGTGAGGGTATAACAGGACAGGGAGCAGCATGTGAGGGTATAACATGACAGGGAGCAGTGTGTGAGGGTATAACAGGACAGGGAGCAGTGTGTGAGGGTACAACAGGACAGGGTACAGTGTGTGAGGATATAACAGGACCGGGAGCAGTATGTGAGGGTATAACAGGACAGTTAGCAGTGTGTGAGTGTATAACAGGACAGAGAGCAGTGTGTGAGGGTATAACAGGACAGGGAGCAGTGTGTGAGGGTATAACAGGACAGGGAGCAGTGTGTGAGTGTATAACAGGACAGGGGGCAGTGTGTGAGGGTATAACAGAACAGGGAGCAGTGTGTGAGGGTATAACAGGACAGGGAGCAGTGTGTGAGGCTATAACAGGACAGGGAGCAGTGTGTGAGGGTATAACAGGACAGGGAGCAGTGTGTGAGGGTATAACAGGACAGGGAGCAGTGTGTGAGGGTATAACAGGACAAGGAGCAGTATGTGAGGGTATAACAGGACAGGGAGCAGTGTGTGAGGGTATAACAGGACAGGGAGCAGTGTGTGAGGGTATAACAGGATAGGGAATAGTGTGTGAGGGTATAACAGGACAGGGAGCAGTATGTGAGGGTATAACAGGACAGGGAATAGTGTGTGAGGGTATAACAGGATGGGGAGCAGTGTGTGAGGGTATAACAGGACAGGGAATAGTGTGTGAAGGTATAACAGGATGGGGAGCAGTGTGTGAGGGTATAACAGGACAGGGAGCAGCGTGTGAGGATATAACAGGACAGGGAGCAGTGTGTGAGGGTATAACAGGATGGGGAGCAGTGTGTGAGGGTATAACTGGGGGAGCAGTGTGTGAGGGTATAACTGGGGGAGCAGTGTGTGAATAAACATTTAAACAATAACTTATTGGTGGATAATTGAAAATATAACACTTTAACATTATGAGATATTTTTTGCAAAGCAATGTTTTAATTTGAAAATGTAATGAATTATTTTAATTTTATATTATTGAATTAGTAAATTGTATATCTCTCTTTAATTATTATAAGTAAAACCCTATAAAAAAAACATTTACAGGTCAGTGAATTCTATCATAGTTCCTGCTCTACTTGATAATATATGTTTAGGAGGACAATGAGAGGTGCACAGTCAGAGTGAAGAAATGTGGCAGCAAATAACAGAGAGAAAATGTGTCAGCGAATCACAGAGAGGAAATGTGTCAGCGAATCACAGAGAGGAAATATACCAGCGAACCACAGAGAGGAAATGTGTCAGCGAATCACAGAGAGGAAATATTCCAGCGAACCACAGAGAGGAAATATACCAGCAAATCACAGAGAGGAAATGTGCCAGCAAATCACAGAGAGGAAATATATCAGCGAACCACAGAGAGGAAATATACCAGCAAATCACAGAGAGGAAATGTGCCAGCAAATCACAGAGAGGAAATATATCAGCGAACCACAGAGAGGAAATATACCAGCAAATCACAGAGAGGAAATGTGTCAGCGAATCACAGAGAGGAAATATTCCAGCGAACCACAGAGAGGAAATATACCAGCAAATCACAGAGAGGAAATATATCAGCGAACCACAGAGAGGAAATATACCAGCAAATCACAGAGAGGAAATGTGTCAGCGAATCACAGAGAGGAAATATTCCAGCGAACCACAGAGAGGAAATATACCAGCAAATCACAGAGAGGAAATATATCAGCGAACCACAGAGAGGAAATGTGCCAGCAAATCACAGAGAGGAAATATATCAGCGAACCACAGAGAGGAAATATACCAGCAAATCACAGAGAGGAAATATATCAGCAAATCACAGAGAGGAAATGTGCCAGCGAATCACAGAGAGGAAATGTGCCAGCGAATCACAGAGAGAAGAAATGTGCCAGCGAATCACAAAGAGAAGAAATGTGCCAGCGATTCACAGAGAGAAGAAATATGCCAGCAAATCAAAGAGAGGAAATGTGCCAGCGAATCACAGAGAGGAAATGTACCAGTGAATCACAGAGAGGGGAAATGTGCCAGCGAATCACAGAGAGAGAAAGTGTGCCAGCGAATCACAGAGAGAAGAAATGTGCCAGCGAATCACAGAGAGAGGAAGTGTGCCAGCGAATCACAGAGAGAAGAAATGTGCCAGCGAATCACAGAGAGGAAATGTAACAGCGAATCACAGAGAAGTAAATGTACCAGCGAATCACAGAGAAGTAAATGTACCAGCGGATCACAGAGAGGAAATGTACCAGCGAATCAAAGAGAAGTAAATGTACCAGCGAATCACAGAGAAGTAAATGTACCAGCGAATCACAGAGAAGTAAATGTACCAGCGAATCAAAGAGAAGTAAATGTACCAGCGAATCACAGAGAAGTAAATGTACCAGCGAATCACAGAGAAGTAAATGTGTTTGATTTTGTGAGAGGGCCTGGTTCAGTGAGAGGCCACATTACAGTGATACAGCCAGTAGAAGTGAATGATAGATAGATTAAAGGGTAGATTTACTAAATGTCAAGCAGACATGATTCGGAATAGCGAATTATGTCCACTCAACATCGCTTAATGCCGACGGTATACGCTGTCAGCATTTATAATTGCACAAACATATCTAGTGAAATGCTTGTACAATGCCACCCCCTGCTCACTGGCAGCCAATCAGCCACTAGCTGGAGCTGTCAATCATCCAGATTGGATCGGATCGGGATGATTTCAATCTGCCACCTAAAAGGTTTCGGACAGGTTAAGGAGCAGTGGTCTTATGACCGCTGCTTCTTAACTTCCATTTCAGGTGAGCCAGAATGATGGGCCTCCGAAACAGCATCTGCTGCTCAATAAATGGAGCCCTAAGAGGGGTTGAACTTCATACTGATGCAGGGCTAGAGAGAGATTTAATGTCTATCCTACAGTGCAGGCAGTGCACAGGGAGTGAGTGAGTTATGGGTTTAGCCTGTATGGACCTTGTGTAGAACATAGACAGACAGATGGCCGTGGGCCTACAAGGTTTATGGCATCTTGAATACTGCTTTACACATTTTTGTTTCAGGGATTTAGAGGTGAAAAAGCGGAAATACATCCTCTCTCTTTATGAGCTACTCAAAGATGATTTACAGCCAATGAGGCCCATTTATCAAGCTCCGAATGGAGCTTGAGGGCCCGTGTTTCTGGTGAGAGTGTATTGCTCTCCGCATTCAGCGATGTCTGTCAGACCTGATCGGCACTGTCGGATCAGGTCCGACAGACCTTTGATAAATAGGCCCCAATATCTCAGGGTTACAGGATTGCACGTGTTGTCCTGCATAAACCGTCTTGTCTTTAACAGTTTCCATTCAGGCGAGGGATTGTCAGTGAAAAAGTCCAGTTTTGTTTCTGCGGTTGAGGGATATTTTCAAGTGGCTGTAAAAAAATGTCTCTCATTAGAGGTTATTTTCCTTTCTATCTACCCCTTCAGGATTACACAGTGGGAAAGTACGACATAGGCTATGGCGCTGTGACCATAAAGGATTAAATCCGGGTTACACACTTAATGACAACATGTGGGTTAAGAAAGCACCAAGTTGTGGCTAAATATATTATACTTTAATGCAAAGTGTTTATGCAATTTCAACCCTGGGAGCTCTACAAACAGAGACAGCTTATGACATGCAGTGTTCTTTTAGCAATGCTGTCAACCCCTTAATAACCTGGTTGTTTAGCCCTTAAGGACCAGCACAGAACCTTGTATGGTGGCAGTGTCCTGGTCTGTTAGTGCACCTGTTTTGGCCCTGTCGGCACAACAGCTCTATTTCTGCATGTCTCAGGAGTGACGCAATGCTGAAATAGTGTAATGGAAGACACCCCAGGCTATCGAGTGCAAGTACAGGATTTTAAGTGTTCTCATGCCTGTCCGTGAGGGCCTTTATTCATGAGATACACACTGTGATGAGCGTAGATCTCATGCTGCTGCTGGAAATCTGTAAATAAGGCTAGCCCGCAGCAGAACAGTAATTGTCAAAAAGTTATTGTGTATACAATCCCTGTCAAAAAAGTTACTGTGTATAAAATCCCTGTCAAAAAAGTTACTGTGTATACAATCCCTGTCGAAAAAGTTACTTTTTTATACAATCCCTGTCAAAAAATTTACCGTGTATACAATCACTGTCAAAAAAGTTACCGTGTATACAATCACTGTCAAAAAAGTTACTGTGTATACAATCCCTGTCAAAAAAGTTACCGTGTATACAATCCCTGTCAAAAAAACATAATTTATGTAAGAACTTACCTGATAAATTCATTTCTTTCATAATGGCAAGAGTCCATTAGTTAGTGACGTATGGGATATACAATCCTACCAGGAGGGGAAAAGTTTCCCAAACCTCAAAATGCCTATAAATACACCCCTCACCACACCCACAATTCAGTTTAACGAATAGCCAAGTAGTGGGGTGATAAAGAAAGGAGTAAAAAGCATCAACAAAGGAATTTGGAAATAATTGTGCTTTATACGAAAAATCATAACCACCATAAAAAGGGTGGGCCTCATGGACTCTTGCCAATATGAAAGAAATGAATTTATCAGGTAAGTTCTTACATGAATTATGTTTTCTTTCATGTAATTGGCAAGAGTCCATGAGCTAGTGACGTATGGGATATCAAATACCCAAGATGTGGAACTCCACGCAAGAGTCACTAGAGAGGATGGGATAAATAATAAAATACAGCTATTTTCCGCTGAAAAATAATCCACAACCCAAATTATAAGTTTATTCTTTAATGATAAGAAAAACTTAAAACATCAGCAGAAGAATCAAACTGAAACAGCTGCCTGAAGAACTTTTCTACCAAAAACTGCTTCTGAAGAAGCAAATACATCAAAACGGTAGAATTTAGTAAATGTATGCAAAGAAGACCAAGTTGCTGCTTTGCAAATCTGATCAACTGAAGCTTCATTCTTAAAAGCCCACATAGTGGAGACTGATCTAGTAGAATGAGCTGTAATTCTCTGAGGCGGGTTCTTACCCAACTCCAAATAAGCTTGACGAATCAAAAGCTTTAACCAAGAAGCCAAGGAAATAGCAGAAGCTTTCTGACCTTTCCTAGGACCATAAAATAAAACGAATAAACTAGAAGTTTTTCTGAAAACTTTAGTAGCTTCAACATATTTCAAAGCTCTTACCACATCCAAAGAATGTAAGGATCTTTCCAAAGAATTCTTTGGATTAGGACACAAGGAAGGGACAACAATTTCTCTACTAATGTTGTTAAAATTCACAACCTTAGGTAAAAATTGAAAAGTCCGTAAAACTGCCTTATCCTGATGAAAAATCAGAAAAGGAGATTCACAAGAAAGAGCAGATAGCTCAGAAACTCTTCTAGCAGAAGAGATAGCCAAAAGGAACAACACTTTCCAAGAAAGTAGTTAAATGTCCAAAGAATGCATAGGCTCAAATGGAGGAACCTGTAAAGCCTTCAGAACCAAATTGAGACTCCAAGGAGGAGAAATTGATTTAATGACAGGCTTAATTCGAACTAAAGCCTGTACAAAACAATGAATATCAGGAAGTTTAGCAATGTTTCTGTGAAATAAAACTGAAAGAGCAGAGATTTGTCCCTTCAAGAAACTTGCAGACAAAACCTTATCCAAACCATCCTGGAGAAACTGTAAAATATATATACACACAAATATATACCTGTAAACATTTGGACATATGTTGTAAATATATATATATATTTGAAAATAAAAAGAACATTTTCTTACAATTGAAGAACATATTAAAAAACAGAAAAAACATTAATATTGATTAAAAATTACATTGCCTATTTCAAGGCATTTGACTGGTACTCAGAAGTGTTTAACACGTCTTGATAATGTTACACTACAAGTCTGGGGATGGCTCAGATGGGCTCATCATTTTCTGCTTTTCTCATATAAATTCCTCTTTTTCTCACATATAATTCTCCCCTGGGCTCCTATAGCAAACATCTGCTTTGTGTATTTGAGGCTGTTGATTATTTGAGCATTTTGTGTGCTACAATACTGATTGTGAGACCTCATGGCACCCAAAAAAGCACCTGTTCCCAAGTAATCCCCACAAGTGATGGCTTAGGTTTGTTTGTGGGATAAATAGCTCTGTGCATTGCGGTACTGCAATTTATATCCCTGCCAGGACCTTTGTGTCAAAGGAAGTGATCGTAACAGAGGTCTGCTCTGCTTAGTACAATTTGAGATACATAACAGTTCTCTGGATCATTATTAATACTGTAGGAGCATCACTCAGCCCCCAGGGCAGGTAAGTCACATCACACTCACCTGGACAAAATGCAGACTTCTGGGTGTGTTTTGTACCAAGCTTGTTTTGCACAGTGCAGGTGACATTTCCATTGACCGGTGCAGGAATAGATATTACACCGCTGTTATTTGAGAGACCGTTCCAAACCAAGGAGAACTTAGGATCCGTCCCCTTCTCCACACTACAAACAATCACTGCGCTGCCATTCTTCTTATTGCAGGTAACATTTAGCACAGGCTCTGATAGAGGATCTAGAGGGTAAAACAAACACATTTACTTTACATACACAGTAGAAAATAGTTATTCATAATAAAACAGCTGTAATCCATACACGTTGACACTAAATGCATATCCCCTTCCCAAAAACCAGTAGGCATTATACCCTGGCACTGGCTGGCTGCAGGTATACAGATACCCTGGTACAATCTGCATTGATACAGATACCCTGGCTGGCTGTGGGGTTACAGTTCTCTGGTACTATCTGTGAGGATACAGATACCATGGCACTGGCTGTCTGCAGGGATACAGATACCCTAGTACTGTCTGTGAGGATACGGATACCTTGGCACTGGCTGGCTGCAGGGATACAGATACCCTGGTAAAGGCTGGGTGCAGGGATAAAGATACCTTGGCACTGGTTGGCTGCAAGGATACAGACACCCTGGCATTGGCAGCGAGGATATAGATACTCTTGCACTATCTGGCTGAGAGGATACAGCACCCTGGTACTGTCTGCAGGGATACAGATACCCCTGTACTGTCTGTGGGGATACAGATAATTTGGCACTGGCTTGCTGTGAGGAGACAGATACCCTGGTATTCTCTGCAGGGATAAAGATGCACTGGCTGCATGAATACATATACCCTGATACTGGATGCGGCTATACACAGTTACCCTGGCACTGGCTGCAGTTATACACAGTTACCCTGGCGCTGGTTGCAGGATACACAGTTACACTGGCACTGGCTGCAGAGATACAGTTACACTGGCACTGGCTGCAGATATACACAGTTACACTGGCACTGGCTGCAGAGATACAGTTACACTGGCACTGGCTGCAGAGATACACAGGTTCACTGGCACTGGCTGCAGATATACACAGTTACACTGGCACTGGCTGCAGATATACACAGGTTCACTGGCACTGGCTGCAGAGATACAGTTACACTGGCACTGGCTGCAGAGATACACAGGTTCACTGGCACTGGCTGCAGAGATACAGTTACACTGGCACTGGCTGCAGAGATACGCAGGTTCACTGGCACTGGCTGCAGAGATACACAGGTTCTCTGGCACTGGTTGCAGAGATACACGGTTAAACTGGCACTGGCTGCAGAGATACAGTTACACTGGCACTGGCTGCAGAGATACACAGTTACACTGGCACTGGCTGCAGAGATACACAGGTTCTCTGGCACTGGTTGCAGAGATACACGGTTAAACTGGCACTGGCTGCAGAGATACAGTTACACTGGCACTGGCTGCAGAGATACACAGGTTCACTGGCACTGGCTGCAGAGATACACAGGTTCTCTGGCACTGGTTGCAGAGATACACGGTTACACTGGCACTGGCTGCAGAGATACAGTTACACTGGCACTGGCTGCAGAGATACACAGGTTCTCTGGCACTGGTGGCAGAGATACACGGTTACACTGGCACTGGCTGCAGAGATACGGTTACACTGGCACTGGCTGCAGAGATACACAGGTTCTGTGGCACTGGTTGCAGAGATACACAGTTACACTGGCACTGGCTGCAGGGATACAGTTACACTGGCACTGGCTGCAGAGATACACAGGTTCTCTGGCAATGGTTGCAGAGATACACGGTTACACTGGCACTCGCTGCAGAGATACAGTTACACTGGCACTGGCTTCAGAGATACAGTTACACTGGCACTGGCTGTATAGATACACAGTTACCCTAGCACTGGCTGCATACATACAGATACACTGGCACTGGCTGCAGAGTTACAGTGTTATACTGGCACTGGCTGCAGAGATACACAGTTACACTGGCACTGGCTGCAGAGATACAGTTACCCTAGCACTGGCAGCATAGATACACAGTTACATTAGCACTGGCTGCATAGATACACAGTTACCCTGGCACTGGCTGCAGAGATACACAGTTACCCTGGCACTGGCTGCAGAGATACACAGTTACACTGGCACTGGCTGCAGAGATACACAGGTTCACTGGCACTGGCTGCAGAGATACACAGTTACACTGGCACTGGCTGCAGAGATACACAGGTTCACTGGCACTGGCTGCAGAGATACACAGTTACACTGGCACTGGCTGCAGAGATACACAGTTACACTGGCACTGGCTGCAGAGATACACAGATACACTGGTACTGGCTGCATAGATACACAGTTAACGTAGCACTGGCTGCATAGATACACAGTTACCCTGGCACTGGCTGCAGAGATACACAGTTACCCTGGCACTGGCTGCAGAGATACACAGTTACCCTGGTACTGGCTGCAGAGATACACAGTTACCCTGGCACTGGCTGCAGAGATACACAGATACACTGGCACTGGCTGCAGTTATACACAGTTACCCTGGCACTGGCTGCAGAGATACACAGTTACACTGGCACTGGCTGCAGAGATACACAGATACACTGGCACTGGCTGCAGAGATACACAGTTACACTGGCACTGGCTGCTGAGATACACAGGTTCACTGGCACTGGCTGCAGAGATACACAGGTTCTCTGGCACTGGTTGCAGAGATACATGGTTACAGTGGCACTGGCTGCAGAGATACAGTTACACTGGCACTGGCTGCATAGATACACAGGTTCACTGGCACTGGCTGCAGAGATACACAGGTTCTCTGGCACTGGTTGCAGAGATACACGGTTACACTGGCACTGGCTGCAAAGATACAGTTACACTGGCACTGGCTGCAGAGATACACAGTTACACTGGCACTGGCTGCAGAGATACACAGATACACTGGCACTGGCTGCAGAGATACAGTTACACTGGCACTGGCTGCAGAGATACAGTTACACTGGCACTGGCTGCAGAGATACACAGGTTCTCTGGCACTGGTTGCAGAGATACACGGTTACACTGGCACTGGCTGCAGAGATACAGTTACACTGGCACTGGCTGCAGAGATACACAGGTTCTCTGGCACTGGTTGCAGAGATACACGGTTACACTGGCACTGGCTGCAGAGATACAGTTACACTGGCACTGGCTGCGGTTAAACACAGTTACCCTGGGACTGGTTGCAAGGATACACAGTTACACTGGCACTGGCTGCAGAGATACAGTTACACTGGCACTGGCTGTATAGATACACAGTTACCCTAGCACTGGCTGCATACATATAGATACACTTGCACTGGCTGCAGAGTTACACAGTTACACTGGCACTGGCTGCAGAGATACACAGTTTCACTGGCACTGGCTGCAGAGATACAGTTACACTAGCACTGGCTGCAGAGATACACAGATACACTGGTACTGGCTGCATAGATACACAGTTACCCTAACACTGGCTGCATAGATACACAGTTACACTGGCACTGGCTGCAGAGATATAGTTACATCAGCACTGGCTGCAGAGATACACAGTTACCCTGGCACTGGCTGCAGAGATAGACAGATACACTGGCACTGGCTGCAGAGATACACAGATACACTGGCACTGGCTGCATAGATACACAGTTACCCTAGCACTGGCTGCAGAGATACAGTTGCATTAGCACTGGCTGCATAGATACACAGTTACCCTGGCACTGGCTGCAGATATACACAGTTACCCTGGCACTGGCTGCAGAGATACACAGTTACACTGGCACTGGCTGCAGAGATACAGTTACATTAGCACTGGCGGCAGAGATACACAGTTACACTGGCACTGGCTGCAGAGATACACAGTTACACTGGCACTGACTGCAGAGATACACAGATACACTGGCACTGGCTGCAGTTATACACAGATACACTAGTACTGGCTGCATAGATACACAGTTACCCTAGCACTGGCTGCATAGATACACAGTTACCCTGGCACTGGCTGCAGAGATACACAGTTACACTGGCACTGGCTGCATAGATACACAGTTACCCTGGTACTGGCTGCAGAGATACACAGTTACCCTGGCACTGGCTGCAGAGATACACATTTACCCTGGCACTGGCTGCAGAGATACACAGATACACTGGCACTGGCTGCAGTTATACACAGATACACTGGTACTGGCTGCATAGATACACAGTTACCCTAGCACTGGCTGCATAGACACACAGTTACCCTGGCACTGACTACATAGATACATAGTTACCCTGGCACTGGCTGCATAGATACACAGATACACTGGCACTGGCTGCATAGATACACAGTTACCCTGGTACTGGCTGCAGAGATACACAGTTACCCTGGCACTGGCTGCTGAGATACACAGTTACCCTGGCACTGGCTGCAGAGATACACAGTTACCCTGGCACTGGCTGCAGAGATACACAGATACACTGGTACTGGCTGCAGAGATACACAGTTACCCTGGCACTGGCTGCAGAGATACACAGTTACACTGGTACTGGCTGCAGAGATACACAGATACACTGGCACTGGCTGCAGAGATACACAGTTACCCTGGCACTGGCTGCAGAGATACACAGTTACCCTGGCACTGGCTGCAGAGATACACAGTTAACCTGGCACTGGCTGCAGAGATACACAGTTACACTGGTACTGGCTGCAGAGATACACAGATACACTGGCACTGGCTGCAGAGATACACATTTACCCTGGCACTGGCTGCAGAGATACACAGTTACCCTGGCACTGGCTGCAGAGATACACAGTTACCCTGGTACTGGCTGCAGAGATACACAGTTACCCTGGCACTGGCTGCAGAGATACACAGTTACCCTGGCACTGGCTGCAGAGATACACAGATACACTGGTACAGGCTGCAGAGATACACAGTTACCCTGGTACTGGCTGCAGAGATACACAGTTACACTGGCACTGGCTGCAGAGATACACAGTTACACTGGCACTGGCTGCAGAGATACACAGTTACACTGGCACTGGCTGCAGAGATACACAGTTACCCTGGTACTGGCTGCAGAGATACACAGATACCCTGGTACTGGCTGCAGAGATACACAGTTACACTGGTACTGGCTGCAGAGATACACAGTTACACTGGTACTGGCTGCAGAGATACACAGATACACTGGCACTGGCTGCAGAGATACACAGATACCCTGGTACTGGCTGCAAGGATATGGATGCTCAGGAGTAGTATATGCTAATTATAGTGTAATCTGCAAACCACAGAGGGTAGAATCATATTATTAGGAGTAAGAGTAAATACTTAACAGGGGCAGCTAATTCTATTGGGATTTTAGAGCATATAAATAGATCTCTTATAGTACATTAGAATTAACATGTACAGTGCATTGTATGTTTGCCCTGGGGTTTTAGCATTTGCACAGTCAATCAGATCTGTTCAAAAACCCTGTATGCCACACAAAGTCCCCTTTAAATTTTATAGGGTTAACTAATTTTCAGTAACTTTTTCTGCAGTTTTGGACACATTCTCCCCCTCTGCACGTGCACAAGCTGTGCATTTGTCTGTCCTGAGCTGCATGGCTTTTGCATATGCTCAGTTCACTTATTAATAAAAACAAATAAAGGGTTAAGCGCACTCTATGG
Organism: Bombina bombina; assembly: GCF_027579735.1. NCBI lineage: Eukaryota > Metazoa > Chordata > Amphibia > Anura > Bombinatoridae > Bombina > Bombina bombina. Next base: position 14,100,811 of record NC_069501.1, on the reverse strand, counting down.
TTTCATTATTATCAGCAAGTTAACAGCTGCAGATGCTTTTTGATGTCACAGTCATTTTCACTGTTTCTGCAGCACCTGTTCATGATAGTTTTGGTGAAACCTATCTCTATAGTTCCAAATCAAAGAGTGTCCCCAAACGATAAGGTAGTTAAAACAAATGTCTTTAGTCTAATATTGTAAAACACATCAGTAGTAGTGATGAAAAAAGTGAACAGGTTCTGACAATAGTGTCTAACGCAGCTGTAGTAGCCGTAATCATAGACATATCATACTGCCTTACGTGACCATCTTAAATACCCCTGTGAGTTTAAAAACACCTGAATCAATTCACTAATTTAACCCTTTAGTGTCATATACAATTCCATTATTATTCTTAATTTTATAAATATATACATGTTTATATCTGCTGTATTTATCTGATTATCTCCCAGTACCATAATAAAATGTCCATCATATATCAAATAGTTAATATATTATACATTCTTTATATATATATGCTTTTGTCTACCAATAGTACTTCAGTATGACACTATATCCAGAGATGGATAGGTTTCTTTAAATACGACCTCCCATTATCATAGACAGGCCAGAATTTTTAATGAATTCTGTAAAACCTTAGTTAAAAGACATATGGCGAACGCAGCACCCCGACCTCCGCAGTTTTTCATGTGAATCTAAGTCACACAAATTTTTTCTAGAATTGAACTTTTTCGAATAGAAGAGACGCCGTTACCGTTAGATCTTGAATCAAACATTTCATTACTTTCAGATCATGCCATAATTACCTTAAAATTAAAGATGGCATTACAAATGGATAGGAATACTTTCCACTTCCCAAGATAGATGGCTAATAATGTGAGAGTGGAAAAATGGCGAGGATATTATAGAAACAATATGGGATATTTACACAAAATAGAAACTTTTTGGGAAGCAGGTAAGGCCGTGTTTAGAGGGGAGATTAAAGCATATTAAAAATGATGATACGAGAATTTCAACTAGCTAATCAGGTAAACAATACATACAGAATATATCTTAATACGCCAAATAATATAAATTGGAACAAGTAAGTAAAGCAAAATCTGAAAGAGAGATCTTTATGAAAGAAAAATGGTCATTAGAAGATCTAAAAACTAGAGCTTTCATCCAGGTAGATCAAGGAACGTCAGCTAAAAATTTAGCTAGAATCATTAAAATCAGAAAGGACAGTAATATGATATCTAGTATCAAAGTGGGCAATTCAAAATATATCTCAGTAGCAGAGATTAGAAATGCTTTTTTTTTACATATTACCAGAAAATCTATTCTAAATAAATTATACATAAAGCAGAGCAAGAAACACTTTGGCAGAAAGTGACTCTCCCTAAAATTTCTAATGAAGAATTATAGCGCATTAATCACATTCAGGTAGATTATGAGTTATGCTAGAGGGTTTTTAATGAACGCAACAAAAGTTGCATTATTTCACCCTCTATAGCGCTGCCATTACAAGTTTTGAAACAGCCGGCTTGTGCGTGCGATATGGTTGCATTGAGCTCCATACCGCACAAAAAACAAGCGCTGTTTTGACATGCTCGTGCACGCTTTCCCCATAGACATCAATGGGGACAGGGGGTTAGAAAAAAAACCTAACACCTGCAATCGCGGAATGAAAAGCTCCGTAACGCAGCCCCATTGATGTCTATGGGGAAAAATAAGTTAAGTTTAAAACTAATACCCTAACATAAACCCCACGTCTAAACACCTAATCTGCTGCCCCCAACATCGCTGCCACCTACTGTTATATTTTTTAGATTACAATATTAATTATGACTATCTCCGCAGTAACCTCCAACATGTTATATATTTTATATAAGGTTACAGATATAATTAAAACTGTCTCAGCGGTAACCTCCAATATATTTGTATTATTTTTCTTTAGTTCTAATCAGGTGATATCTTTTTAAACATGGCAAATTATAATTGTGGAGTAAAGAAGATTCATTTTTGAAAAATATATGCAGATTTATTAGACATTAAACAAGATACTAACAAGCGATATCCCATTTAATTATACACAAAGCAAACTCTGATACAATATGAAATAACATATAATTTTTTGCTTAGTTTTTAACCCTATGGGTACAAATTTAACAGTGAAATCTATTACAAGGTAAAATAAACCAGCATTTACCAATTAGGCAGTATGTGTTACTAACAACGGTTATTTAATATAATCTTAGCCAAATATTATCATTAAAATTATGTTTTGGTAACTTAACAGTACAATACATTCAGTCAGATTCAGAATGTATATCTAAAGCCTAAGGAACGCATAAAAACCTCTCTAATGCCTCAACAAGTCTCAACCTTAGGTAATATAAAACTACTAAAATAAAATATACTTAAACACAACACCAGGGTTTTTCTTACAATAAACTGAATTAAGTGAACACTATCTGTAACAAGATTTTCTGATATTGGTAGCTGAATTAGATTCCTGGACAAATATGACCCAGTCTATGGGGGTAAGTACATATAAAAACATAATTTATGTAAGAACTTACCTGATAAATTAATTTCTTTCATATTGGCAAGAGTCCATGAGCTAGTGACATATGGGATATACATTCCCAAACCTCAAAATGCCTATAAATACACCCCTCACCACACCCACAATTCAGTTTAACGAATATCCAAGAAGTGGGGTGATAAGAAAGGAGCAAAAGGATCAACAAGGAATTGGAATAATTGTGCTTTATACAAAAATCATAACCACCACAAAAAGGGTGGGCCTCATGGACTCTTGCCAATATGAAAGAAATGAATTTATCAGGTAAGTTCTTACATAAATTATGTTTTCTTTCATGTAATTGGCAAGAGTCCATGAGCTAGTGACGTATGGAATAGCAAATACCCAAGATGTGGAACTCCACACAAGAGTCACTAGAGAGGGAGGGATAAAAATAAAGCCAATTCCGCTGAAAAAAGAATCCACAACCCAAATCAAAAGTTTTAATCTTAATAATGAAAAAAACTGAAATTATAAGCAGAAGAATCAAACTGAAACAGCTGCCTAAAGTGCTTTTCTACCAAAAACTGCTTCGGAAGAAGAGAAAACATCAAAATGGTAGAATTTAGTAAAAGTATGCAAATAAGACCAAGTTGCTGCTTTGCAAATCTGATCAACAGAAGCTTCATTTTTAAAAGCCCAGGAAGTAGAAACTGACCTAGTAGAATGAGCCGTAATCCTCTGAGGCGGGGAGTTACCCGACTCCAAATAAGCATGATGAATCAAAAGCTTTAACCAAGATGCCAAAGAAATGGCAGAAGCCTTCTGACCTTTCCTAGAACCAGAAAAGATAACAAATAGACTAGAAGTCTTTCTGAAATCTTTAATAGCTTCAACATAATATTTCAAAGCTCTTACCACATCCAAAGAATGTAACGATCTTTCTAAATAATTCTTAGGATTAGGACACAACGAAGGAACAACAATTTCTTTACTAATGTTGTTGGAATTCACAACTTAAGGTAAAAATTTAAATGAAGTCCTCAAAACCGCCTTATCCTGATGAAAAATCAGAAAAGGAGACTCACAAGAAAGAGCAGATAATTCAGAAACTCTTCTAGCAGAAGAGATGGCCAAAAGGAACAATACTTTCCAAGTAAGTAATTTAATGTCCAGAGAATGCATAGGCTCAAACGGAGGAGCCTGTAAAGCCTTCAAAACCAAATTAAGACTCCAAGGAGGAGAAATTGGCTTAATGACAGGCTTGATACGAACCAAGGCCTGAACAAAACAATGAATATCAGGAAGATTAGCAATTTTTCTGTGAAACAGAACAGAAAGAGCAGAGATTTGTCCTTTCAAGGAACTTGCAGACAAACCCTTATCCAAACCATCCTGAAGAAACTGTAAAATTCTAGGAATTCTAAAAGAATGTCAAGAGAATTTATGAGAAGAACAGCATGGAATGTCTTCCATACTCGGTAATAAATCTTTCTAGACACAGATTTACGAGCCTGCAAGATAGTATTAATCACTGAGTCAGAGAAACCTATATGACTAAGCACTAGGCGTTCAATCTCCATACCTTCAAATTTAATGATTTGAGATCCTGATGGAAGACAGTAGGTCCAGCCTTAACAGAAGTGGCCAAGGTTGGCAACTGGACATTCCGAACAAGATCTGCATACCAAAACCTGAGTAGCCATGCTGGAGCCACCAGCAGTACAAATGAACGCTCCATTATGATTTTGGAAATCACTCTTGGAAGAAGAACTAGAGGCGGAAAGACATAAGCAGGTTGATAATTCCAAGGAAGTGACAACGCATCCACTGCTTCCGCCTGAGAATCCCGGGACCTGGACAGATACCTTGGAAGTTTCCTGTTTAGATGAGAAGCCATCAGATCTATTTCTGGAAGCCCCCACATCTGAACAATCTGAAGAAACACATCTGGGTGAAGAGACCATTCTCCCGGATGTAAAGTCTGGCGACTGAGATAATCCGCTTCCCAATTGTCTATACCTGGGATATGGACCGCAGAGATTAGACAGGAGCTAGATTCCGCCCGTGCAAGTATCCGAGATACCTCTTTCATAGCTTGAGGACTGTGAGTCCGACTTTGATGATTGACATACACCACGGCTGTGACATTGTCTGTCTGAAAACAAATAAACAGTTCTCTCTTCAGAAGAGGCCAAAACTGAAGAGCTCTGAGAATCGCATGGAGTTCCAAAATATTGATTGGTAATCTCGCCTCTTGAGATTTCCAAACCCCCTGCGCTGTCAGAGATCCCCAGACAGCTCCCCAACCTGAAAGACTTGCATCTGTTGTAATCACAGTCCAGGTTGGATGAACAAAAGAGGCCCCTGAACTAAACGATGGTGATCTAACCACCAAGTCAGAGATAGTCGAATATTGGGATTCAAGGATATTAATTGTGATATCTTTGTATAATCCCTGCACCATTGGCCCTAAAACCTCCATGCACATAGCTACTGAAGGGAATGATTGAGACTGAAAGTTCCGACAAGCTGAAACCAATTTCAGATGTTTTTTGTCTGTTAGAGACAAAGTCATGGATACTGAATCTATTTGGAATCCTAAAAAGGTTATCCTTGTCTGAGGAATCAAGGAACTTTTTGGTGGTAAATTGATCTACCAACCATGTCTTTGAAGAAACAACACTAGTTGATTCGTGTGAGATTCTGCAGAATGTAAAGACTGAGCAAGTACCAAGATATCGTCCAAATAAGGAAACACTGCAATACCCCGCTCTCTGATTACAGAGAGTAGGGCACGAGAACCTTTGAAAAGATCCTTGGAGCTGTTGCTAGGCCAAAAGGAAGAGCAACAAATTGGTAATGCTTGTCTAGGAAAGAGAATCTCAGGAACTGATAGTGATCTGGATGAATCGGAATATGAAGATATGCATCCTGTAAGTCTATTGTGGACATATAATGCCCTTGCTGAACAAAAGGCAGAATAGTCCTTATAGTCACCATTTTGAATGTTGGTATTCTTACATAACGACTCAAAATTTTTTAGATCCAGAACTGGTCTGAAAGAATTCTCTTTCTTTGGGACAATGAACAAATTTGAATAAAACCCCAGACCCCATTCCTGAAAGGGAACTGGCACAATTACCCTGGATAACTCCAGGTCTGAAATACACTTCAGGAAAGCCTGAGCCTTTACTGGGTTCACTGGAATGCATGAGAGAAAGAAACTTCTCACAGGCGGTCTTACCTTGAAACCTATTATGTACCCTTGAGAAACAATGTTCTGGATCCAATGATTTTGGATTGCATTGATCCAACCATCTTTGAAAAATCTTAGTCTGCCCCCTACCAGCTGCGCTGGAATGAGGGCCGCACCTTCATGCAGACTTGGGGGCTGATTTTGATTTTCTAAAAGGCTTGGATTTATTACAGACTGGAGAAAGCTTCCAATTGGAAACCGTTCCTTTAGGGGAAGGGTCAGGTTTCTGTTCCTTATTCTGACGAAAAGAACAAAGACGATTAGCAGCCCTAAATTTATCCATAGATTTTTTATCCTGAGGCAAAAAAGGCTCCCTTCCCCCCGGTAACAGTTGAAATAATAGAATCCAACTGAGAACCAAATAATTTATTACCTTGGAAAGAAAGAGATAGCAATGTCATATCTGCATTCCAAGTTTTAAGCCATAAAGCTCTTCTAGCTAAAATAGCTAAGGACATATACCTGACATCAATTCTAATGATATAAAAAATGGCATTACAAATGAAATTATTAGTATGTTGAATTAGTTTAACAATGCTATACACATTAGGATCTGGTACTTGTTGCGCTAAAGTTTCCAATCAAAATGTTGAAGCCGCAGCAACATCAGCCAAAGAAAAACCTCTGGAATAACTACATGAGGTTTAAAAACCGAATTTAAACGTTTACTGGTTTTAATATCAAGAGGACTAGTCTCCTCCATATCTAATGCAATCAACACCTCTTTTAATAAAGAACGAATATACTCCATTTTAAATAAATATGAAGTTTTGTCAGAGTCAATATCTGAGGCAGAATCTTCTGAACCAGACAGATCCTCATCAGAGATAGATAAATCAGAATGCTGGCGGTCATTTAAAAATTCATTGAATTTATGAGAAGTTTTAAAAGACCTTTTACATTTATTAGAAGGTGGTATAACAGACAGTGCCTTCTGAATAGAATTCAAAACAAATTCTCTCACATTAACAGGAATATTCTGAACATTAGATGTTGAAGGAACAACAACAGGTAATGGATTACTTCTAATGGAAATATTGTCTGCTTTTGAAAGTTTATCATGACAACTAACACAAACTACCGCAGGAGGAACAGTTACCACAAGTTTACAACAAATGCACTTAGCTTTGGTAGAACCGACATCAGTCAGCAGGATTCCAGTAGTAGATTCTGAAACAGGGTCAGCTTGAGACATCTTGCAATATGTAATAGAAAAAACAACATATAAAGCAAAATTATCAATTTCCTTATATGACAGTTTCAGGAATGGGAAAAAATGCAAACAGAATAAGCCTCTGGAAACCAGAAGCAAAAAGAGATAATGACTTAAATAATGTAAAAAAATCTGGCGCCAAGTATGACGCCCAAACTGACAAATATTTTTTGGCGCCAAAAACGTCTGCAACAAACACGAGCGTCATAGATGACGTAACTACGTGAAAACTCTCGGCGCCAACTAAGACACCGGAAATGACGTCATAACATCAACAAACATAATTCTCACGCCAAAAAAGTCTCGCGCCAAAAATGACGCAATAAAATATAGCATTTTGTGCTCCCGCGAGCCTAACAGCCGGCAAATTTAGAATGAAAGTCAATTTGAAAAATTTTCAGGTAAGAAATAATTTTTTCATATGCATTTCCCAAAAATGAGACAGTCTGTAAGAAGGAAATATACTGATTAACCTGAATCATGGCAAATATAAGTATAAAACATATATTCAAAACTTTACATATAAAGTGCCAAACCATAGCTGAGAGTGTCTTAAATAAAAGAAAACATACTTACCAAAAGACACTCATCTACATAAAGTAGATAGCCAAACCAGTACTGAAACGAGAATCAGCAGAGGTAATGGTATATAAGAGTATATCGTCGATCTGAAAAGGGAGGTAGGAGATGAATCTCTACGACCAATAACAGAGAACCTATGAAAATAGATCCCCGTTAGGATGACCATTGCATTCAATAGGTAATACTCCCTTCACATTCCTCTGTCATTCACTGCACTCTGAGAGGAACTGGGCTTCAGCCTGCTGAGAAGCGCATATCAACGTAGAAACTTACTTCACCACCTCCATAGGAGGCAAAGTTTGTAAAACTGAATTGTGGGTGAGGTGGGGGGTGTATTTATAGGCATTTTGAGGTTTGGGAAACTTTGCCCCTCCTGGTAGGAATGTATATCCCATACATCACTAGCTCATGGACTCTTGCCAATTACATGAAAGAAAATTGGGCCTATAATCATCAAATACAAATCTTAATAAGGACCTTAAATGCAACAACTGCTTATACATAATTAGAGACTTTTATACTTCCCCAAATGTTTGCTCCTCCAAGCCCTGGGTTATCAATAGTCAAGCTATGTTTTTCCCCTGCATCCGGTCCCACAAAATCTCTTAATCCACAGGAAAAACATATAGAATAGGTGCCACCAGGATTCAAAATTCTATTTCAGGGGAAAATTGGACAGCACTTCACCCTCACTTTTATGCAACCCAGAATGTGTTGTGAATGCTTAGAGATGCAATTTATCCTGAACTTTAACTCCACCCTAATCTCTAACAGCCATTCACAGATGTGTGAGGATCTGTAGTGCTGTGATTGGAGGGATGCTAATTAACTTTTGGGAATAATTCACCCAATGTTAAGTATAGCTGGTTGTACATTTACTAATTCACCACAAGATGGCGATGGTGAGTTGTGCTATAAAAGTGAACTAATTCTTACATTTATCCTTCTTAGAATTCATTTTTCATATATCATACATATATCTATCTATCTATCTATCTATCTATCTATCTATCTATATATATATATATATATATATATATATATATATATATATATACACACACACAGATATACACATATTTATTTATCTAATTTGTGAGCTAGACTTCATAAATTTACCAAATATATTTAAATAAGTATTCATGTCTTATGGCTTAACATTTGTGCATTGTCATTTAAAGTTGGGCATATGGGTTTTAACATAGAGAGATAATTTATATATACATCAATCTCCATATTATTCATTTATCTGTATACCGACATGCATATACATACAACTACATACATTCATATATACATATACATAATACATATATATATAGTACTTCAAGCAAATGCACTCTCAGGTCTTTTTAGTGAACAAAATTACAATTTTATTGAAACGTTTTCGAGGAAAACTTCCCCTTCATCAGCATGACAAACTTGTGATAAATACACACTTATATAGTGATAATAAATGAACAAACAATCTCAAACCTGTGTAACACTCATTGGCACCAAAATACCGTGGTGGACTGCAAGCCTTGTGTTCCATTACAATCCAAACCGGAAGTGAACAAACTCAACCTCACTTCCGGCATATACAATTTCAAATACCTATTTCATCATTATAGTTTACTCTCATATAATCCAATTAACCATGTCACTGTGCAAATCATAAGTAAAAATAACAATAAACATATACCTATCCCTATCTTTAGACATTTGCATATTCATATTCCTGAAACGGAATCCCCACCTACTGTCACATTGTGAAATCTATTGTGGGTATATCACACGTGCTAATGTGTCTCAAGATTTTTATATACATACCCCAGCTAGTGATAGCTTAATATCATTCTGGAGTGCAGATCCTGCATTCCATTGTGTGTACTAACCGGAAGTTACCGAAACTACCTCACTTCCAGTAACGCCGTATCTAAGAAAATAAACACTTAAACAGGTCAACAAATCATTCAATATGCCACACTTCATGTCTCATCACATACAATGTATATGCCCCTAGATAACAGCATTACACTTGTAGCAAAAATGAATTATCCCCTAAGTTTTAAGGTGGCAAAAGTTACATTATTGACCACCATTAACTGTCAAGCATTACCTTATAGGCATATTGAGAAAAATAAACTAAAGTAAAAATTGCAACAACATGGTCTAAAATCAATAAGGGTCAGCAAACCTGCAGTCAAATGTACAGATTGCTAAAAAAAGAAAGAAAAATGAGAAAGTAAAAAAATGAGAAAGAAAAAAAATTGAAATAAAACAAGGTATCACTGTTGCAGCATTAGTGCTAAAATGGTTATACACCAATATAGCTAACACCTATACTTTTGTGTATTCTTATCCTGCCTGAGTATGTATTTGTACATAACTCTAGAGTGTTACATGTGTTGATTAAATTAAGCACATTGCATCTAGCTTATAGAACAAAACATAACATGTCTGACATATACTGGAGCCACATATAATACAGATGGAGCCATAGTTAAATAAGTCCAGATAGTCCAAGCCTGTATGTACCCAGTTAGATACTGCACATATATTGAGTGACCTATTCACGTGTTCTTTAAGTATATTGAAATGATGATATATCCATGTATCCACAGACACAAGATTCACTTATCACCATTAAAGACCACCATGAATGCACTCCAGGTATGTGATGCTAAGTCCATTATAGGAACCTGACCTTAGTTCCTATTAGGTGAACACTACCTCAGGGACTACCACCACTACATTTCAGATGCACATTGTATCCCCTGAAAACTGTAGTGGGGTTAAAATATGGTAACCCATACGGTGCGGTGTGTCCCACCTGACAAGTGTGGATCCTAAGAATAATGAAGGGAGTCAGGATAGAGACTGGAGACATCCTTACTACTTTGGATGTCAACAGTCTATATACTATTATACCCCACACAGTTGGATTATTAGCAGTAAAAAAAAACTTACGGAGGGAGTACACTATGATGGACCACCTATTGAGTATTTGCTGACCCTCTTGGAATTCTGTTTTCATAAGAACTATTTTTGTTTTGAGAAGGGATTTTACCTCCAAGTGGCAGGCACAGCGATGGGGTCCAATATGGCCCCATCCTATGCCAATATCTTCATGTCTCAATTCAAGAATGAGTATCTTTGGAACAAAGACGTTTCCTCGATTATCTTCTACGCAAGATATATTGATGATGTCTTTTTGGTGTGGCGTGTGGGGCAGCAGACACTCATGGAATGTAGACTTGTGCAGCTTCGAAAAATTAGTTTCGGTTCGGTTCGGATCGATTCGAATTTCGGTTTGGATCTATTCGAATTCGGAAAAATTCAAATTAATTAGTTTCGGATTCATTCGGATTCTTTCGGATTCGGAAAAAATTTGGTTCGGTTCGATTCGGTTCGGTTCGATTCGGAAATTCGGAATTTCGGTAAGTGTTAGGTGGGATGTGCTGTGTATTACACTAGTATTATGTACTGTATATTAGGTTTAAAACATAGCAGAGTGATAAAACCTAATATACTGTACAATACTAGTGTAATATACGGCCATCCGAATCTACCGAATACATCCGAATCGATTCAGATGTATTCGAATCGATTCGGATGTATTCGATTCGGATTTATTCGGTAGATTCGGCAGTATTTTAATTCGGAAATTCGAATCGATCCGAATCTCCGAATTTTCCGAATTTCCGAATCGATCCAAAACGAATCGCACATGTCTAATGGAATGGTTTGACCAATTTAACACAACTGACACCTCTGTTAGATTTAAATTAACTTATGATGTTAAAGAAATCCATTTCTTAGATTTGAAAAATTTCATCCAGGGGCACACACTGGGCACTACTCTATATAGCAAGCCCACAGACAGGAACTCTATTCTCAGTGCAGCAAGCTGCCACCCTCCTGCTCTTCTTAGAGGCATAATAAAATTAGAGATGATAAGAACCATGCGTAACAACTCTGACAGTGCCACAGGGGTGTCCCAATTACAACTTATGAGGGATAAATTTCTACAACGGGGCTATAAACCACACATTGTGAATGACATCCTGGAAGAGGTTTTAACACTCACGCAAGAAACCCTCATTAATAAGGAGGTAAAATCTACAGAACAGAAGAAAATAATTATGGCTATCACTTTTGCACCTAATACAATGGATGCAGGCAAAATTCTGAGAACGCATTGGCCTGTGATTACATCAGACCCAAGGCTCCCCTTTGCACAGAATCTTTCTCCAATGATTGCCTATCAAAGGGAAACAAACCTTAGAGACTTGTTGGTGCAGACAGATCCTAAGCCCTGTTACATACCTGCAGCCAAGGTGAACATCAGAGGATCATGAGGCACCACTTGCAATGGACTTATAGCCACCAAGACTTTTCCCCATCCACTCACAAACCGAAGCTATACCATTGGCTACTCATTATCCTGCAACACCGGGCTATATGACTAGACCTGGATAAGGGCGAATCAGATCAACCAGTCGCAAGACATTGTGCCCAGAAGTCCCATCAGGTTTGGTCCATCAGATATATTCTGATTGACCACATCCCGAGATTGGATAGGGGAGGTGACAGAAATAAAGCATTACTCAGACGGGAGGCAGAATGGATATATCAGATTGGAACTGTACACCCGGGAGGCCTGAATTCACCACCTGATTCTAAGGCACTTATCTAGCCTGGAGTTACATTCCTGGGGTACAATCACGGGTGTCATGAACCATGTGATTAGGGTAGGTGGGAGACTTGTTCCTTATAGGGACAATCTTTCCCACGAGGTACCCTCACCCTGTACAGGGGTGGGACCTATTATTTGGATCCACACTTGTCAGGTGGGACACGCCGCACCATGTGGGTTACCATATTTTAACCCCACTCCGGTTTTCAGGGGATACAATGTGCATCTGAAATGTAGTGGTGGTGGTCCCTGAGGTAGTGTTCACCTAATAGGAACTAAGGTCAGGTTCCTATAATGGACTTAGCATCACATACCTGGAGTGCATTCATGGTGGTCTTTAATGGAGATAAGTGAAACTTGTGTCTGTGGATACGTGGATGTATCATCATTTCACTATACTTAAAGAACACGTGAATAGGTCACTCAATATATGTGCAGTATCTAACTGGGTACATACAGGCTTGGACTATCTGGACTTATTTAACTATGGCTCCATCTGCATTATATGTGGGTCCAGTCTATGTCAGAAATGTTATGTTTTGTTCTATAAGCTAGATGCAATGTGCTTAATTTAATCAACACATGTAACACTCTAGAGTTATGTACAAATACAGGCAGGATAAGAATACACAAAAGTATAGGTGTTAGCTCTATTGGTGTATAACGATTTGAGCACTAAAGCTGCAACAGTGATACCTTGTTTTATTTCATTTTTTACTTTCTCATTTTTTTACTTTCTCATTTTTCTTTCTTTTTTTAGCAATCTGTACATTTGACTGCAGGTTTGTTGACCCTTATTGATTTTAGACCATGTTGTTGCAATTTTTACTTTAGTTTATTTTTCTCAATATGCCTATTAGGTAATGCTTGACAGTTAATGGTGGTCAATAATGTAACTTTTACCACCTAAAAACTTAAGGGATCATTCATTTTTGCTACAAGTGTAATGCTGTTATCTAGGGGCATATACATTGTATGTGATGAGACACGAAGTGTGGCATATTGAATGATTTACACAATATATTAAATAAGAAGAGACATAACCATTGTCTATAGTTATGCAAAAGAAGGACAAGGCGGCACTCAAAGGTCAGAGAAAATAAGTGGTTTTATTTTGCTTAATCCCTGTATCCAAGGGACATTGAATCACCCCAAAACATATAAGTGCAATTAAAAAGAGGAATTGAACATTACCAGGTCTGGTATAAATAACAATTCTGACACATAGTAACTATACATATCCAGAAAGCACAACAGTGTAACAACACGCTTCCTTAGTATAAATAAAACTATGTGTTAAATGTAATTGCAACAATGTTGCCATTAGATAATGAGAAACAAATGTCCCAGAATCGGAGCACTTAGTGTATATAACACGCTCCTTAATAATGGATTTATTGCCACAAGAAAGTTCCAGTGTTCCTTTTTAAATCAGCTGATAACAAATAAGCAGCCTCACCACAATTTGCGGTACATTCCTTTAGCCTGCTGAATATATTTCCACCATATCCGTTCCGAAAAGCTGAACTCAAGCAGCAACGGATTCCGGTATATCCATGGCACAATGGACCTCCTCTTTATCCCTGCACCTTTTCGATTGCAAGAAGGAAGTTTTGGACACCAAGGCTGCTGTTGTATGCGCTGGTAAAGCAAATTCACTGTGAACACGGTCACTCCATTAACCGCTGCCAGGTAGGATATTCCTCTGCTTCAAAAGTTGCCGCTCTCATGAAACGTCAGGCATGACGCGTTTCGCCCCTCCCCTTTGTGGGCTGACCTCAGGGCTTCATCGGATGCTTGATAGTGGCTAGCACAGCCTTTATATACAATTCTAATGCTAATTAACATATTTACAGAACATCACAATACAGCAACTTTATTGAAAACATAATAAGACATGATTTGCGCACATACATTTCAATTCTTGTCTCTGCGCAAACAGAAAAGGGGTATGTGTTTTTGGAAATGGCAATATAGCTCACACTAAGCACAGTGTAACATAGCTCCTGACACTTTGTCAATCTGGGAGAGGTTATGTAGTACAACCATTATGCTTTTCTATAGCCTGCCAGAATTAAATAAATAAACCTTTTATAAAGATAGACCCCGTTATAGAAAGCATGAGAAATCGATTTTTTCATTTAGACCTTTTGGAGCCAGTGTATCCAATCGATAAATCCAGCGGGATTCATTTTGGAGTAGCATTGTATCTACATCACCTCCTCGGCGGTGCTGTTTGATGTGTTGTATCCCTGTCACTTTCATAATTGTAAAATCTGAATTGTGATACCGTTCAAAGTGCCTGGCCACTGGGCTGTCTAGCACCTTATTCTTGATATCATCCCTATGCTCTCTCCCTCGGTCTTTCAGGTCACGTTTGGTTTTCCCTATATAATAAAGGGGACATGAACAGTGCAAAAGGTAAATGACTCCTGTGCTATTACAGGTAATCCATTGCTTTATTTTGTATTGTCTACCTGTTGTGGTTTCAAATTTGCAGGTTTTCTGAATAAACCTGCAATACACACAAGGTCCACAAGGGCTACAGCCCTGCCATTTACCTCTTTCACTCAGCCATGTTGATGTAGGTTTTTTCCTACTATATGCACTCTGTACCAGCTTATCCTTAAGACTCAAAGTTCTACGTGATGTTAAGAGCGGATAGTCTCCTACATATTCTTTTAGCTCAGCATCAATGGTTAACATATGCCAATATTTTTTCATTCTGCACCTCAATTTACCCCAATGTGAATTGAACCTTGTAATCAATCGTACCTTATAAGCATCTTCCCTTGCTACATGTTTTTTATATAGCAAGTAATTTCTTGCACTATTTCTAGCTCGTGCCCATGCTTTTTTACCTGTCTTTTTGAGTAGCCTCTCTCTAAAAACCTGCGGGACATATCTCTTGCTTGCTTCTCAAAATCATCTACATCAGAACAGTTCCTCCTCAATCTGAGGAACTGGCCCACTGGTATCCCAGTTTTTAAACTTTCAGGATGATGGCTACTTGCATGTAAGAGACTATTTGTGGCCGTTGACTTTTGATGTACCCTGGTAACTAGACGTCTCCCTTCCTTATTAATGGATAAATCCAAAAATATAGCTTCATCTCGGCTGATTTCACTAGTGAGGAAAATGTTATATCCATTATCTGTATTTAAAATGCTCAAAAAGTTTTCCAAAAGATCCCTGCTACCTCTCCAGAGAAGCAGGATGTCATCCACAAAACGAAGCCAGAGTGCCACATGCGCCTCCACCAGGGATTCAAAGCACGAGAAAATTTCTCGAGCCTCCCACAGGCCAAGATGTAAACAAGCATATGTGGGGGCGCATGTGGCACCCATGGCTGTTCCCTGAAGTTGTCTATAATATCTTCCATCAAACTGAAAGATATTATTGTTTAATATTAGATGCAGCAAAGAAATAACAAAATCCGTATGAGCCTGGAAATCCTGTCCTTTTTGTTCTAGAAAGAATCTGATAGCTCTAATCCCTACATTGTGAGGGATCGAAGAATATAATGACTCGATGTCAAAGGTAACCAACCAGGTATCATCATCAACCTCGATACCATCTAGTTTTCTAAGGACATCCGAAGTATCCTGGACATAGGAGGGCAATGAACTAAGGAAGGGCCTCATGAAAAAATCAATATATCTACTCGCTCCTTCCATTGGGCCCCCTATGCCCGAGATAATTGGACATCCCGGTGGTTTATCCATACACTTATGCAGCTTGGGGATGCAATAAAATGTAGGTACTATGGGAAATTTCTTGTACATAAAAGCATGTTCTTTATGCGTTATAAGCCCTTCCCTCAGAGCATCATTTAGAACAAATAACAATTCATTACAAGATTTGTCAAAAGCTGACCTATCTGTTAGCTCATACTGTGCTGTGTTTGACAACTGCCTATGGATTTCAGCTACATAATCATGTTCATTCATGACTACCAGATTGCCTCCTTTATCTGAGGATTTCAAAATGATGTCTTTGTGATTGAGTAACTCAAAAAGAGATCTCCTTTCACTTACACTCAAATTATCATTGACAACACCACAAACTTGTAATTCCCCAATCTCTCTTTCTACACATTTCACAAAATTGTGAATTTCTGGTGCAGATGAGAGAGGGGGCATATATTTAGAAGGTGGTTTAAATCTTGATTTTTTAGGATGTTGAGTTTCCTCAACATCATCATTTTGATCCTCTACTAGGGACACTAGATCATCCATGGCTCGTTTGTCTTTGATGTCCACCAGCCCACCTGGGTTATCTCTCCTCTTCATAACCTTTTTAAGAACCAGTTTTCTTGCAAAAAGGTTCAAATCTTTTATGAATTCAAATTTATCCAGGTGGGCTGATGGGCAGAAAGACAAACCTCTGCTTAGCAGTGACATCTGAGAGAGGGAGAGAGGAACGGAAGATAAATTAACAACCCTCAGTGCATCAGAGCTCTCACTGGGTTGTGAACCAAGGATCGAGGTTAAATTCTCTGATTCCTTGTTAACATCCATGTCCCTCTGTTGTTCCTGTGTCTCCCACCACCTCTTCTCTTGTTTGAAGAGCGTCCACCTCCCTCTCTTTCGCCTGCCCCCCCTCCTTGATTTCCGCCTAAAGGGGGTAGTTCATGTGAGGAATTCCCTACAACCTGTAAATCACTTTGCTCATTGTCTGAATTGTCAGTCCCAGAGTCATATGAATTGCGACTATTATTGCTATTTCTATAGATGTAAATTTTACTTTTCCTTTCATCATCTTGATCTCTCATTAATTTATTGTGCTTCCTAAACTTAACCTCATTTTGCAATTTATCTAAATTCCTTTGAATTTCTTTATTTAATTTTTCAAAGGCCGGATCAACAGAAAATACATTAACTGCCATATATGCCTTTTCTACCTCTATTTTACTTTCTTCCAGTTTTAATTTGTCTTCTGCTATCATAAGTTCCATTAATTCAATTGTGCATTTAGTTAGGATTGCGTTCCATTTTGCAATAAAATCATTGTCTGCATTAGGGCCCCTTAAACTAATACCTGGATCCAATTTGATCCTTAAACCTCTAGGTATTAATTTCTCCCTAATATAATTCTTAAGGCTGGCAATTTCCCATTTGAGCTTAAGCTCTTTAATAGCTTTTGCTTTGTAAAGTTTAAATGCTGCAAATACATCTTCACTTTTCTCATCAATATTTTGTTCATCAATAATTATTGTAGCTTTAAATGCCTCACTGACATCACTTTGCCATCTCTCATCAGAAATTTTAAACGCCATTTTGCCAGCTCCAAAAACACTTTAAAATTGTCACTGTTAACACAGGGAAAGCAAAACAATAAACTTCCACTTAATTTATAATCAAGAGTAGGTGCTCAACAGAAAATATAATTTATGCTTACCTGATAAATTAATTTCTCTTGTAGTGTAGTCAGTCCACGGGTCATCCATTACTTATGGGATTATATCTCTTCCCCAACAGGAAGTGCAAGAGGATCACCCAAGCAGAGCTGCTATATAGCTCCTCCCCTCATACGTCATATCCAGTCATTCGACCAAAACCATACGAGAAAGGAGAAACTATAGGGTGCAGTGGTGACTGGAGTTTAATTAAAATTTAGACCTGCCGTAAAAAACAGGGCGGGCCATGGACTGACTACATTACAAGAGAAATGAATTTATCAGGTAAGCATAAATTATATTTTCTCTTGTTAAGTGTAGTCAGTCCACGGGTCATCCATTACTTATGGGATACCAATACCAAAGCTAAAAGTACACGGATGACGGGAGGGACAAGGCAGGATCTTTACACGGAAGGAACCACTGCCTGTAGAACCTTTCTCCCAAAAACAGCCTCCGAAGAAGCAAAAGTGTCAAATTTGTAAAATTTTGAAAAAGTGTGAAGTGAAGACCAAGTTGCAGCCTTGCAAATCTGTTCAACAGAGGCCTCATTCTTAAAGGCCCAGGTGGAAGCCACAGCTCTAGTAGAGTGAGCTGTAATCCTTTCAGGAGGCTGCTGTCCAGCAGTCTCATAGGCTAAACGTATTATGCTACGAAGCCAAAAAGAGAGAGAGGTAGCCGAAGCCTTTTGACCTCTCCTCTGTCCAGAGTAAACGACAAACAGGGAAGAAGTTTGACGAAAATCTTTAGTTGCCTGCAAATAAAACTTCAGGGCACGGACAACGTCCAGATTGTGCAAAAGTCGTTCCTTCTTTGAAGAAGGGTTAGGACACAATGATGGAACAACAATCTCTTGATTGATATTCCTGTTAGTGACTACCTTAGGTAAGAACCCAGGTTTAGTACGCAGAACTACCTTGTCTGAATGAAAGATCAGGTAAGGGGAGTCACAATGTAAAGCCGATAACTCAGAGACTCTTCGAGCCGAGGAAATAGCCATTAAAAACAGAACTTTCCAAGATAACAGTTTGATATCAATGGAATGAAGGGGTTCAAACGGAATGCCTTGCAGAACGTTAAGAACTAAGTTTAAGCTCCACGGCGGAGCAACAGTCTTAAACACAGGCTTAATCCTTGCTAAAGCTTGACAAAAAGCCTGAACGTCTGGAACTTCTGCCAGACGTTTGTGCAGAAGAATAGACAGAGCTGAAATCTGTCCCTTTAACGAACTAGCAGATAAACCCTTTTCTAAACCCTCTTGTAGAAAAGACAATATCCTAGGAATCCTAACCTTACTCCATGAGTAACTCTTGGATTCACACCAATATAAATATTTACGCCATATTTTATGGTAAATTTTTCTGGTAACAGGCTTTCTAGCCTGTATTAAGGTATCAATAACTGACTCCGAGAATCCACGCTTTGATAGAATCAAGCGTTCAATCTCCATGCAGTCAGCCTCAGAGAAACTAGATTTGGATGGTTGAAAGGACCCTGAATCATGAATAACAGTTAACTACATTAGTTATAGCAACCAAACTTGTACAATAAATGTATAAAGTTAGCAGAGGATTGCACCCACCAGCAAAGGATGATTAACCCCTTGATAATCAAAAACGGATAACAAATGTATTAATTAACGTTTTTATCACAGTCAAACACACTGTCACAGGTCTGCTGTGACTGATTACCTCCCTCAAACTAGCTTTGAAGACCCCTGAGCTCTGTAGAGACGTCCTGGATCATGGAGGATGAAAGGGAAGACTGTGACTGAATTTTTACTGCGCAAAAAAAGCGCTAAAATAGGCCCCTCCCACTCATATTACAACAGTGGAGAAGCTCAGTAAACTGTTTTTATGCAGAAAAAACGACAGCCATGTGGTAAAAATCATGCCCAATAAGTTTTATCACCAAGTACCTCACAAAAACGATTAACATGCCAGTAAACGTTTTGCAAATGAATTTTAAAGTTATGAAGTGTTATTAAAATGCCTGCTACCAGTCGCTTTTACTGTAATGAAGGCTCAGATTACTTCAGTATTAACCGTATTTTCTGAGTGAAATTCCATTCCCCAGAAAAATACTACAGTGTATACATACATACTCATCAGCCTGATACCAGTCGCTACTACTGCATTTAAGGCTGCACTTACATTATATCGGTAATAGCAGTATTTTCTCAGTCAATTCCATTCCTTAGAAAATAATTTACTGCACATACCTCCATGCAGGGGGGCCCTGCGTGCTATTCCCCTGTTCTGAAGTTACCTCACTCCTCAGAATGTATGAGAACAGCCAGTGGATCTTAGTTACGTCCGCTAAGATCATAGAAAACGCAGGCAGATTCTTCTTCTAATGCTGCCTGAGAACAAACAACACACTCCGGTGCCGTTTAAAATAACAAACTTTTGATTGAAGAAATAAAAACTAAGTTTAAAACACCACAGTCCTCTCACACGACCTGTCTTTAGTTAAGAAAACGCAGGCAGATTCTTCTTCTAATGCTGCCTGAGAACAAACAACACACTCCGGTGCCGTTTAAAATAACAAACTTTTGATTGAAGAAATAAAAACTAAGTTTAAAACACCACAGTCCTCTCACACGACCTGTCTTTAGTTAGGTGCAAGAGAATGACTGGGTATGACGTATGAGGGGAGGAGCTATATAGCAGCTCTGCTTGGGTGATCCTCTTGCACTTCCTGTTGGGGAAGAGATATAATCCCATAAGTAATGGATGACCCGTGGACTGACTACACTTAACAAGAGAAACAGCGTTTAATTACTGCTGCATATATCATATGCATAACTATAGACAATAATGGTTATGTCTCTTCTTATTTAATATATTGTGTATATTGCTTTATGACGGCAGGCACAGGCACCTGGTCTTTACATTTATATCAACTGTAGAGTGCACACATTCTTTAATTTAATATTTTGATATATGCAGCAGTAATTAAACGCTGTTTCTGTTGAGCACCTACTCTTGATTATAAATTAAGTGGAAGTTTATGGTTTTGCTTTCCCTGTGTTAACAGTGACAATTTTAAAGTGTTTTTGGAGCTGGCAAAATGACGTTTAAAATTTCTGATGAGAGATGGCAAAGTGATGTCAGTGAGGCATTTAAAGCTACAATAATTATTGATGAACAAAATATTGATGAGAAAAGTGGATGTATTTGCAGCATTTAAACTTTACAAAGCAAAAGCTTTTAAAGAGCTTAAGCTCAAATGGGAAATTGCCAGCCTTGAGAATTATGTTAGGGAGAAATTAATACCTAGAGGTTTAAGGATCAAATTGGATCCAGGTATTAGTTTAAGGGGCCCTAATGCAGACAATGATTTTATTGCAAAATGGAACGCAATCCTAACTAAATGCACAATTGAATTAATGGAACTTATGATAGCAGAAGACAAATTAAAACTGGAAGAAAGTAAAATAGAGGTAGAAAAGGCATATATGGCAGTTAATGTATTTTCTGTTGATCCGGCCTTTGAAAAATTAAATAAAGAAATTCAAAGGAATTTAGATAAATTGCAAAATGAGGTTAAGTTTAGGAAGCGCAAGAAATTAATGAGAGATCAAGATGATGAAAGGAAAAGTAAAATTTACATCTATAGAAATAGCAATAATAGTCGCAATTCATATGACTCTGGGACTGACAATTCAGACAATGAGCAAAGTGATTTACAGGTTGTAGGGAATTCCTCACATGAACTACCCCCTTTAGGCGGAAATCAAGGAGGGGGGGCAGGCGAAAGAGAGGGAGGTGGACGCTCTTCAAACAAGAGAAGAGGTGGTGGGAGATACAGGAACAACAGAGGGACACGGATGTTAACAAGGAATCAGAGAATTTAACCTCGATCCTTGGTTCACAACCCAGTGAGAGCTCTGATGCACTGAGGGTTGTTAATTTATCTTCCGTTCCTCTCTCCCTCTCTCAGATGTCACTGCTAAGCAGAGGTTTGTCTTTCTGCCCATCAGCCCACCTGGATAAATTTGAATTCATAAAAGATTTGAACCTTTTTGCAAGAAAACTGGTTCTTAAAAAGGTTATGAAGAGGAGAGATAACCCAGGTGGGCTGGTGGACATCAAAGACAAACGAGCCATGGATGATCTAGTGTCCCTAGTAGAGGATCAAAATGATGATGTTGAGGAAACTCAACATCCTAAAAAATCAAGATTTAAACCACCTTCTAAATATATGCCCCCTCTCTCATCTGCACCAGAAATTCACAATTTTGTGAAATGTGTAGAAAGAGAGATTGGGGAATTACAAGTTTGTGGTGTTGTCAATGATAATTTGAGTGTAAGTGAAAGGAAATCTCTTTTTGAGTTACTCAATCACAAAGACATCATTTTGAAATCCTCAGATAAAGGAGGCAATCTGGTAGTCATGAATGAACATGATTATGTAGCTGAAATCCATAGGCAGTTGTCAAACACAGCACAGTATGAGCTAACAGATAGGTCAGCTTTTGACAAATCTTGTAATGAATTGTTATTTGTTCTAAATGATGCTCTGAGGGAAGGGCTTATAACGCATAAAGAACATGCTTTTATGTACAAGAAATTTCCCATAGTACCTACATTTTATTGCATCCCCAAGCTGCATAAGTGTATGGATAAACCACCGGGACGTCCAATTATCTCGGGCATAGGGGGCCCAATGGAAGGAGCGAGTAGATATATTGATTTTTTCATGAGGCCCTTCCTTAGTTCATTGCCCTCCTATGTCCAGGATACTTCGGATGTCCTTAGAAAACTAGATGGTATCGAGGTTGATGATGATACCTGGTTGGTTACCCTTGACGTCGAGTCATTATATTCTTCGATCCCTCACAATGTAGGGATTAGAGCTATCAGATTCTTTCTAGAACAAAAAGGACAGGATTTCCAGGCTCATACGGATTTTGTTATTTCTTTTGCTGCATCTAATATTAAACAATAATATCTTTCAGTTTGATGGAAGATATTATAGACAACTTCAGGGAACAGCCATGGGTGCCACATGCGCCCCCACATATGCTTGTTTACATCTTGGCCTGTGGGAGGCTCGAGAAATTTTCTCGTGCTTTGAATCCCTGGTGGAGGCGCATGTGGCACTCTGGCTTCATTTTGTGGATGACATCCTGCTTCTCTGGAGAGGTAGCAGGAATCTTTTGGAAAACTTTTGAGCATTTTAAATACAGATAATGGATATAACATTTTCCTCACTAGTGAAATCAGCCGAGATGAAGCTATATTTTTGGATTTATCCATTAATAAGGAAGGGAGACGTCTAGTTACCAGGGTACATCGAAAGTCATCGGCCACAAATAGTCTCTTACATGCAAGTAGCCATCATCCTGAAAGTTTAAAAACTGGGATACCAGTGGGCCAGTTCCTCAGATTGAGGAGGAACTGTTCTGATGTAGATGATTTTGAGAAGCAAGCAAGAGATATGTCCCGCGGGTTTTTAGAGAGAGGCTACTCAAAAAGACAGGTAAAAAAAGCATGGGCACGAGCTAGAAATAGTGCAAGAAATGACTTGCTATATAAAAAACATGTAGCAAGGGAAGATTCTGATAAGGTACGATTGATTACAAGGTTCAATTCACATTGGGGTAAATTGAGGTGCATAATGAAAAAATATTGGCATATGTTAACCATTGATGCTGAGCTAAAAGAATATGTAGGAGACTATCCGCTCTTAACAGCACGTAGAGCTTTGAGTCTTAAGGATAAGCTGGTACAGAGTGAATATAGTAGGAAAAAACCTACATCAACATGGCTGAGTGAAAGAGGTAAATGGCAGGGCTGTAGCCCTTGTGGACCTTGTGTGTATTGCAGGTTTATTCAGAAAACCTGCAAATTTGAAACCACAACAGGTAGACAATACAAAATAAAGCAATGGATTACCTGTAATAGCACAGGAGTCATTTACCTTTTGCACTGTTCATGTCCCCTTTATTATATAGGGAAAACCAAACGTGACCTGAAAGACCGAGGGAGAGAGCATAGGGATGATATCAAGAATAAGGTGCAAGACAGCCCAGTGGCCAGGCACTTTGAACGGTATCACAATTCAGATTTTACAATTATGAAAGTGACAGGGATACAACACATCAAACAGCACCGCCGAGGAGGTGATGTAGATACAATGCTACTCCAAAATGAATCCCGCTGGATTTATCGATTAGATACACTGGCTCCAAAAGGTCTAAATGAAAAAATCGATTTCTCATGCTTTCTATAAGGGGGTCTATCTTTATAAAAGGTTTATTTATTTAATTCTGGCAGGCTATAGAAAAGCATAATGGTTGTACTACATAACCTCTCCCAGATTGACAAAGTGTCAGGAGCTATGTTACACTGTGCTTAGTGTGAGCTATATTGCCATTTCCAAAAACACATACCCCTTTTCTGTTTGCGCAGAGACAAGAATTGAAATGTATGTGCGCAAATCATGTCTTAATATGTTTTCAATAAAGTTGCTGTATTGTGATGTTCTGTAAATATGTTAATTAGCATTAGAATTGTATATAAAGGCTGTGCTAGCCACTATCAAGCATCCGATGAAGCCCTGAGGTCAGCCCACAAAGGGGAGGGGTGAAACGCGTCATGCCTGACGTTTCATGAGAGCGGCAACTTTTGAAGCAGAGGAATAACCTACCTGGCAGCGGTTAATGGAGTGACCATGTTCACAGTGAATTTGCTTTACCAGCGCATACAACAGCAGCCTTGGTGTCCAAAACTTCCTTCTTGCAATCGAAAAGGTGCAGGGATAAAGAGGAGGTCCATTGTGCCATGCATATACTGGAATCCGTTGCTGCTTGAGTTCAGCTTTTCGGAACGGATATGGTGGAAATATATTCAGCAGGCTAAAGGAATGTACCGCGAATTGTGGTGAGGCTGCTTATTTGTTATCAGCTGATTTAAAAAGGAACACTGGAACTTTCTTGTGGCAATAAATCCATTATTAAGGAGCGTGTTATATACACTAAGTGCTCCGATTCTGGGACATTTGTTTCTCATTATCTAATGGCAACATTGTTGCAATTACATTTAACACATAGTTTTATTTATACTAAGGAAGCGTGTTGTTACACTGTTGTGCTTTCTGGATATGTATAGTTACTATGTGTCAGAATTGTTATTTATACCAGGCCTGGTAATGTTCAATTCCTCTTTTTAATTGCACTTATATGTTTTGGGGTGATTCAATGTCCCTTGGATACAGGGATTAAGCAAAATAAAACCACTTATTTTCTCTGACCTTTGAGTGCCGCCTTGTCATTCTTTTGCATAACTATAGACAATAATGGTTATGTCTCTTCTTATTTAATATATTGTGTATATTGCTTTATGACTGCAGGCACCTGGTCTTTTTATTTATATCAACTGTAGAGTGCACACATTCTTTAATTTAATATATTGAATGATTTGTTGACATGTTTAAGTGTTTATTTTCTTAGATACAGCATTACCAGAAGTGAGGTAGTTTCGGTAACTTCTGGTTAGCACACACAATGGAACGCAGGCTCTGCGCTCCAGAACGATATTAGGCTATCCCTAGCTGGGGTATGTATATAGAAATCTTGAGACACATTAGCACGTGTGATATACCCACAATAGATTTCACAATGTGACAGTAGGTGGGGATTCCATTTCAGGAATATGAATATGCAAATGTCTAAAGATAGGGACAGGTATATGTTTATTGTTATTTTTACTTATGATTTGCACAGTGAACACGGTTAATTGGATTACATGAGAGTACACTATAATGACAAAATAGGTATGTCACAAATACCTCAGGAGTTAGCTGAGAAGGGGTTAATTCTGTTCAGTTTGTGAGCTAAAAAACAGTTATTTGATTTTCAAGAAGAATTGTGTCCTGTGTTTGTGTTTTCTTTGAAGTGCCAGGAGCCTCATAATTAGTTTCTAAGGCTCACTCCTCCAGATGTTATTGTGTATACATTGAATCATAAAGCCACTCAAGCTTTTAGTTCCAGAGATACACAGGATAGAGTTTTATGGCTTAGACTGTCAGTAGAATATATGATAGAAAACAGGGCCTCAGTCACAGAAACTGATAAGGTCACTAAAAGGACATTGGTATTATTTATATATGTGTTTAAAACTGTTATGACATTAAATGAAGGGAAATCTGTCATATCTGGTATCAAATTGATTCTCCTAATGAAACCAAGAGATTACCAGTCAGTATATCTGAAGATAGAGTGGCCTATAAGAAATTATAATGGGTTCTATAATTTCAGGCAAAAAACTTAGTTTATTGAAGGTCATAAAGACAGGGGGGTTTCTTAGCCCGCCCAGGAGGGTGTGGTCAGGCAACCTGATCTATGGAAAATAGGTATAAGAATCTTATTTTTTAACTATAAGATTGCCATTCTTACAAGGGGAGCTGCTCTACAGGGTAAGGACCATTGCTTTCATGCCAGCCCCTGGCACAGATCTTGGAACTAGAAAAGTATTCAGTCTGTTTTTCTCCCTTTTCATTTTAACCTGTTTGCGTGTGCAATTTTATTTGTAACAACTTTTTATTAATAATGCATTGTGCATAATATTTTTGGCATAATAAATAATCCTTCTATTAAGTTTGGCCTTTGTCTAATAATTGAACCACGTTACTGAAAGAGACTGGAATATTAGAACTGCATAATTTAGGTTATTTTCTGATAAATTGTATTTAGAGAGTTAATGTGTAAGTCTGTTTTTTTTTCTTAGGATTTTCCCTTTAATAGATTCTAAGTGGTGGCAGCTTAGATATTGTAGTTAGTTTAGTGTGGGTGGCATTAAAAGGGGAGTTTTGGGGCATTTCTTTTACGTCTAGTACAGACTGGAGAGTGTTGTTAACCATTGCACCCACTGAACTAAATCACAAGATGGCCTGGTGTGGCTAGATTGTGACCTATTAGTGAGAGTAGAAGGTGTCTGATAACCCTTTCTGTGCCAAATAAGTGACTGGCGCAGGGTTGGATAACCTTAGTTCGTCACAAATTGGTGGGCAGCGGTGTAGATCATTTTTTTTTATTAGATTTTAGTGCTTGTGGATTTGCTAGTGTAAAAATCCCGGTATTAAAATAAATTGTTTCTTACAATTTCCAAAGGCTAAAACTCAGTGCATTATATAGTCACACATTGCAAACAGTCCCCTTCCCTATTCTCTGTTTTTCTTTTCTATTTTATTTTTGCTATGGAGTCATATGAGCAGCAAACTAAAGAGACACTGGCACTCTTATGCCAGGGGCGTGATATTCCAACACGTGGAAAGAACAAAGATGGACTAATACAAGCTCTTGTAGAATATGATAACAGCCAAATCACACCAGTTGAGGTCTCAGGAGAGATGTCTGCAGCTGGGGGCAGCGATTCATCAGGATCTGGGGATCCATTGGACTGTTATTTGCAAACTGTTCTGAAACATATGGGCTCAGTGGATGCAAGTTTGCGCATGGAACTGATTACAAAATTTTATGAGAGACAGGCTGCTGTGGCTGAGAGACAGGCGGCTAGGGACGCTGAGAGAGAGTCTCTGGCAGATGAAAGACAGGCTGCTGAATGACAGGCTGAGAGAGAGTATCAGCTACAGCTTGTACAGTTGGAGAGAGGGATGGTCTCACCTGTTGTTAGTGAACCTAGAGACCCACCTGCTCCCAGAGTGCGTGCAGAGAATTTTCCAACTCTGGAGAAAGATGGCGATGTGGATGTATTCCTGCGTAGCTTTTAGAAAGTTTGCAGACAGTTCCAGCTGCCAAGAGAGTAGTGGGCCAAGTACCTTACCCCTGGTCTGAAAGGTCCTGCACTGGAGACGTTTGCTGAATTACCCCCAGAGTTTGATCAGGACTATGATTCCATTAAAGCTACACTGCAGAGGAGGTATAATCTTACTCCTGAGATGTACAGGAAGAAATTCAGTTCTCTGCAGAAAGGTACGTCAGAGAGCTATATTGCAGCTGTTGGGAACTTGATGACATTGTTTAAACAGTGGGTCAGAGGGCTAAAGGTTGCCACTATAGAAGAGCTGGAAGATTTGATCGTGAAGGAGCAATTTATGCAGCTGTGCCCAGCAGAAGTTCAAAAATTGTTTTTTTCACCGTAAACCCATAACAGCATTGGAAGCTGGTGAGTTGGCTGATTTTTACACAGCCAACAGGTCACCAGGGAATGGGAGAAAATCCTTTTCTAAGGGGGGATCCACCTGGAAAGGAGCTGCTGCACGACCCCCCTTCACAAAATCTGCTGTGCCTTTGTTTCATGTGTCTGTTCCCTCTGGGAAAGGATGGGCAAGTGCTGCATCTGGGCAGGGGGATACCCGCAGATGTTTTGCTTGCAACAAAGTGGGCCACATCAGCTCCACTTGCCCAGAGAGGATTAACTTGGAGCAATCAGCTGGAGGGGGTAATCCCTCAGATGTACCGGCATCTGTTTTATTTGTTACACGTCCAGAGGAAAGCAGGTAACACTTGGGCTTCGGGACACAGGTGCAGCCGTGACTCTTGTACGTCCAGCGCTTGTGCGCTATCAGGACATTATTCCTGGCAGGACTGTAGCAGTTAAAGGGATTGGGGGAATGAAACTTGCAGTGCCTATGGCACGTGCATATCTTGATTGGGGAGCGGGGAGAGGTTTAAAAAATGTTGGGGTATCTAAAAATATTCCTAATGATGTTTTCCTGGGTACTGATTTGGGTAGATTGTTATCTCTTTATGTGCCTGACAATGCTACCTGTGACCTAGTGACATTAGTTGTAGACCCTTATGTGAAAAGGGCTGTGTGTGAAAATGCTCAGAGACATTATGACCAGGAGAGAGGACAGAGTGCATGTGTGCAAAGTGCTGTGCCTGAACTGTGGGTGTCTGTGCTGAGATGTGAACCTGTACGAGGAGAGACTGATGGGGTAGAAAGGCAGATAGACTGTGTGGGTCTGTCTGTGCCTGAACCGAGTTTAACTGTACAGGGAGAAACTGTTTGTGAGAGGACGCAGATGAGTGGTGAGTGTCTGTCTGTTGTAGACCCTTATGTGAAAAGGGCTGTGTGTGAAAATGCTCAGAGACATTATGACCAGGAGAGAGGACAGAGTGCATGTGTGCAAAGTGCTGTGCCTGAACTGGGGGTGTCTGTGCTGAGATGTGAACCTGTACAAGGAGAGACTGATGGGGGAGAAAGGCAGATAGACTGTGTGGGTCTGTCTGTGCCTAAACTGAGTTTACCTGTACAGGGAGAAACTGTTTGTGAGAGGAGGCAGATGAGTGGTGAGTGTCTGTCTGTGATTGAATCGGTGGATTCTATAGAAGGAAGTGAGACTGACTGTGAGAGAGAGCGGGGGGAGAATGTAGCCCCCTCTATAACAGAAGCAGCAGAGCCACAGAATCCAGAGTATATGGGGGAGGAGGGTACAGGACACTCTTTGAGGGACCCCCAGAGTGAGTGTGAGAGATTGTGGGTGACAGAGACCGCAGTTACCTCAGCTGTGACCAATAAACAGACTGCACAGACTAGGGGACAGAGACTTACACAGACTGCAGACACAGGGGGGGAGTACAAAGAAGTGTATTTACACAGCCCCACAGTGCCATTCAGCAAATACACTGAGAGGCATGCAGCATCAGAGCCCCCAGCAGGTTCAGCAGCTAGGACCCACAGTGGAGAAGAGGGGGCAGTTAGTCAACCCCCTACCAACCATAACAGAGTGCAGTAGTACAGGAATTCTACTCCAGTGGGAGGGCAAGAGCCCATGGTAGTTAAACAGCAACAGACAGCAAACAATATGTTCAGAGAGCACACCATAGGTAGCAAGACCCTAGGTTTCACAGGCACCTCTGTAACAGGGGATGATGTGTTATTCAGGAATAAGATGCAAGCCTTATTGGGGGAGGTACCTGCAAAATCCAGAGATGCCATATTCCCACAAAAACAGTTGCAGGATTTTATTGCCAGAAAGGGAGTATAAGAGATGGGGCAAAATGTTCTGGTACTAACACCCATGAGGCAGAACCAGCTACAGGCTGCATGGGAGGGGCCCTGCAATATATTAAATCAGTTGGGTAGAGCAACTAGTGTGTCAATTTTAAAAGGAGGGCATCCTGCTATCCAAACTGCTATGTGCACTTTGTCTGGCAATGGCGTTATCACTGCAAGGGGAAGCTTCCTTTGATACGCATCGGGAGTGCCTTGTAGCCACCCCCTTTTGTGTCTCTTATTGGGGGAGGTGTCACGAATACCTCAGGAGTTAGCTGAGAAGGGGTTAATTCTGTCCAGTTATTTGCTTTTCAAGAAGAATTGTGTCCTGTGTTTGTGTTTTCTTTGAAGTGCCAGGAGCCTCATAATTAGTTTCTAAGGCTCACTCCTCCAGATGTTATTGTGTATACATTGAATCATAAAGCCACTCACGCTTTTAGTTCCAGAGATACACAGGATAGAGTTTTATGGCTTAGACTGTCAGTAGAATACATGATAGAAAGCAGGTCCTCAGTCACAGAAACTGATAATGTCACTAAAAGGACATTGGTATTATGTATATATGTGTTTAAAACAGTTATGACATTAAATGAAGGGAAATCTGTCATACCTGGTATCAAATTGATTCTCCCAATGAAACCAAGAGATTACCCATCAGTATATCTGAAGATAGAGTGGCCTATCAGAAATTATAATGGTTCTATAATTTCAGGCAAAAAACTTAGTTTATTGAAGGTCATAAAGACAGGGGGGTTTCTTAGCCCGCCCAGGAGGGTGTGGTCAGGCAACCTGATCTATGGAAAATAGGTATAAGAATCTTATTTTTTAACTATAAGATTGTCATTCTTACAAGGGGAGCTGCTCTACAGGGTAAGACCATTGCTTTCATGCCAGTCCCTGGCACAGATCTTGGATCTAGAAAAGTATTCAGTCTGTTTTTCTCCCTTTTTATTTTAACCTGTTTGCATGTGTAATTTTATTTGTAACAACTTTTTATTAATATTGCATTGTGCATAATATTTTTGGCATAATAAATAATCCTTCTATTAAGTTTGGCCTTTGTCTAATAATTGAACCACGTTACTGAAAGAGACTGGAATATTAGAACTGCATAATTTAGGTTATTTTCTGATAAATTGTATTCAGAGAGTTAATGTGCAAGTCTGGGTTTTTTCTTAGGATTTTCCCTTTAATAGATCCTAAGTGGTGGCAGCTTAGATATTGTAGTTAGTTTAGTGTGGGTGGCATTAAAAGGGGAGTTTTGGAGCATTTCTTTTACATATAGTACAGACTGGAGAGTGTTGTTATCCCTTGCACCCACTGAACTAAATCATAAGCTGGCCTGGTGTTAATAACCCCTAAACCTAACCCTAACCGTAACCCTAACCGTAACCCTAACCATAACCCTAACCCTAACACCCCCTAACTTTAACATAATTAAAATAGAGCTAAATTAAAGTTACAATTATTAACTAAATAATACCTAAAACTAAAAACAAACTTACCTGTGAAATTAAACATAAGTTAGCTACAATATAACTAATATTTATATTGTAGCTAGCTTAGGTTTTATTTTTATTTCACTGGTAAGTTTGTATTTAGTTTAACTAGGTAGACTAGTTATTAATAGTTATTAACTATTTACTAACTACCTAGTTAAAATAAATACAAACTTACCTGTGAAATAAAACCTAAGCTGCCTTACACTAAAACCTAACAATGCAAAAAATAAAAAACGCTAACATTACAGAAAATAAAAAAAACTACCATTACAAAAAATAACAAACGAAATTATCCAAAACAATAAAATTATTCCTTTTCTAATAACCTGTTAAAAAAAACACCCCAAATAAAAATACCTAATCTATATTAAACTGCCAAGGGCCCTTAAAAGAGCATTTGTAGGGCATTACCCTAAGTTTAACAGTTCTTTTTCCTGTAAAAAAATAGAAAAGACCCCCCCAACAGTAAAACCCACCACCCAACCAACCACTCAAAATAAAAAACATAACTCTAAAAAAACTAAGCTACCCATTGCCCTGAAAATGGTATTTGTATGGGCATTGCCCTTAAAAGGGCATTCCGCTCTTTTGCTGCCCATTAAAAGTAAAAAATGGCTATTCTAAAAAAGAAAAACACACCCCAAAACGAAAAAAAAATTTTTACACAAAATAACAAACGAATAATCCAAAATAATAACAATTATTCCTATTCTAATACCCATTTAAAAAAAAACACCCCCAAATAAAAAACCCTAATCTATAATAAACTACCAATAACCCTTAAAAGGGCCTTTTTGTAGGGCATTGCCCTAAGTTTAACAGCTCTTTTGCAACAAAATAAAAACAAACACCCACTAACATTACAAACCCCAACCCACCCCAAACCCATAAAAAAAAACTAACTGAAAAACCTAATCTACCCATTGCCCTTAAAAGGGCATTTAGCTTTTTTAAGAGTGCCCAAACCCTAATCTAAAATAAAAACCCACCAAAAAAAACTTAAAAAAACCTAACACTAACCCCCGACGATCCACTTACAGTTTTTAAAGTCTCGCTTGAACAATCTTCATCCAGGCGGTGAAGTCCTCATCCAGACAGTGAGAAGTCTTCATCCAGGCGGCCTCTTCTATCTCCATCCAGGCGGTGAACTCCTCATCCAGACGGCAACAATTCTTCATCCAGGCGGCATCTTCTATCTTCATCTAGGCGGCATCTTCTATCTTCATCCCGGTGGCGCGGAGCATGTCCATCCTGAAGACATCCTGCATGGAGCTTCCTCTTCATTTGGTTGCCGCCGTACACCGAATCTTCAATGCAAGGGAGCCTTTTCAAAATAGTGTCCCTTGCATTCCTATTGGCTGAAAAATTTGAATCAGCCAATAGGAATTAGAGCTGCTAAAATCCTATTGGCTGTTCAAATCAGCCAATAGGATTTAGGCAGCTCTCATTCTATTAGCTGATTTGAATTTAGTATTTTAAATTTTTTGAAATTGTAGATTTTTTGTAAAGTAGTGTTAGTTTGTTTTCAATTTGTAATTTTATTTATTTAACTGTAATAGTAATGTCAGTTTAATTTATAGTTAGGTTTTTGTTAATTTCCCAGTTAAGTTTTTATTTATTTTAGGATAGGGATCTTGTAATTTAAATGTAAAGTTAGGGGTTAAAAGTTTAATTTAGTCTTTTGCAATGTGGGGGGCTGGTGGTTTGGGGGTTAATATGTTTATTTAGTGGTAGTGATGTGGGAGAACAGAGGTTTAGGGGTTAATAACTTTATTTAGTGGCGAAGATGTTGGGGAGCGGCGGAATAGGGGTTAATATATTAATTATAGTGGCAGCGATGTTGGGGTGCGGCAGATTAGGGGTTAATAAATTTAAGATAGTGTTTGCGATGCGGGAGGGCCTCGGTTTGGGGGTTAATAGGTAGTTTATGGGTGTTAGTGTATTTTGTAACACTTTAGTTATGAATTTTATGTAACAGTTACAGTTTTGTTGCGTAAAACTCATAACTACTGGTCTGAGATGGCGGTACGGATCTTGTCGTAATAGGGTGTAATGCAAGCTTTTTAGCTTCTCAGCAAAACTTTTAATGGCTGCGCTATGGGAATCCCATGAAAAAATGTAATTTTTACGAGTGCGGGACTGACGTTGCGTTACAGGCTAAAAGGCTTGCAGTACAGCCATACCGACAAGACTTGTAATGGCTGTGTTACTGTTTTAACGCAGAAATAATACGAATGCAAAACTCGTAATCTACCTGATTATTATTATTGAAGAAATTGAAACAGCAATTTAAAAAAATTAAACAAAATAAAGCCGCGGGCCCCAACAGGATACCAGCAGAATTTTACAAAATTCTAAAGATTGAGATATTAGACACATTATTTAATCATTATTATAGTGAGAATCTGAAGTACTCTCTATATTTTTCGGATTCAATCATATAACTTATTTACAAAAAAGGAAAGGATCCAGAGTATATGGGAGCATATCGCCCAATATCGCTTTTAAACAATGATTATAAGATGTTAATGTCCGAGAGGATTAAAAATGTAGTGGGAACAATAATTTACAAGGATCAAACGGGGTTCATGCCAGGAAGAAATGTAGTCCATAATATAAGAAAAGTACTATTGACTAAAGATTTTTACTATTATAAAAGAAAGCAGAATATTAAGCCCAGGAAGGACCTGGCCCTATTGATTTTAGAGGCTGAAAAAGGTTTTCATATTGGACCACCTTTGGCTTTTCTGGTAATATAATTAATATGCTCAGATTGATCGATAATAAACCTAGATCTCAATTATTATTTAATGAAGAATGGTCTCAATATAATAAATTACAAAAGGGTATGCGCCAAGGATGCCCTCTATCCCTACTCCTTTTTTTTTTTTTAAATATTTTTTATTGAGGTTTAGCATAACAAACATGAAACATTATACGTCTTTTTGATAAAAGAGAGAAAATACTAAAAAAAAAACATTTCAGCAGTTACATAGAACATTGTTAGAAGGCTAATGAGACCTTAGTTTTTTATTAAGATAGCATAAATGACTGACCAGTTGGGAAAATAGATTTAGGCCCAATGGACCAGAATTATAAAGAAAAATTAACTGATGGTCAGGCGGGCAGCTCTTTATGTGTCAACTTTCCTGCCTTCGCCGGCCCAATACGCCCGCCTA
Organism: Bombina bombina; assembly: GCF_027579735.1. Taxonomy (NCBI): domain Eukaryota; kingdom Metazoa; phylum Chordata; class Amphibia; order Anura; family Bombinatoridae; genus Bombina; species Bombina bombina. The sequence goes on along the minus strand of NC_069501.1, from coordinate 14,066,540 downwards.
AGCTCGCCTCACATCGCCGCCGCGGACCTGAAAAAATTTGCCTAAGTTATCAAGTAAAGCTGTCAAAAAGCCGCGGGGCGATGAGCAGCGGACTGTGAGAGTTATCACTCATCCGATCTCGCTGCTCTTCGGCTGTTTGACAGCTTTCTTGCTAGCCTGTCACTAAGCACTCACACTAAACTACACTGTTCTACCCCCTATACCGGCGCCCCCGGAGCCCCCCACAACTAAATAAAGTTACTAACCCCTAAACCGCCGCTCCTAGACCCCGCCGCAAGTCTTATAAATGTATTAACCCCTAAACTGCTGCTCCCGAACACCGCTGCCACCTACATTATACCTAGTAACCCCTATCCTGCCCCCCCCTATACCGTCGCCCTCTATAATAAAGTTATTAACCCCTATCCTGCTGATCCCGCACCTCGCCGCAAATAAATAAATAGTTTAACCCCTAAACCGCCGCTCCCTGAACCCGCCGCAACCTATATTAAATTTATTAACCCCTATCCTGCCCCCCCTACACCGTCGCCACCTATAATAAATTTATTAACCCCTATCCTGCCCCCCACTACACCGCCGCCACTGTAATAAAATTATTAACCCCTAAACCTAAGTCTAACACTAACCCTAACACCCCCCTAACTTAAATATTAATTAAATAAATCTAAATAATATTTCTATTATTAACTAAGTTAATCCCATTTAAAACTAAATACTTACCTATAAAATAAACCCTAATATAGCTACAATATAAATAATAATTATATTGTAGCTATCTTAGGATTTATTTTTATTTTACAGGCACCTTTCAATTTATTTTAACTAGGTACAATAGCTATTAAATAGTTATTAACTATTTAATAGCTTACCTAGCTAAAATAAAGAGAAATGTACCTGTAAACTAAAAACTAACCTAAGTTACAATTACACCTAACACTACACTACACTTAAATAAATTATTCCTATTTAAAACTAAATACTTACCTGTAAAATAAACCCTAAGATAGCTACAATATAATTAATAATTACATTGTAGCTATCTTAGGATTTATATTTATTTTACAGGTAACTTTGTATTTATTTTAGCTAGTTAGAATAGTTATTAAATAGTTATTAACTATTTAATAACTACCTAGCTAAAAGAAATACAAAATTACCTGTAAAATAAATCCTAACCTAAGTTACAATTAAACCTAACACTACACTATCATTAAATAAATTAAATAAATTAACTACAAATAACTACAATTAAATACAATTACATAAACTAACTAAAGTACAAAAAATAAAAAAAGCTAAGTTACAAAAAATAAAAAAAATAAGTTACAAACATTTAAAAAAATATTACAACAATTTTAAGCTACTTACACCTAATCTAAGCCCCCTAATAAAATAACAAACCCCCCCAAAATAAAAAAATGCCCTACCCTATTCTACATTAAAAAAGTTCAAAGCTCTTTTACCTTACCAGCCCTTAAAAGGGCCTTTTGTGGGGGCATGCCCCAAAGAGTTCAGCTCTTTTGCCTGTAAAAGAAAAATACAACCCCCCCCCCAACATTAAAACCCACCACCCACATACCCCTAATCTAACCCAAACCCCCCTTAAAATAACCTAACACTAATCCCCTGAAGATCATCCTACCTTTAGTCGTCTTCACTCAGCCGAGCCACCGATGGAACTGAAGAGGACATCCAGACCGGCAGAAGTGATCATCCAAGGGGCGCTGAAGAAATCTTCCATCCGATGAAGTGATCCTCTAAGCGGCGCTGAAGAAATCTTCCATCCAGGCGAGGTCATCTTCCAAGAGGCGCTGAAGAAGTCTTCTATCCGGGCGAGGTCATCTTCGAAGCAGGGTCTTGAATCTTCATCCCGCCGACGCGGAACATCCTTCTTTCCCGACGGACTACCGACGAATGAAGGCTCCTTTAAGGGACGTCATCCAAGATGGCGTCCCTTCAATTCCGATTGGCTAATAGGATTCTATCAGCCAATCGGAATTAAGGTAGGAAAAATCTGATTGGCTGATGGAATCAGCCAATCAGATTCAAGTTCAATCCGATTGGCTGATCCAATCAGCCAATCAGATTGAGCTCGCATTCTATTGGCTGATCGGAACAAGCCAATCGGATTGAACTTGAATCTAATTGGCTGATTCCATCAGCCAATCAGATTTTTCCTACCTTAATTCCGATTGGCTGATAGAATCCTATCAGCCAATCGGAATTGAAGGGACGCCATCTTGGATGATGTCCCTTAAAGGAGCCTTCATTCGTCGGTAGTCCGTCGGGAAAGAAGGATGTTCTGCGTCGGCGGGATGAAGATTCAAGACCCGGCTTCGAAGATGACCTCGCCCGGATAGAAGACTTCTTCAGCGCCTCTTGGAAGATGACCTCGCCCGGATGGAAGATTTCTTCAGCGCCACTTGGAGGATCACTTCATCGGATGGAAGATTTCTTCAGCGCCCCTTGGATGATCACTTCTGCCGGTCCGGATGTCCTCTTCAGTTCCATCGGTGGCTCGGCTGAGTGAAGACGACTAAAGGTAGGATGATCTTCAGGGGATTAGTGTTAGGTTATTTTAAGGGGGGTTTGGGTTAGATTAGGGGTATGTGGGTGGTGGGTTTTAATGTTGGGGGGGGGTTGTATTTTTCTTTTACAGGCAAAAGAGCTGAACTCTTTGGGGCATGCCCCCACAAAAGGCCCTTTTAAGGGCTGGTAAGGTAAAAGAGCTTTGAACTTTTTTAATGTAGAATAGGGTAGGGCATTTTTTTATTTTGGGGGGGTTTGTTATTTTATTAGGGGGCTTAGATTAGGTGTAAGTAGCTTAAAATTGTTGTAATATTTTTTTTAATGTTTGTAACTTATTTTTTTTATTTTTTGTAACTTAGCTTTTTTTATTTTTTGTACTTTAGTTAGTTTATGTAATTGTATTTAATTGTAGTTATTTTTAGGTAGTTTATTTAATTTATTTAATGATAGTGTAGTGTTAGGTTTAATTGTAACTTAGGTTAGGATTTATTTTACAGGTAATTTTGTATTTCTTTTAGCTAGGTAGTTATTAAATAGTTAATAACTATTTAATAACTATTCTAACTAGCTAAAATAAATACAAAGTTACCTGTAAAATAAATATAAATCCTAAGATAGCTACAATGTAATTATTAATTATATTGTAGCTATCTTAGGGTTTATTTTACAGTTAAGTATTTAGTTTTAAATAGGAATAATTTATTTAAGTATAGTGTAGTGTTAGGTGTAATTGTAACTTAGGTTAGTTTTTATTTTACAGGTAAATTTCTCTTTATTTTAGCTAGGTAGCTATTAAATAGTTAATAACTATTTAATAGCTATTGTACCTAGTTAAAATAAATTGAAAGGTACCTGTAAAATAAAAATAAATCCTAAGATAGCTACAATATAATTATTATTTATATTGTAGCTATATTAGGGTTTATTTTAAAGGTAAGTATTTAGTTTTAAATAGGATTAATTTAGTTCATAATAGAAATATGATTTAGATTTATTTAATTAATATTTAAGTTAGGGGGGTGTTAGGGTTAGTGTTAGACTTAGGTTTAGGGGTTAATAAATTTATTACAGTGGCGGCGGTGTAGTGGGGGGCAGGATAGGGGTTAATAAATGTATTATAGGTGGCGACGGTGTAGGGGGGGCAGGATAGGGGTTAATAAATGTATTATAGGTGGCGACGGTGTAGGGGGGCAGATTAGGGGTTAATAAATTTAATATAGGTTGCGGCAGGGTCAGGGAGTGGCGGTTTAGGGGTTAAACTATTTATTTATTTGCGGCGAGGTGTGGGATCGGCAGGATAGGGGTTAATAACTTTATTATAGGGGGGGCAGGATAAGGGGTTACTAGGTATCATGTAGGTGGCGGTGGGCTCCGGGAGCGGCGGTTTAGGGGTTAATAGGTATAGAGTAGCTTGCGGTGGGCTCCGGGAGCGGCGGTTTAGGGGTTAATACACTTATTATAGTTGCGGTGGGCTCCGGGAGCGGCGGTTTAGGGGGTAATAACTTTATTTAGTTGCGGCGGTGTAGGGGGGACAGATTAGTGGTGTTTAGACTCGGGGTACATGTTAGGGTGTTAGGTGTAGACAGCTCCCATAGGAATCAATGGGATGTCTGGCAGCAGCGAACTTGTACTTTCGCTATGGTCAGACTCCCATTGATTCCTATGGGATCCGCCGCCTCCAGGGTGGCGGTTTGAAAACCAGGTACGCTGGGCCGGAAAAGTGCCGAGCGTACCTGCTAGTTTTTTGATAACTAGCAAAAGTAGTCAGATTGTGCCGCACTTGTGTGCGGAACATCTGGAGTGACGTAAGAATCGATCTGTGTCGGACTGAGTCCGGCGGATCGAAGTTTACGTCACAAAATTCTACTTTTGCCGGTCTCTAGCCTTTGATAACTAAGGCGAATCAGCCTCGCCACAAATACGCTGTGGAATTCCAGCGTATTTGAGGTTGACGGCTTGATAACTACCCCCCAATATCTGTGAGGCCCTGGCTGGCATGATATTAACTAGTGCAGTGATTTTTAACCTTTTTTTTGCCGTGGCACACTTTTTTACTTTAAAAAAATCCTGTGGCACACCACCATCCCAAAATTAAAAAAAAAATCACACATTGTAGCCTAATACAGCATATATATATACACATACACACAAACACACACATACTGTATGTATTGTGCTATTATGCCATGCCTCCTACAAACTACCCTGCACTGGGAGTAAAAAACAAGCAAAGTTTAAAAATATGTCACACTGTTGTCATTCTGCCGTGGCACACCTGAGGATCTCTCATGGCACACTAGTGTGCCACGGCACACTGGTTGAAAAACACTGAACTAGTGTATATGTTATACGTCGCCCATAACCATACAACACCAACAATGGAGGGATCAATATTTATAAACAGAGCAGTGTTTGGGTCTGAGAATCAAGTAGTTTTAGATAGCTAAAGATATAGGCACCATCTAAGATGTTAATGCCGTTCTAGTATAATAATATATTTGCTGCTCAATGTATTCAGGCATGACACATGCTTTATTTGTTTAATATTTTGTTTCTCATTGTACCTTCTCTCCCTTCACCCTAATCTTTCCCCAAAGAGGACCTACTCTATCCTTCTCCCCGCGATTCTCACACTCTATTGTCTTCTCCTAACAATACGCTTATTATAATTAAGAGGTCTCTATCAGACTTCATGTCCCAGGTTCAATGTTCTAGTCAACATGATCATATCTAAGTTTATCTATGATTAGTTAAATGCACGAAATGTTACATACCTAGTTGGTACCTTTTTTCTTTTCAGCTAATAAGTTACTGCATTTTACCCTTGTTTTGCTCCGGAAGAGGTGGTAAGCTCAATGTATTCAGACATGACACATGCATTGTTTGTTTAATATTTTGTATCTCATTGTACCTTCTCTCCCTTGACCCTAATCTCTCCCCACGGAGGACCTACTCTATCCTTCTCCCCATGATCCTTACACTTTATGGTCTCCTCCTAACAGTACACTTAATATAATTTAATTAAGAGGTCTCTGTCAGACTTCATGCCCCAGGTTCAATGTTCTACTCAACATGATCATATCTACTCCTAGGTACATGATGTTCATACCACCTTCAAACTCTTATCTATATTTTCTTGCTTGTCATGATTCTTCCGTTAACCCCCATGCCAATATTCATTTTACACCTACCTCCTGCTACCTTTTTTCCCCCCTTTACTGCTCACCTCTTCTCCACATACTTTAAATTCTATCTCTTACCCCAGTATAGCCTCCATACAAATCTCTACTCATCCAGCTCTCAATACTCCCCACACCACCAACCTCTGCTGAACCACCCCACACACCTTTTCATATAGTATTGGGGGGCCCTGCCCCCGCTACCCCTTTGGCCCTCCGCGCCTCTTCCCTACCCTCTACTCACGCACAGTCACTCCCCCTACACTTCCCCACGGGACTGCATCTCCCTCTCCTGTCCCCCCTCATTTAACTCCCTTCCTCACCACTAATTCCACTTTATATTACCACCCTCTCCTTTCCTGATAGGTAGAACGTCCCATATATCCTTACACTAACCCCCCATTCGATACACACTTCAGGCTCCGCCCCCCCCACCCCCTCCCCCCACTCCCCTTCCCCTTCCTCTACCTTTTACCCCTCCATTTACGCTTCCCTAACTCAAGAGCTCCTACCATAACTCCATACTCCCCTATTACCTATATCCCTATCCTCCTTTTAAACAAAGCGGCTCTGGCCCGCTGTATCCCTTCCCCCAGAAAACACACTTTAGTAAGTGAAGTTAACTCTTGCTCCTGTTGTCTTAGCTGGTACTCATCGACATCTGTCGGACTCCACCCCCCCCCCTTTTTTTTTTTTTTTTTTTTTTCTACCTTCCTCTCTCTCTCTCTTTCCCCCTCCCTCCTCTTCTCTTTACCACACCCACAGTTCATAACCCAGATACACCATGAAAGGCCTACATCTCTTAACCCTTAACGTTCAGGGTTTAAATTCTCCTACTAAACGCAGCCTTCTATTTAACTACCTACGCAAAAATCACGTAGACATTGCTTTCATCCAGGAGACACACTGGACACCTGAACTTAGCAAACGATACACTTCCAAACACTACCCGACTCTCCTAGACGCAACATTCCCATCGAAATCCAGAGGAGTGGCTATCTACATAGGCAAGGATGTCCATTATGATCAGATCCATTTTGAATCAGATCCCCAAGCACGCTACATTATTGCTGTTTGTAGAATTAATACCCACCTGGTGACCCTCCTTAATATATATGCACCGAATAGTAAACAAGTTAACTTTCTCAGAACTATACTCAAGTCTATAGCTTCCATACAGCAGGGAGACCTCATAATGGGAGGAGACTTCAACCTCATATGGGATGTCCACATGGACAGACTGGGACCTCCACTCTCTAGAAACGATAGAGCAACTCACTCCCTCTCTTCAGCCCTCCAATCACTGATAGCATTACATAACTTATATGACGCTTGGCGCGCCCTGCACCCACAGGATAAGGAATTCACCTTCTACTCTTCCCCACATTTCCTACACCCCTCTCTCCCCCCTCCCTTTTTTTTTTTTTTTTTTTTTTTCTCCCTCTCTCTTCCTTCTTCCCCCTCCCTCTCTCACCCTTTATGTCCGTCTTATATCAACCCCAGCATATCAAACCTGATTGATGATGAGTACCAATTCTATTTCTAGACACAGACTCAATTGCCAAACCTATATTTGCTACATGTTACCTCTAAAAAAAGAGACCCATCTAAAATACAGACTTGCTTTCATGCTTATCTTCATTTATTTTCACTCCTTCTCATATAAAAGTATTCGATTTTTTTTTCTTTTTTCTTTTTTTTTTTATACTTATCTGTATACCTCAATGACATCTCATTGTACTAATAACCCTGTATTTGTTGGCAATATTGTTGTTTAATAAGTTGTCTCAATAAAAATAATTTTGAAAAAAAAAAAATATATTTGCTAACACAGAAGCAGAGTATAATAGTGAGACTACGCATAACATTAGGGAACTCATGTGCCTATTATCGTCAGCCAACTTCCATAAACAAAAATGTTACTAAGAGCTTATAGAGGTAATTAATGCCAAGCAACAATGTAATATAACCCATATGTGGATTCAAACATAAGCCATAAGTTTCTAGAGGATAGATCTTATATATGAACTCCTACATGTCTTACCTGTATGTAATCTAAGAACTAAGTGAGGAGATTACAGGAGCCTGGTTATAAAATATTCACAAGACTAACCATCAGTTGAGTTTGTCACACTGGGATCTTAACGGTAAAATTTCAAGGAAGGTAGGGCATAAGAGATGTATAGACATAAGTAAGGCACAATATAATATGCTCTAGGATCATACGCTTATGGAGCCTCTAGGACCATTTTGAAACATGCAAACCAGTACATTCTATCATCAGCCCTGTCAGTATTATTTTACCTTAAATGTATGTTCTGGCTTAGGAAGGCTGGCTAGTAAAGTATAAAATCAGCGCCCCACTAACTACACAAAAGTGATATAAAACTATAGTAGATTGTCAGTTCAAAATAGATATATGCAAAAACTTATTTAGCAGGCTAATAGTACTATTATAAGGAAGCGCAGGGTGGGATGCGAACCCATGTATAGTGTGAATATAAGGCAATAAAGCTTACCCTAGTAAAAAAAAAACTGCGACTTACAGATTATATTAATGAGGGTTGAATCACTGCAATAGACACCTTTCCAGAGCAGTATTGTATACAGTTATTGATAAGTTATGCACATCCGGTTTAGGATTGGCTTTGTGTCTAAAGATATTATTATGAGATACTATATATTTAGTATTAACCATATAGTGTAGAAAGCTGAGGTAGGCGCAGCAATTAAAAGCTGGATAACTAACACAAAAGAAATGAGCCAATGTGCTTCAATAAGGTTATCTAACAGCTGTTAGTCAGTGTGTGCATATTTTCTCACAGCTAGTCTCAAGATTTAAAGGCATAGTATATACACAGAGGGATACCCCTAAGATAAAAACATGCTGAGTAAAGGATTATAAACGGACACTTTGATATAGCAAATAAACCTAGATGCACAAGATATTAGGCTTAAGCGGCGACTTCAGCTTATATAGTTGTCTGCTGTTCTCATAAATTAGTAATATCTTATTTTGCATATAAGGTCATATTATGTTAATAATTAAGCATATAGGCAATAAGTCAGTACAAGTGTATAGGTTGGCTAGAGAAAGACATGAATTACACTATTAAGAGCATACTAATCTTACCCATGCTGCAAACCAATGGACAGAAAGTATAACGGTACTTGTAACGAAAAAAAGAACTAGGGTACCAGGAGTATATTTATAGGTGTCCTGCTATTGCTCTATCTCCCCAAATTACATAACATTTAATGACATGCAAACACAATAAGGGGGCTAGAATATATCGCCAGACAACATTAAACATAGAAGAGGGAACAATAAACTTGTTGTTGTATGAGCACAGTCCCCCGCATTGGAGTGGTTATTAATGTCAGCCAATACCACTTTTCTGAAGGTATCCCACAACGGATGCATTAAGGAGTGGATAGATCAGTATGTAGACATTCAGCAACTCTGGGCTCCAGGTCTGAGAATGCGAGATCGCATGCCTGCTATCCTGTAGCCATGAGGCTGTATAGCGATCACCCTGTAGTAACTCTGCTGCAGCGAGTAGGCTCAGTAGCTCATCGGCCTGCATGGTATCCGGAGCGTTGTTTAGGTCGGGGATCCGGCTCTCTGGTAAGCGGTCTAGGCTGCCTGCTTGCAGTGAAATAGTACCAGTTTGTGACTCTCTGTCGCCGACATATAGCTGCTCTTTATCCGGGTCAAATGAGGTAGGTCTCCTCTCAGCCGCAGGGCTCCCTTTTGCGCCATGGTATGTCTCCTTCACAGAAGAGCCTATGCAGGTCTGCGGCAGCTCCAGCGCAGAAATGGAAGCTCTGTTATGGATCTGTGAGTTCTCATCTTTCCTATCGGGATCAGCAGGAGCCGCCATTTTAGATAGGGAAGTATCCTCTGCTTCACACTGCTCTCTAAGCACCAGTGTCAGGTCCTGAAAGTTTAAGTCCATCTGCTGTATCAATTTCTCGAGCGATTCTCTCACTAGTTCATTAAAGCCTGCCATTCTTGGTAATGCAGTCTAGGGACCAGAGTGCTATAAGCTATGGCTATGTATCAGGTAATCACCACTACCACGTGGAGCTATCCTTGAAATTATCGCTGCACAGGAGTCAGAATAAATGCTTGAAATCGCATTATATAAAGTTGTAGAGTTGCTGCTTTCTCCCTTATGATAAAGGGATTCTGGTGTTAAGTTGAAAAAACATAAATTAAATGCTCCATATGCTAAATGTTTAAAGATTTTGCAGGAGCTCAAGATGAAAACGTCCTGTCACTTCAGTAGTTGGCTCCGCCCCCCCCTACTCCTATTTAATATTTCTTTGGAGCCGTTAGCAATTTGGCTGAAACAGGAATTAAAGGGAATTTCATTGGGGAATCAAAAGGTGGTCCTCTCCTTATACGCTGATTACCTCATTCTATATCTAAGTAACAGTGGTAATAGTATTCTACATTCTCTATAATTGATAAATAGTTATAGCAAGTTTGCTGGATATAGAATAAATCCCATAAAATCTGAGATTATGTGGATTCATAAGACCCCAGAAAAGAAACTACTCCAATACTCTTAAAGAGATACAATGTATGAAATACTTGGGAATTAAAATTAGTTGGAATCCTAACAATTGGTACAGTCTTAATTTATGAAGATTTATTCTTTAATATGTCGAGTGAAATGAATAGATATAAGTTATATTATTTATCTCTCTCAGCCAAGATTATGTAACTTAAGACAATTTTTTTTCTGCATATATTATTTCTTTAACAGAACTTACCTCTGTTTATTATTAGGTGAGATATCCTTAGATTTAATGCAGCATGTTCATTATTTTTATGGGGAAAAAGTAGGCCTCGTATATAGCTATGAGCAGATTAATACAAGCTAAAAAATATGAAGGTTTTTGAATGCCAAATTTAGAACACTATAACTGGATATGTATGGTTAAATTTGTGATTGATTGGCTAGTGGAAGCAAATTATGTTACATATTTAGATATTGAGACATTATTTAAGTGCTTTACTTCACTATCCTCCTGTTAAACTACCAAGTATGATTGCTAACATGAGGACTATTTTAAATATCATATTGGGGTGACAGAAGTATTGTAAAGCAATGGGACACAACTTTAGAGCCTCACAACTTTTACCCATTGCAGGAAATCCGGATTTTATACCTGGATTATATAATGTGGTTTCAAAAAGTGGAGACAGAAGGGAATTATATATATTTCTCAAATTATGCAGGAAAATAGCAAGATAGTTCAATCACATGAAGAACTTTCAATTAAATATTCACTCCCTGCCAAAAAAAATGCTATGCTTATCTCCATTTTAGCAGCTATATAGCCCAAAGAACTAGAACAAATAGACTTGAATTGGGAGCACCTGAGATCCCAATGGGATTAAATTATATAGCGCAGGCATTCGAACAATCTCTTATTGATACAAATCTTTATTCACTAGGTTTGGACAAATATTCTTAACTAAACTTAAAGAGAATCTAGCTAAATTCTCCTCGATCACATCAGAGCAGGATATTGTAAAGATTATAAGGCTATCAGAAACTGCTACAACTTGGATCAGCCAATAGAATGCTAGGTCAATTCTATTGGCTGATCCAATCAGCCAATCAGATTGAACTTGAATCTGATTGGCTGATTCAATCAGCCAATCAGATTTTTCCTACCTTAATTCCGATTGGCTGATAGAATCCTATCAGCCAAAGGAACCGTCATTCGTCGTTAGTCCGTCGGCCAGGAAGGATGCTCCGCGCCGGAGGTCTTGAAGATGGAGCCGCTCCTCGTCGGATGGATGAAGATAGAAGATGCCGCTTGGATGAATATGTCTGCCGGTCCGGATGTCCTCTTCTGCCCGGATAGGATGAAGACTTCTGCCAGTCTGGATGTCCTCTTCTGCCCGGATAGAATGAAGACTTCTGCCAGTCTGGATGTCCTCTTCTGCCCCATTCGGCCCGGCTGGGTGAAGACTACTCATGGTAGGGAGATCTTCAGGGGTTAGTGTTAGTTTTTTTTTAAGGGGGGTTTGGGTGGGTTAGAGTAGAGGTATGTGGGTGGTGGGTTTTAATGTTGGGGGGGTTGTATTTTTTTTACAGGTAAAAGAGCTGATTACTTTGGGGCAATGCCACGCAAAAAGCCCTTTTAAGGGCTGGTAAAAGAGCTGATTACTTTGTAATGTAGAATATGGTAGGGACTTTTATTATTTTTTTATTATTATTTTATTAGGGGGCTTAGATTAGGTGTAATTAGTTTAAAATTCTTGTAATATTTTTTTAATTTCTGTAATTTAGTGTTTGTTTGTTTTTTGTAATTTAGTTTAGTTTATTTAATTGTATTTATTTGTAGGTATTTGTAGCTAATTTATTTAATTAATTATTGATAGTGTAGTGTTAGGTTTAATTGTAACTTGGGTTAGGATTTATTTTACAGGTAATTTTGTATTTCTTTTAACTAGGTAGTTATTAAATAGTTAATAACTATTTAATAACTATTGTACCTAGTTAAAATAAATGCAAAGTTACCTGTAAAATAAAAATAAATAAATAAATAAATATTAGTTATATTAGGTTTTATTTTACAGGTAAGTATTTAGTTTTAAATAGGAATAATTTAGTTAATAATAGTAATTTTTATTAAGATTTATTAAAATAATATTTAAGTTAGGGGGGTGTTAGGGTTAGTGTTAGACTTAGGTTTAGGGGTTAATAATTTAAATATAGGTGGTGGCGGTATAGGGGGGGCAGGATAGGGGTTAATAAGTTTAATATAGGTGGCGGCGGTATAGGGGGGCAGGATAGGGGTTAATAAGTTTAATATAGGTGGCGGCGGGGTCTGGGAGTGGCGGTTTAGGGGTTAAACAATTTATTCAGTTGCGGCGGGGTCCGGGATCCGCAGGATAGGGGTTAATAAATTTATGTAGGTGGCGGCGGTATAGGGGGCGTCAGATTAGGGGTTAATAGGTATAATGTAGGTGGCAGCGGGGTCCGCGAGCGGCGGTTAAGGGGTTAATATATTTATTATAGTTGCGGCAGGGTCTAGGAGCAGCGGTTTAGGGGTTAATAACTTTATTTAGTTGTGGGGGGGCTCCGGGGGCGCCAGTATAGGGGTAGAACAGTATAGTATAGTGTGAGTGCTTAGTGACAGGGGTATCAATAAAGTTGTAAAAAAGCCGAAGAGCAGCGAGGTTGATGAGTTATAAGTATCACAGTCCGCTGCTCATCGCCCCGTACTTGGTGCGCGGCTTTTTGACAGATTTATTGATAACTTTGGCGAGCGTATTCAGGTCTGCGGCGGTGATGTGAGGCGAGCTTAGGTAAGCGTATTGGGCCGGCGAATGCAGGTAAGTAGACGGCTTTATAACTAGAGGCCATTGTGTATATATATATATAGTTTTTGTTTCATTCTCATATGCTGTTGATACAGCTTTTATATATTCATCTATTCTTGTTCCTATATCTATTCAGTTTATTTTCAAAAATGAATAAGGTCAAACTTTGAATGCAGGCCTTGTGGGATTCTTGTTCTCATTTAAAAAATGCAGTATATCTCTTGTTTGTTCAAGAGCTGCTCTATATCACCCCTCTTTGGTTCAGTGTCACCTTCTCTATTATATTGCAAGAGAATGTTTCTAGGCTTCTGTTGTGTTGCTCTATAGGGGACAGTCTCTCTTCTCGTGCCCTATTTTCTGTCTGTGAAGTGTTATGTTATTTAAATGTTCTCTAACCCTGACTGCACGTGTTGTTTTCCCTGTGTACTGAAGGGGGCACTGTGAGCATGTAATGAGATGTATGACATTTGAAGTCCTACAGTTAAAGGGACACTGAACCCAATTTTTTTCTTTAGTGATTCAGACAGAGCAGCAATTTTAAGCATATTTGTAATATACTCCTATTATCACATTTCCTTCATTCTCTTGGTATCTTTATTTGAAATGCAAGAATGTTCGTTTAGATGCCAGCCCATTTTTGATGAACACACTGTGTTGTTCTTGCTGATTGGTGGATCAATTCACTCACCAATAAACAAGTGCTGTCCATGGTCCTGAACCAAAAAAATAGCTTAGATGCCTTCTTTTTCAAATAAAGAAAGAAAGAGAATGAAGCAAAATTGATAATAGGAGTAAATTAGAAAGTTGCTTAAAATTGCTGCTCTATCTGAATCACAAGAGAAAAAAATAGGGTTCAGTGTCCCTTTAAAGGACAACTAAATGCAGTAGAATTACATAATTAACAAGTGCATAATAAAAATACAATGATTTAACACTTACTCTGAACTTCAAATAAGCAGTAGATTTTTTTTTCTGACATTTATTTTTTCTCCTATTTTCTGGCCCCCTGTATCATGTGACAGACATCAGCCAATCCCAGACTAGTATACGTATAACCTGTGGGCTTGTGCACATGCTCAGTAGGATCTTGTTACCCAGAAAGGGTTATGGTAAAAGACTGCGCAAACTTTGATAATGGAAGTAAATTGCATACGGCTAGATTATGAGTTTTGCGTTATGGCTGCTATTACGGTATAGCTGTACCGCACACTTTTTTGGCCGTAACGCAATGTAACTACCGCACCTTTCAAAAAGTCCTTTTTCAATGGGACTTCCATAGTGCCGGTATTACAAGTTTTGCCTGGAAGGCCAAAAAGTGAGCAGTACAGCCTATACCGTCAATATTCGTTCCGCCATCTAAAGTCAGTAGTTATGAGTTTTACGTTATCAAGCTTTAACATAAAACTCATAACTAAAGTGCTAAAAAGTACACTAACACCCATAAACTACCTATTAACCCCTAAACCGACACCCCCCCGCATCGCAAATACTAAAATAAAATTATTAACCACTAATCTGCCACTCCGGACATCACCGCCACTATAATTAACATATTAACCCCTAAACCGCCGCACTACCGCATCGTAAACACTAGTTAAATATTATTAACCCCTAATCTGCCACCCCCAACATCACCGCCGCCAATATACTAAAGTTATTAACCCCTAAACCTAACCCTAAGTCTCACCCTAACACCCCTAACTTTAATATAATTAAAATAAATCTAAATAAAAATTACTATCATTAACTAAATAATTCCTATTTAAAACTAAATACTTACCTATAAAATAAACCCTAAGCTAGATACAAAATAACTAATAGTTACATTGTAGCTATCTTAGGGTTTATTTTATTTCACAGGTAAGTTTGTATTTATTTTAACTAGGTAGACTAGTTAGTAAATAGTTATTAACTATTTACTAACTACCTAGTTAAAATAAATACAAATTTAATTGTAAAATAAAACCTAACCTGCCTCACAATAACACCTAACCTTACACTACAATTAAATAAATTACATTAATTAAATACAAAAAAAATAAACACTAAATTACACAAAATAAAAAAAGAAATTATTAAATATTCAAACTAATTACACCTAATCTAATAGCCCTATAAAAATAAAAAAGCCCCTCCCCAAAATAAAAAAACCCTAGCCTACACTAAACTGCCAATGGCCCTTTAAAGGGCCTTTTGCAGGGCATTTCCCCAAAGAAATCAGATCTTTTACCTGTAAATTTTTTTTATAAACAACCCCCTAACAGTAAAACCCACCACCCACACAACCAACACACCCAAATAAAACCCTATCTAAAAACCTAAGCTCCCCAATTGGATGGGCATTGGCCTTAAAAGGGCATTTAGCTCTTTTTCCTTGTCCAAACCCCTAAGCTAAAAATAAAACCCACCCAATAAACCCTTAAAAGAAACCTAACACTAACCCCCGAATTTCCACTTACAGTTTTTGAAGACCGGAAATCCATCCTCAACGAAGCCGGGAGAAGTCTTCATTCAAGCGGCAAGAAGTCCTCAACGAACCTGGAAGAAGTCTTCATCCAAGCGACAAGAAGTCATCCTCCAGATGGGCAGAAGTCTTCATCCAGCCGGCATCTTCTATCTTCATCCTTTCTATAAGCCAATCGGAATTAAAGGTGAAAAATCCTATTGGCTGATGCAATCAGCCAATAGTATTGAGCCTCAATCCTATTGGCTGATCCAATCAGCCAATAGGATTGAGCTCACATGCTGTTGGCTGATTGGAACAGCCAATAGAATGCGAGCTCAATCCTATTGGCTAATTGGATCAGCCAATAGGATTGAAGCTCAGATTGAATTTATCACTGAAAATGTGCTGCTGGAAACCAGGAAACTAGTCATACCTTTTATTAGAAGCTTTTTGCTAAGGGAGGTATATTGCAAAATGTTATAAAAATTCTAAAGGTCTTTAAATAGAGAACAGTTCAGAGATACACACATTGAATATCCTGGTGGAATCAATATTCCTGGTTTCCTTTGCTCTGACCAGTTAGGCACAGATTTAAAGGGACAGTCTGTCTGTCTTTTAAAACAATAAACAAATTCAGGTAATCACCCCATTAACCATGCCCCAATTTTGCATAACCAACACTTTTATATCAAACTTATGCTCTGACCTAATGACCAATTTGTAGAATAATACTTAAAGGGACACTGTACCCAAATTTTTTCTTTTGTAATTCAGAAAGAGCATGCAATTTTAAGCAACTTTCTAATTTACTCCTATTATCAATTTTTCTTCGTTCTCTTGCTATCATTATTTGAAAAAGAAGGCATCTAAGCTTTTTTTTGGTTTCAGTACTCTGGACAGCACTTTTTTATTGGTGGATGGATTTATCCACCAATCAGCAAGGACAACCCAGGTTGTTCACCAAAAATGGGCCGGCATCTAAACTTACATTCTTGCATTTCAAATAAAGATACCAAGAGAATGAAGAAAATTTGATAATAGAAGTAAATTAGAAAGTTGCTTAAAATTTCATGCTCAATCTGAATCACAAAAGAAAAATTTTGGGTACAGTGTCCCTTTAAGGAGCCTAGATATAAAGGTTATTTAAATCTAAGAGTTTATAATTGTCAGGAATTATTATTTGTCAAAACTATATTTATCTATGCCTCAATGGACTATCTAAATATGCATTAAGGTTACCTATAATGGGACAATAAATCCTATACTATAAATTGCTATGATATAAGTAAAATTGATATGACCAGAAGATCAATGTGTAAAAAATATTATGCATCACAATGTACCCCTATATCCAATGAAGCAATAGGTATTGGGACCTTCTATAATAACTACTGATATAAGTGTAAAAAATAAATATAATAAATAAATAAATGATACGTCCTATAAACATCTAAATCACTATAATAAACAATTACAAAATAAGGTGAACTTGACATAACATAATAGTGATTAAATCTAGTGTAGAAGCATCTAAATGTGCTATATAAAAAATATACGGCTAGATTTAGAGTTGGGCGGTAGCCGTCAAAACCAGCGTTAGATGCTCCTAACGCTGGTTTTGGGCTACCGCCGGTATTTAGAGTCAGTCATTAAAGGGTCTAACGCTCACTTTCCAGCCGCGACTTTTCCATACCGCAGATCCCCTTACGTCAATTGCGTATCCTATCTTTTCAATGGGATCTTTCTAACGCTGGTATTTAGAGTCGTGGCTGAAGTGAGCGTTAGAAATCTAATGACAAAACTCCAGCCGCAGAAAAAAAACAGTAGTTAAGAGCTTTCTGGGCTAACGCCGGTTTATAAAGCTCTTAACTACTGTGCTCTAAAGTACACTAACACCCATAAACTACCTATGTACCCCTAAACCGAGGTTCCCCCACATCGCCGCCACTCTATTAAAAATTTGTAACCCCTAATCTGCCGACCACACACCGCTGCTCCCTACATTATCCCTATGAACCCCTAATCTGCTGCCCCTAACACCGCCGACCCCTATATTATATTTATTAACCCCTAATATGCGGCCCCCAACGTCGCCGCTACCTACCTACACTTATTAACCCCTAATCTGCCGACCGGACCGCGCCGCTATTATAATAAAGTTATTAACCCCTAATCCGCCTCACTCCCGCCTCAATAACCCTATAATAAATAGTATTAACCCCTAATCTGCCCTCCCTAACATCGCCGACACCTAACTTCAAGTATCAACCCCTAATCTGCCGATCGGAGCTCACCGCTACTCTAATAAATTTTTTAACCCCTAAAGCTAATTCTAACCCTAACCCTAACACCCCCCTAGGTTAAATATAATTTTATTCTAACGAAATAAATTAACTCTTATTAAATAACTTATTCCTATTTAAAGCTAAATACTTACCTGTAAAATAAACCCTAATATAGCTACAATATAACAAATAATTATATTGTAGCTATTTTAGGATTAATATTTATTTTACAGGCAACTTTGTATTTATTTTAACCAGGTACAATAGCTATTAAATAGTTAATAACTATTTAATAGTTACCTAGTTAAAATAATTACAAAATTACCTGTAAAATAAATCCTAACCTAAGTTACAATGAAACCTAACACTACACTATCAATAAATTAATTAAATAAACTACCTACAATTATCTACAATTAAACCTAACACTACACTATCAATAAATTAATTAAATACAATAACTACAAATAAATACAATTAAATAAACTAATTAAAGTACAAAAAATAAAAAAGAACTAAGTTACAAAAAATAAAAAAATATTTACAAACATTAGAAAAAATTACAACAAATTTAAACTAATTACACCTACTCTAAGCCCCCTAATAAAATAACAAAGACCCCCAAAATAAAAAAATGCCCTACCCTATTCTAAATTACAAAAGTTCAAAGCTCTTTTACCTTACCAGCCCTTAAAAGGGCCCTTTGCGGGGCATGCCCCAAAGAATTCAGCTCTTTTGCCTGTAAAAAAAAAACATACAATACCCCCCCCCCCCACATTACAACCCACCACCCACATACCCCTAATCTAACCCAAACCCCCCTTAAATAAACCTAACACTAAGCCCCTGAAGATCTCCCTACCTTGTCTTCACCATGCCAGGTTCACCGATCGGTCCAGAAGAGGGTCCGAAGTCTTGATCCAAGCCCAAGCAGGGGGGCTGAAGAGTGACGTCCATCCTCGGGCTGAAGTCTGGATCCAAGCGGCGGCTGAAGAAATCCATCATCGGGCTGAAGTCTTGATCCAAGCGGGCGCTGAAGAAGTCCATCATCGGGATGAAGTCTTCTATGAAGCAGCATCTTCAATCTTCTTTCTTCCGGAGCCATCATCTTCCAGCCGACATGGAACATCCTCTTCTACCGATGCCTACTCGCCGAATGACGGTTCCTTTAAATGACGTCATCCAAGATGGCGTCCGTCGAATTCCGATTGGCTGATAGGATTCTATCAGCCAATCGGAATTAAGGTAGGAAAATTCTGATTGGCTGATGGAATCAGCCAATCAGAATCAAGTTCAATCCGATTGGCTGATCCGATCAGCCAATCAGATTGAGCTTGCATTCTATTGGCTGATCGGAACAGCCAATAGAATGCGAGCTCAATCTGATTGGCTGATCGGATCAGCCAATAGGATTGAACTTGAATCTGATTGGCTGATTCCATCAGCCAATCAGAATTTTCCTACCTTAATTCCGATTGGCTGATAGAATCCTATCAGCCAATCGGAATTCGATGGACGCCATCTTGGATGACGTCATTTAAAGGAACCGTCATTCGGCGAGTAGGCGTCGGTAGAAGAGGATGTTCCGCGTCGGCTGGAAGATGATGGCTCCGGAAGAAAGAAGATTGAAGATGCTGCTTCATAGAAGACTTCATCCCGATGATGGACTTCTTCAGTGCCCGCTTGGATCAAGACTTCAGCCCGATGATGGATTTCTTCAGCCGCCGCTTGGATCCAGACTTCAGCCCGAGGATGGACGTCACTCTTTAGCCCCCCGCTTGGGCTTGGATCAAGACTTCGGACCCTCTTCTGGACCGATCGGTGAACCTGGCATGGTGAAGACAAGGTAGGGAGATCTTCAGGGGCTTAGTGTTAGGTTTATTTAAGGGGGGTTTGGGTTAGATTAGGGGTATGTGGGTGGTGGGTTGTAATGTGGGGGGGGGGTATTGTATGTTTTTTTTTTACAGGCAAAAGAGCTGAATTCTTTGGGGCATGCCCCGCAAAGGGCCCTTTTAAGGGCTGGTAAGGTAAAAGAGCTTTGAACTTTTGTAATTTAGAATAGGGTAGGGCATTTTTGTATTTTGGGGGTCTTTGTTATTTTATTAGGGGGCTTAGAGTAGGTGTAATTAGTTTAAAATTGTTGTAATTTTTTTCTAATGTTTGTAAATATTTTTTTATTTTTTGTAACTTAGTTCTTTTTTATTTTTTGTACTTTAGTTAGTTTATTTAATTGTATTTATTTGTAGGAATTGTATTTAATTTATTTATTGATAGTGTAGTGTTAGGTTTAATTGTAGATAATTGTAGGTATTTTATTTAATTAATTTATTGATAGTGTAGTGTTAGGTTTAATTGTAACTTAGGTTAGGATTTATT
This sequence comes from Bombina bombina, assembly GCF_027579735.1. NCBI lineage: Eukaryota > Metazoa > Chordata > Amphibia > Anura > Bombinatoridae > Bombina > Bombina bombina. The sequence goes on along the minus strand of NC_069501.1, from coordinate 14,046,374 downwards.
TTACAGGTAATTTTGTTATTATTTTAACTAGGTAACTATTAAATAGTTCTTAACTATTTAATAGCTATTGTACCTGGTTAAAATAATTACAAAGTTGCCTGTAAAATAAATATTAATCCTAAAATAGCTACAATGTAATTATAATTTATATTGTAGCTATATTAGGGTTTATTTTACAGGTAAGTATTTAGCTTTAAATAGGAATAAGTTATTTAATAAGAGTTAATTTATTTCGTTAGAATAAAATTATATTTAACTTAGGAGGGTGTTAGGGTTAGGGTTAGAATTAGCTTTAGGGGTTAAAAAATTTATTAGAGTAGCGGTGAGCTCCGATCGGCAGATTAGGGGTTAATACTTGAAGTTAGGTGTCGGCAATGTTAGGGAGGGCAGATTAGGGGTTAATACTATTTATTATAGGGTTATTGAGGTGGGAGTGAGGCGGATTAGGGGTTAATACATTTATTATAGTAGTGCTCAGGTCCGGTCGGCAGATTAGGGGTTAATAAGTGTAGTTAGGTGGAGGCGACGTTGGGGGCGGCAGATTAGGGGTTAATACATATAATATAGGTGTCGGCGATGTTAGGGCAGCAGATTAGGGGTACATAGGGATAATGTAGGTGGCGGGGGTGTACGGAGCGACAGATTAGGGGTTAAAAATAATATGCAGGGGTCAGCGATAGCGGGGGCGGCAGATTAGGGGTTAATAAGTGTAAGGTTAGGGGTGTTTAGACTCGGGGTACATGTTAGAGTGTTAGGTGCAGACGTAGGAAGTGTTTCCCCATAGGAAACAATGGGGCTGCGTTAGGAGCTGAACGCGGCTTTTTTGCAGGTGTTAGTTTTTTTTTCAGCTCAAACAGCCCCATTGTTTTCTATGGGGGAATCGTGCACGAGCACGTTTTTGAAGCTGGCCGCGTCCGTAAGCACCGCTGGTATCGAGAGTTGCAGTGGCGTTAAATTATGCTCTACGCTCCCTTTTTGAAGCCTAATGCACTGAAAACCCAGCCATTCTGTGAACTCTAAATACCAGCGGTATTTAAAAGGTGCGGGGGAAAAAAAGCATGCGTAGCTAACGCACCCCTTTGGCCGCAAAACTCTAAATTTAGGCTAAACTGTCCTATAGTGGTGAATGATATCATCCCTGTATTGTGTATACTATATAAGTAGTATTTTGATGTATAACAAAAAATTCTATATTATGTGTAATGCTTATAACAACTAATAAAAATAACCTATGTGGTACAATACATAGCTTATTTTTATTAGTTGCAATAATAAACTCTTAGATTTAAATAACCTTTATATCTAGGCTCCTTAAGTATTATTCTACAAATTGGTCATTAGGTCAGAGCATACGTTTGATATAAAAGTGTTGGTTATACAGAACTGGGGCATGGGTGGTGGGGAGATTGTCTGTCTTTTGGAACAATAAACAAATTCAGGTAGACTGTCCCTTTAAATCTGTGCCTAACTGGTCAGAGCAAAGGAAACAAGGAATATTGATTCCACCAGGATTTTCAGTGTGTGTATCTCTGAACTGTTCTCTATTTAAAGACCTTTAGAATTTAATAGCATTTTGCAATATACCTCCCTTAGCAAAAAACCTTCTAGTAAAAGATATGACTGATTTTCAGTGAGATTCTCAATCTGAATCATGAAATAAACATTTGGGGCTTCATGTCCCTTTAATATGGATTATGAGGAAAGTACAATTAAAAGGACATGAAAGTTAAAATTAATTGTTAGGGTCAGACAGAGCATGCAGTTTAAACAAATGATTAATTTGCTTCTATTGTCTAATTTACTTTGTTAACTTGACATCTTAGGTTGAAAAGCATACCTAGGTAGGTTCAGCAGCAGCTATGCACTACTGGGAGCTAGCTGCTGATTGGTGGTTGCACATAGATGTTTCTTGCCATTGGCTCACTTTATGCTAGCTCCCAGTCATGCGTTGCTGCTCTGGAGATTACTATTTGTTGAACTCCTCTGCAGGGGTTACACATATATAGATGTATACCCTCAACATTTAATTTCCGTTTAAATAGGAAAACAAAACCTAACACTATAAAATGTTTCCTTTACGCCTCTCCCCTTAAGACAAACAACATTCAACAGACTTTTCAAGGGGTGTGTCCCAGGTCTGTTAAACGATGCATAATGTGCAAACAAAATGACAGCTGAAATAAACTAACATCCTATAAAATTTTGGGGATATAAATTATGAATTACAAATTTTAAGTATAAAATAATTTGGAATATGTTGTTGATGATGAACTGTATATGGTAGGAAAACTGCTGTGAATATATCATACATTGCATAATAAGAATGTGAAAGAACGCTTTATATTCATGATTACATTGTTCCCACATGTCTAGAGATTATTGTTTAGAATTATTAGGTGGATATGAATTGCTGTATATGAATTGCTGTATAGAGTTTTACTTTATGCCTTTGTAGACCGACACCTTTGCAGTTAAAAGCTGAAACAGTCAGGTGTTGGAGGTTAGCAATTAAGGGTACACGCCCTTAGGATAGAGAGGAAAAATGTTAGTTGGCACTAGATAGTAGGTATATAAAGCAGGACAGTAGCAGGGTAAAAAATATGCCTGAGGAAACGGCGTATGAGCCGAGAAACGCGTTGCATTTACAGGGGGCTTGACAGTATGCCCCTAGTTCACTCCTTTGTACATGTATTTTAAATTGTTTTTAATAAATAGTATTTTTTAATTTGTAAAAATACTCTTGTGAGTGATTTTACCTGCCTGCACCTGCTTGGAGTGGAACTTAACACACAGAAGTCTGCCACTTTTGAATATTGCATCCTAAGGAAAAGTCCCTTGGTGGTGAGCTGACACACCTTACCATAATATGCCAGCTTGCTCCTACTAGCACATAAGTGTGCTCATCTAACATTGAATGACTGATATCCTCTGTGGGTGAGCTGCCACACCTGATAAAATCTGCAGCCTGTCCCTACAAGCACATAGGTGTGCTCCAGAGCCTTGTGAGTACACATTTGGCTTTTTTTCTGTGGCTTTGTGCTTATATGATGATACCACACATGAGGCGCCCCTTTGCTTTGTCTTTTATATAGCTAGGCAACTACTCTACCTAGTTAAAATAAATACAAACTTACCTGTAAAATAAAAATAAAACCTAAGTTAGCTACAATGTAACTATTAGTTATATTGTAGCTAGCTTAGGGTTTATTTTACAGGTATTTAGTTTTAAATAGGAATAATTTAGTTAATGATAGTAATTTTTATTTAGATTTATTGTAATTATATTAAAGTTAGGGGTGTTAGGGTTAGACTTTGGTTTAGGGGTTAATATATCTATTTAGAGTTAGTGATGTGGGAGGCCAGAGGTTCAGGGGTTAATAACTTAGTATATTGGCGGTGGCGACGTTGGGGTGGAAGATTAGGGTTTAATAAGTGTAGGCAGGTGGCGGCGACATTGGGGGTGGCAGATTAGGGGTTCATAAGTTTAGGTGGGTGGCGGCGACATTGGGGGTGGCAGATTAGGGGTTAATAAATTTATGTAGGTGGTGGCGATGTCGGGGGTTGCAGATTAGGGGTTATTAATTGTAATGTAGGTAGCGGCGATGTCGGGGACGGCAGATTAGGGGGGTTAGTGTTAGACTTAGGGTTAGGTTTAGGGGTTAATAACTTTAGTATAGTGGCGGCAACATTGGGGCAGCAGATTAGGGGTTAATAAGTGTAGGTAGGTAGCGACAACATTGGGGCAGAAGATTAGGGGTTAATAAGTGTAATGTAGGTAGCAACAACATTGGGGGCAGCATATTAGGGGTTAATAAGTGTAGGTAGGTGGCGGCGACATTGGGGTGGCAGATTAGGGGTTAATAAGTGTAATGTAGGTGTCAGCAATGTCGGGGCAGCAGATTAGGGGTTAATAAGTGTAAGATTAGGGGTGTTTAGACTCGGGGTTTATGTTAGGGTGTTAGGTGTAAACATACATTTTCTTTCCCCACAGGAATCAATGGGGCTGCGTTACAGAACTTTACGCTCCTTTATTGCAGGTGTAAGGCTTTTTATTTAGCCGGCTCTCCCCATTGATGTCTATGGGGAAATTGTGCACGAGCACGTAAAACCAGCTCAAAGCAGCACTGGTATTTGTGTGCGGTATGGAGTTCAACGCTGCCATATTGCCTGCTAACGCCGGGTTTTTGCAAACCTGTAATAGCAGCGTTATTAAAGGTGAGCGGTGGAAATAACTTGCAAGTTAGTACTGAGCTGCTCATAACGCAAAACTCGTAATCTGTCCGATAGTGTCTTAAAACTGCTGCTCTTACTGAATTATAAAAGTTTATTTTGACTTGCGTGTCCCTTTAACACATGTTGCTTTTATACCTGCAGTGCTAGATACAACATTGTTGGCTGTTTTGATAAATTTACAGGCTTTACATTGAGAATAGCCACATGTGTGTGTACCTTTTACTGCCAACCAGGATGGTTTCTTTGTTTCTTTCTTAAATGGTACGGTAGGGTAAATTATATTTCCTATTGTCCTACCTCTCCTGTATGAAAAGCTACAACCTCTTCTGATCAAATGGTGCAATTTGTCATCTGCAGTAAGCATGGCTATCTGTTTGTGTATGATATTACATATTTCTCTATATTGAGGTGAAAACTGGGTGGTAAAAGTTATTTTGTCTTCATTAGTTCTTGCTTTAGGAGTTTTGTCTTTAACTAATTCATCTCTATTCATTACCAAAACTCTATGCTTAGCACTTTTTATGATTCGTTTAGGGAAACCACTTTGAAATTTTGATTTAGTGGGTCTGCCTCTTGCAAAAAGCAATTATCTCTTGAAAAATGTATTTTCATCCTCCGAAATTGTCCTTTTGCAACTGCATTAAAGACCGGTTGTGGATGATTGCTCTTTGCATGCAGCAGTGCATTCTTGGGGATTTGTTTTCTATATACTTTCATCTGTATTTTATTTGTTTTTATGTCAACATATAGGGGCCGAATTATCTACGGAACTTGATGCCTGGTGTTTCTGGCGAGCCTTCAGGCTTGCCAGAAACACAAGTTATGAAGCAGCAGTCTAAAGACCGCTGCTCCATAACCTGTCCGTGTGCTCTGAGGCCGCGGACAGACATCGCCGGAAATCAACCCGATCCAATACAATCGGGTTGATTGACACCCCCTGCTAGCAGCATGTGAATCTGCAGAGAGAGGCATTGCACCAGCAGTTCACAAGAACTCCTGGTGCAATGGTAAATGCCGACAGTGTATGGTGTCGGCATTTATCAATGTGCGGTGGACATGATACACAATATCAGATCATGTCCGTCCGCACCTTCTTAAATAGGCCCCATAGTGACAGATCCAAATAGTTAATCTCTAGGTCCTGAGCATTAAATCTAAAAGTTAAATTTAGGTTATTTTAATTTAGTGTTGAATAAGCCCCTTTCCATATAAAATTCAGGTCGTCTTTGAAATGTCTGTATACTGTTATATGTTCTTTAAAAGGGTTCATATCTCCAAAGATGTGGGGCAGCTCCCACCAACCCATATATAGGTTGGAGTAAGAGGGGGCAAATTTAGCCCCCATTGCTGTCTCACATCTCTGGAGATAAAATCTTTCCTCATAACAAACATAGTTATGCGTACGTAACTATTCAATTGCACTCAATACAAAGTTGCAAAATTCGTCAGCCATATTATGTCTCTTTTGAAGAAAGAATTCTATTGTTTTTAGCCCTTTATCATGTGGTATTGTACTGTATAGGGATACTACATCCACAGTTAGCCATTTACTCTCTGCTGACAAGTCTATCGGCTAGATTACGAGTCTTGCGTTAGCCTTAAAAAGCAGCGTTGAGAGGTCCCAACGCTGCTTTTTAACGCCCGCTGGTATTACGAGCCTGGCAGGTACAGGTGTACCGCTCACTTTTTTTCCGCGACTCGAACATACCGCAAATCCACTTACGTAAATTGCGTATCCCATACTTTCAATGGGATTTTCCTAATGCCGGTATTAAGAGTCTTGGTAAAAGTGAGCGGTAGACCCTCTCCTGCCAAGACTGATACAGCATTTAAAAGTCAGTAGTTTTATGGGCTAACGCCGTAACATAAAACTCTTAACTAAAGTGCTAAAAAGTACACTAACACCCATAAACTACCTATTAACCCCTAAACCGAGCCCCTCCCCACATCGCAAACACTTAAATACAATTTTTAACCCCTAATCTGCCGACCGGACATCGCCGCCACTTTAATAAATATATTAACCCCTAAACTGCCGCACTCCCGTCTCGCAAACACTAGTTACATTTTATTAACCCCTAATCTGCCGTCCCTAATATCGCCGCCACCTACCTACATTTATTAACCCCTAATCTGCCGCCCCAATGTCGCCAACACTATACTAAATGTATTAACCCCTAACTAACCCTAACTCTAACAGCCCCCTAACCTAAATATAAATTAAATTAATCTAAATAAAATTACTACAATTAAATAAAGTAATCCTATTAAAAACTAAATAGTTACCTATAAAATAAACCATAAGATAGCTACAATATAACTAATAATTACATTGTAGCTAGTTTAGGGTTTCTTTTAATTTTACAGGCAAGTTTGTATTTATTTTAACTAGGTAGAATAGTTATTAAATAGTTATTAACTATTTAATAACTACCTAGCTAAAATAAATACAAGTTTACCTGTAAAATAAATCCTAAGTTACAATTACACCTAACACTACACTATAATTAAATTAAATCTCTAAACTAAATACAATTAAATACAATTAAATCAAATAAACTAAAGTACAAAAAAAAACACTAAATTACAGAAAATAAAAAAATAATTAAAAAAATTTAAACTAATTACACCTAATCTAATCCCCCTAATAAAATAAAAAAGCCCCCCAAAATAAAAAAAAGCCCTACCCTATACTAAATTACAAATAGCCCTTAAAAGGGCCTTTTGTGGGGCATTGCCCCAAAGTAATCGTCTCTTTTACCTGTAAAAAAAAAATACAATATCCCCCCCAACATTTACAACCCACCACCCACACAAACTACCTTGAGATATCTTCACCCAACCGGGCCGAAGTCCTCTACGAAGCCGGGCGAACTGGTCCTCCAGACGGGCAGAAGTCTTCATCCAGGCGGCATCTTCTATCTTCATCCTTCCGGCGCGGAGCGGGTCCATCTTCAATCCAGCCGACGCAGAGCATCCTCTTCAAACGAAGTCCAACTGAAGAATGATGGTTCCTTTAAATGACGACATCCAAGATGGCGTCCCTTGAATTCCGATTGGCTAATAGGATTCTATCCGCCAATCGGAATTAAGGTAGGAAAAATCCTATTGGCTGATGCAATCATCCAATAGAATTGAGCTTGCATTCTATTGGCTGATTGGAACAGCCAATAGAATGCGAGCTCAATCCTATTGGATGACGTCATTTAAAGGAACCGTCATTCTTAAGTTGGACTTCGTTTGAAGAGGATGATCCACTTCGGCTGGATTGAAGTTGGACCCGCTCCGCGCCGGAAGGAGGAAGATAGAAGATGCTGCCTGGATGAAGACTTCTGCCCGTTTGGAGGACCTCTTCTGTCCGGATTCGATGAAGACTTCTGCCCGTCTGGAGGACCACTTCGCCCCGCTTCGTAGAGGACTTCGGCCCGGTTGGGTGAAGACGTCTCAAGGTAGGGTGATCTTCAAGGGGTTAGTGTTAGGTTTTATTAAGGGGGGATTGGGTGGGTTTTAGAGTAAGGTTGGGTGTGTGGGTGGTGGGTTGTAATGTTGGGGGGGTATTGTATTTTTTTTTTACAGGTAAAAGGCAATGCCCCGCAAAAGGCCCTTTTAAGGGCTATTTGTAATTTAGTATAGGGTAGGGCTTTTTTATTTTGGGGGGCTTTTTTATTTTATTAGGTAGATTAGGTGTAATTAGTTTAAAAATTTGTAATTTTTTTATTTTCTGTAATTGAGTGTTTTTTGTTTTTTTTGTACTTTAGTTTATTTGATTTAATTGTATTTAGTTTAGGCATTTAATTTAATGATAGTGTAGTGTTAGGTGTAATTGTAACTTAGGTTAGGATTTATTTTACAGGTAAACTTGTATTTATTTTAGCTAGGTAGTTATTAAATAGTTAATAACTATTTAATAACTATTGTACCTAGTTAAAATAAATACAAACTTTCCTGTAAAATAAAAATAAACCCTAAACTAGCTACAATGTAATTATTATTTATATTGTAGCTAGCTTATGGTTTATTTTATAGGTAAGTATTTAGCTTTAAATAGGATTAATTTATTTAATTGTAGTAATTTTATTTAGATTATTTTAAATTATATTTAAATTAGGGGGTTAGGGTTAGACTTAGGTTTAGGGGTTAATAACTTTATTATAGTGGCGGCGACATTGGGGGTGGCAGATTAGGGGTTAATAATTGTATGTAGGTGGTGGCGACATTGGGGTCGGCAGATTAGGGCTTAATAAATATAATGTAGGTGTCAGTGATGTTAGGGGCAGCAGATTAGGGGTTCATAGGTATAATGTAGGTGGCTGCGGTGTCCGGAGCGGCAGATTAGGGGTTAATAATATAATGTAGGTGGCGACAATGTCGGGGACGGCAGATTAGGGGTTAATAAGTGTAAGATTAGGGGTGTTTAGACTCGGGGTTCATGTTAGGGTGTTAGGTGTAGACATACATTTTATTTCCCCATAGGAAACAATGGGGCTGCGTTAAGAGCTGAACGCTGCTTTTTTGCAGGTGTTAGTTTTTTTTCAGCCGGCTCAGCCCCATTGTTTCCTATGGGGAAATCGTGCACGAGCACTTTTAGCCAGCTCACCGCTACCGTAAGCAGCGCTGGTATTGAGGTGAGATGTGGAGCTAAATTTTGCTCAACGCTCACTTTTCTGCGGCTATCGCAGCCTTTCAGAAAACTCATAATACCAGCGTTGTCTTAAGTGAGCGGTGAGATAAAAAGGCTTGTTAGCACCGCAAGTCTTACCGACAAAAACTCGTAATCTAGCCGTAAATGTTTTAGAATCTGAATCACATGTTTGGAGTCTTTGAGATGGCTTGATAACTCTAATACTATTGGCTGGAGTATTGAGTCCACCCTTTCTGAGAGTGTTTCTAGTAATGACCCTATCCCTGATATGATTGGGCGTCCTGTAACATTCTTTTATGCACTTTTGGAAAACTATGGAATACTGTAGTTTTTGGATGTTCAATTAGCAATAATTTCCCTGTTGTCTTGTCTATAAAACCTTCATATAGACCTTCATCTATTATGTGCATAAGTTGGTTTTTGTAAATATGTACTGGGTTCCTATCTAACAGCTAGATTATGAGTTTTGCGTTATGAGTGAAAAAGCCTCACAACGCTGCTTTTTCACTACCGCTGGTATTACGAGTCTTGCAGGTATATCTGTACCGCACACTTTATTGGCCGTCACGCAACGTAACTACCGCACCTTTCAAAAAGTCCTTTTTCAATGGGACTTCCATAGCGCCGGTATTACGAATTTTGTCTGGGAGGCCAAAAAGTGAGTGGTACAGCCCATAACTACAAGATCTGTACTGCCACCTGAAAGTCAGTAGTTATGGGTTTTACGTTACAAATCTGTAGCATAAAACTCATAACTAAAGTGTTACAAAGTACACTAACACCCATAAACTACCTATTAACCCCTAAACCGAGGCCCTCCCGCATCACAAACACTATAATAAAATAATTAACCCCTAATCTGCCGCTCCGGATATCGCCGCCACTTAAAAATGTATTAACCCCTAATCTGCCGCTCCAGACATCGCCACCACTATAATAAACATATAAACCCCTAAACCGCCACACTCCCACATCGCAAACACTAGTTAAATATTATTAACCCCTAATCTGCCGCCTCCAATGTCACCGCCGCCACTATACTAAAGTTATTAACCCCTAAACCTAACCCTAAGTCACCCCTAACTTTAAAATATGAAAGACACACAGCGCCCACCGATTCAAGGTAGTTTAAAACACAATTTTAATAACAGCGCAATAGAGCATACATTGCACTTACAAGATAAAAATTATAAACAAGCATATCACCCAAATGGCAAAATCCTCCGTAGCTGGCCCGATTAGATGCTTCTTCTGTGTGAAGTTTGAATTTTCAACGTTCTTGACAATAGGTTCCGTGCAATCACCTGCCGTATTCCCAGGAGTTGCAATACTATTGAAGATCTTTTAGTCTCTCACTTGAGCACCATCATGCTACGGACAAAGTTCCATAAAAGTCTGGATATACTTGTAATATAAACTGCTGGTGGATTCACCCTACACGTTTTGTTTGTCAGACTGTTATGGAACTTTGTCCGTAGCAAGACGGTGCTCAAGTGAGAGACTAAAAGATCTTCAATAGTATTGCAACTCCTAGGAATACGGCAGGTGATTGCACGGAACCTATTGTCAAGAACGTTGAAAATTCACACTTCACACAGAAGAAGTATCTAATCGGGCCAGCTACAGAGGATTTTGCCATTTGGGTGATATGCTTGTTTATCATTTTTATCTTGTAAGTGCAATGTATGCTCTACTGCACTGTTATTAAAATTGTGTTTTAAACTACCTTGAATCGGTGGGCGCTGTGTGTCTTTCATATTTTTCAGCTGCTACTCCTTGTCGGGACCAGGATACCCGGATCACACACGGGAAATACATCTTTTTCTGTACTCTATACTAAGTATTTGTGCAACTACAACTTTTGTATACACATTTTGCAAATAGATTAGTTTTTTTTTAGTTTTTTTTTTTTCTAATAACTTTTAAAAAAAATCTTATTTTGATTGACTATAATTTAGCAGTTGTTAATTATGTATTGTCTATATTTGAGTTGTATATATATATATATATATATATATATATATATAGTTATTTTTATTATATTTTTTATTACTTTTTGATTCAGGTCCAGTGTGCGCTGATATTTTGTATTTCAATACCCCTAACTTTAATATAATTAAAATAAATCTAAATAAAAATTACTATCATTAACTAAATAATTCCTATTTAAAACTAAATACTTACCTGTAAAATAAACCCTAAGCTAGCTACAATATAACTAATAGTTACATTGTAGCTATCTTAGGTTTTAATTTTATTTCACAGCTAAGTTTGTATTTATTTTACCTAGGTAGAATAGTTAGTAAATAGTTATTAACTATTTACTAGCTACCTAGTTTAAATAAATACAAATTCACCTGTAAAATAAAACCTAACCTGTCTTACTCTAACACCTAACATTACACTACAATTAAATAAATTACATTAATTAAATACAATTAATTAAATTACAAAAAAAAATAAACGTTAAATTGCACAAAATAAAAAAGAAATTATCAAATATTTAAACTAATTGCACCTAATCTAATAGCCCTTTCAAAATAAAAAAGCCCCCCAAAATAAAAAAAAAACCCTAGCCTACACTAAACTGCCAATGGCACTTAAAAGGGCCTTTTGCGGGGCATTGCCCCAAATAAATCAGCTCTTTTACCTGTAAAAAAACAACAACAACTCCCCAACAGTAAAACCCACCACCCACACAACCAACCCCCCAAATAAAATCCTATCTAAAAAACCTAAGCTCCCCATTGCCCTGAAAAGGGCATTTGGATGGGCATTGCCCTTAAAAGGACATTTAGCTCCTTTCCATTGCCCAAACCCTAAGTTAAAAATAAAACCCACCCAATAAACCCTTAAAAAAAAAACTAACACTAACCCCTGAAGATCCACTTACAGTTTTTGAAGAACGGACATCCATCCTCATCAAGCAGGGAGAAGTCTTCATCCAAACTGGCAGAAGTATTCATCCAAGAAGTGGTCCTCCAGGTGGGCAGATCTGTTTCTGCGTCTATTTCTTTGTGTTCTGTTATATCTATATGTAGCAGATCTATTCTTTCTCTGCCAGATGTTGTTATATCTATTTGCAGCAGATCTATTCTTTCTCTGCCAGATGTTGTTATATCTATATGTAGCAGATCTATCCTTTCTCTGCCAGATGTTGTTATATCTATATGCAGCAGATCTATTCTTTCTCTGCCAGATGTTGTTATATCTATATGCAGCAGATCTATCCTTTCTCTGCCAGATGTTGTTATATCTATATGCAGCAGATCTATTCTTTCTCTGCCAGATGTTGTTATATCTATATGCAGCAGATCTATCCTTTCTCTGCCAGATGTTGTTATATCTATATGCAGCAGATCTATTCTTTCTCTGCCAGATGTTGTTATATCTATATGCAGCAGATCTATCCTTTCTCTGCCAGATGTTGTTATATCTATATGCAGCAGATCTATCCTTTCTCTGCCAGATGTTGTGATATCTATATGTAGCAGATCTATCCTTTCTCTGCCAGATGTTATTATATCTATATGCAGCAGATCTATCCTTTCTCTGCCAGATGTTGTTATATCTATATGCAGCAGATCTATTCTTTCTCTGCCAGATGTTGTTATATCTATATGTAGCAGATCTATCCTTTCTCTGCCAGATGTTGTTATATCTATATGCAGCAGATCTATTCTTTCTCTGCCAGATGTTGTTATATCTATATGCAGCAGATCTATCCTTTCTCTGCCAGATGTTGTTATATCTATATGTAGCAGATCTATCCTTTCTCTGCCAGATGTTGTTATATCTATATGTAGCAGATCTATTATTTCTCTGCCAGATGTTGTTATATCTATATGCCGCAGATCTATCCTTTCTCTGCCAGATGTTGTTATATCTATATGCAGCAGATCTATCCTTTCTCTGCCAGATGTTGTTATATCTATATGCAGCAGATCTATTCTTTCTCTGCCAGATGTTGTTATATCTATATGCAGCAGATCTATTCTTTCTCTGCCAGATGTTGTTATATCTATATGCAGCAGATCTATCCTTTCTCTGCCAGATGTTGTTATATCTATATGCAGCAGATCTATTCTTTCTCTGCCAGATGTTGTTATATCTATATGCAGCAGATCTATTCTTTCTCTGCCAGATGTTGTTATATCTATATGCAGCAGATCTATTCTTTCTCTGCCAGATGTTGTTATATCTATATGCAGCAGATCTATTCTTTCTCTGCCAGATGTTGTTATATCTATATGCAGCAGATCTATTCTTTCTCTGCCAGATGTTGTTATATCTATATGCAGCAGATCTATCCTTTCTCTGCCAGATGTATACAGAGACTGCCTGATAATCAGTCCAATCCCTCAAATATATTGAATGTTTACTTTGTACTATTTCCTCCACTGATTTTTCAGTAGCTTCATGTAGGATTTTGTCAAATTCACAATATTCATCTTTAAGCTTGTGTTGATTTAATTGATGTTGCAAAGTAATAATTTTATGTCTTAGTTCTATAAGTTGTTTTTCTTTAAAGTTAACTAGTCCTAAAGCCTGTGTACAGGGGCCATTTTTTGCAGTACAGCATCCCACCCCTTGCTCTCTCTCTCCCCACTGTTTTGCTCTCTCTTTCTACCCCCTCTCTTTTGCGCTCTCTCCCCCTCTCTTTTGTGATCTCTCCCCCTTTCTTTTGCGCTCTCTCCCCCCTCTCTTTTGCTCTCTCTCTCTCTCTCTCCCCCCTCTCTTTTGTGCTCTCTCCCCCTCTCTTTTGTGCTCTCTCTCTCCCCCCTCTTTTGCTCTTTCTATCCCCCCTCTCTTTTGCTCTTTCTATCCCCCCTCCCTTTTGCTCTCTCTATCCCCCCTCCCTTTTGTTCTCTCTCTCTCCACCCTCTCTTTTGCTTTCTCTCCCAACTCTTTTTGCTCGCTCTGTCTACCCCCTCTCTTTTGCATTCTCTCCCCCCTCTCTATTGCTCTCTCTCTCCCCCCCTCTCTAGTGCTCTCTCTCTCCCCCCTCTCTTGTGCTCTCTCTCCCCCCTCTCTTTTGTGCTCTCTCTCCAACCTCCCTTTTGCTCTCTATCCCCCTCCATTTTGCTCTCTCTATCCCCCCTCCCTTTTGCTCTCTCTCTCCACCCTCTCTTTTGCTCCCTCTCTCTCCAACCTCTCTTTTGCTCCCTCTCTCTCCACCCTCTCTTTTGCTCTCTCTCTCTCTCCACCCTCTCTTTTGCTCTATCTCTATTCCCCCTCTCTTTTGCTCTCTCTCTCCCCCTCTCTTTTGCACTCTCTCTCCCCCTCTCTTTTGCACTCTCCCCCTCTCTTTTGCACTCTCCCACTCTCTTTTGCGCTCTCCCCCACTCTTTTGCGCTCTCCCTCTCTTTTGCTCTCTCTCCCACCTCACTTTGGCTCTCTCTCCCCCCTCACGTTGGCTCTCTCTCCCCCTTCACTTTTATTCTCTCTCTCCCCCCTCTCTTTTTCTCTCTCTCCACCCTCTCTTTTGCTCTCTCTCCACCCTCTCTTTTGCTCTCTCCCCCTCTCTTTTGCACTCTCTCTCCCCCTCTCTTTTGCACGCACTCTCCCCCTCTCTTTTGCGCTCTCCCCCTCTCTTTTGCGCTCTCCCCCTCTTTTTTGCGCTCTCCCCCTCTCTTTTGCGCTCTCCCCCACTCTTTTGTGCTCTCCCACCTCACTTTGGCTCTCTCTCCCACCTCACTTTGGCTCTCTCTCCCACCTCACTTTGGCTCTCTCTCCCACCTCACTTTGGCTCTCTCTCCCCCCTCTATTTTGTTCTCTCTCTCCCCCCCTCTCTCTTATGCTTTCTTTCTCCCCCTCTCTTTTGCTCTCTCTCTCCCCACTCTCATTTGCTCTCTCTCTCTCCACCCTCTCTTTTGCTCTCTCTCTCTCCGCCCTTCCTTTTGCTCTCTCTCTCTCCGCCCTTTCTTTTGCTCTCTCTCACCCTCTTTTGCTCTCTCTCTCTCCCCCTCTCTTTTGCTCTCTCTCTCTCTCCCCCTCTCTTTTGCTCTCTCTCTCCCACCTCTATTTTGCACTCTCTCCCACCTCCTATTTTGCACTCTCTCCCCCACCTCTCTTTTGCGCTCTCTCCCACCTCTCTTTTGCTCTATCTCTCCCTCTTTTGCTCTATATCTCCCCTTTTATGCGCTCTCTCTCTCATGGCAGACGGCCAGTCGGCCATGGCCGCTCCTGCCCGGCAATGCCCTGTCACGCCCATCCAGCCCTGCCTCTACCACGCCCCACTGCACTTAGGCCATGCCCTAATGGCCCAACCCCCTTCACGCCTGTCCAGCCTTGGCCCCTTTCACGGATCAGATGACAGGTCAGTTTGTGTAAGGCCAGGTGTGTTTGACTGCATATGACAGCTTCGGACAAACACACATGGGGGCATATTTATCAAGCTCCGCCGGAAACAGAAGTTATGAAGCAGCGGTCTAAAGACCACTGCTCTATAACCTTCCATCTGCTCTGAGGCAATGGACAGAAATCAACCTGATCAAATACGACACCCCCTGCTAGAGGCCGATTGGCCGCGAATCTGCAGGGGGCGGCATTGCACGAGAGCATATGCTGTCAGCATTTATCAATGTGCAGCGGACATGATACGCAATATCGGATCATGTCCACTCACACATTAATAAATTGGTCCCTTGGCCTTTTATATTATAGGATGATTATAAACATTAGTCTGAATTAGCATTTGTCTAGTATTGAATTCCATTCTTCTTTGAACTGGATATCCTCCACTTCAAAAGTGAGGAATTTATTAATTCTCAGTCCCTTTGGGATCATTTTTAATCCTATATATTTCTCTAGAGTCCATTTGTCGAATTTTATCTTCTTTTCTTTCATCATTTTTCATTTTTCATAATTCTGTTTTAGAGAATGTCTCCAAGATTCAGTTTGGAATAGTCAGTAATAAAGTTCTCAAGCTGAATGTCGATATCTTGTATGTTCCTGAGAGAGTAAAATGATGTAGTGACGTAGTGGATGTTGTTGGAATAGCACTGAGATCAGTATTATCTGGGATATCATTGGTATCCATGTCCAGGCTTAAAGTGTTGATTTGTTCACAAAGACAAAGGTGTTTCAAAAGAGCTCACCAGATACTCTATAGTTATAGTTCAGTCAAACAAAATTCCTTTAAAGCAGTGACCAAATAGAAAACCATAGGAGAACTGTAACAAACATATCCTTTTTCACTCCTATGTTCATGTGAGGGCACAATGTGGAGAGCAGAGTTATGCAAACATAGTATCTGGCTTTTCGCATTGAAGCTCCCTTACTCTGCTCCTTACTGGCTTATATAGCAATGTATGTGTTACCCCAGAATTCAATGGTGGGTGTATATATAGATATATATGCTTTAAACTCTATGGCTCAAGAGCCCTTGTAGCACAATCAGCTTTAAAATAGGGATGCAGGGGAAATCGCTCCAGACGCCCATTTGCCTTTTCTCCATTCACCTTGGCAAGCGGCGTATCTCTGTCCGGTACTCCTGTGTATGAGACTTCACTCCCAGACTTCAGCCTTATGTAATGATGTCATCAAGTGCCGCAAACCTCCCGGTTCATCCGGCAGTATCCTTGAAGTCTTATAAACCTTTCGAATTGGGTGAAGCAAACATGTTTCAAGAGCAAAGAGTGTCCCCAAAATGATAAGGTAGTTAAAAGAAATTTCTTTATTGTAATATTGTTAAAAACAGCAGTAGTAGTGAAGAGAAAAGTGAACAGGTTTAGACAAAAGTGTCTAATGTGTTTCAGCTGTAGTAGCCGTAATCATTTCAGGACCTTCAGGACGTGTTGACGGCTGCGGTGTCCCTCTCCAAGGAGAGTGGGGCTGCTTGGTTGTTGGAGCAGCTAAAAGGGGCTGGGGCCCTTTCGGAGGCAGCAGGCACTGGTGAAGTGCAGAAGACAGCATCCAGGCCACAGAGGAGGTCCAAGGGACTGGGTCGGTTAAGTCCAGAGGTGCCAGTTTGGCACTCACGTGGTGGCAACAGAACCGGTAGGAGGGCATCTGGGGAGCCGCTGCAGACTGGCCCTGTCAGCAGGAGAGCACGAGAGCCGGTACGGCAGGAGCACGTGGTGCGTCCTGAGCCTTTGGGGGATCCGGTGGTGACTGAAACCTTGGCACAAGTGATGTCATCACCACAAGCCAAATGTTGTGGGGTGGGGCCTGGAGCACCCAGTGGCGATGCGGGGCATCAGACTGCTGCTGCAGGATTGCAGTGAAGTGGTAAGTTGGGCTGAGCTATCTAAGAGGGGAGGAACACTTGGGGATTATTAAAGAAATGGATTGATGCTGGGGGCTGAGGCCTAGGGTGGCTGGGGGACAATTTTGAGGCAGGCAGTCTAACTGGGGGAGGTGTTAGCATAGTGTGTATGGCTGTGTGTTGCAGGGCTATGGGTGCAGGGCTGGCATACTAAATGGTTTTATGGGGTGGTGTGGCTGGGTGCAGAGACTCTGGTGCAGCATAAAATTTCCTGCTACCCCACCCCCAGCCCCTCTCCTTCCCCTCCCTCCAATCCCCTCCAACCCCCCCCCCCCCCCGGGTGATGTTGCACTAGAGCAGTTGGTGGTCCCTGATAAATATATTATTTTTTTATTTTTTTATTTATAAAATATTTTACCAGGAAGGATACATTGAGATTTCTCTCGTTTTCAAGTATGTCCTGGGTCCACAAAACATTGCATTGAGATATATATATATATATATATATATATATATATATTTATATATATATAGAACAAGGCACTCACTGGTCTTGGAAAGTGTCTAAACAATTTTTTTCTTAGTGTCATTTCGCGGTGTTCACTCCTTCATCAGACCAACAATTATGAATCTCACAGCAAACAATTTAAAGTGTTAGAAACCCCACTCACTGACAGAAAAACCGCCAAAGGGTTACCATAGTAACATCAAAACAAAAGCATAGCATTGTCTTGCATTGCAAAGATCAAATTAACCATAAACAAAAGTGACTGTAGGGATATATACACCTAGGTGACAGAGCATTATGTACAAGTGTAATATCTTAATATGTGACACAGGTAACAGTGATATTGATTAGAAAGGGTACAGATACAATTAAGGAAATAAACAGAACAAAACAGAAAAAATAAATAGAAATAGCAGTTTCTGCTGCTAACTGGATGGAAGCAATCAAGTGTAATATATTACTTGGTGGCCAAACAGCTCAGTGGCTTATCAAGCATAACAGGCTAACTGTGTCAGCAAAGTAATTAACTGTCAGTGTATACTTACTGCGAAAAATAAATGGCCAAGTTACAGGCACTTTGCCGTAACGGGGATAACTCTAACATTTCCGCCCACCTACGTCATCATAACGTGTAGAAGCACGCCCACTTAGGAGAAACTATCTGCAAATCAGATCGCAACAGAGTGGAACATATATCAAACAAAGGGAGATGAAAAATGTATAATATGGGCACGGGGGATGTATGTGCATAAGAAATTTATAAACATAAGAGGCAAATGCAGATGAGGTATCAGACTACAGATCAGAGCGCAAAAAATTGCATATAGAATACGATATAGTAAGCGGTAAAGTGATCAAACAAGGGAATCCCTCAGATAGTAGCAAAATGATATACAGAAATGGATATCAATGTAATATGTCAGGGTATATTGTAACAAATGGTGTGAAATGGATAAACAATAAAAAATAATAATTTATGTCAAATGAAAATAGCCAAATTAAATTAAATTCATACACAAAGCACATCGTTGCCAAATATATAAAGCTATACAGTAAGAAGTTCAATCCAGACAATCAGGAAAATACATTTCATTTCAACAACTCATCCATAATCGATGATACTACAACAGTTATTACAATGGGTTAGTTAGTGTCAAAATTTTAAAGCAGAACATATGCACAATAGAATTATCCCAAAGCAGAGTGTACTCAGACTGGCAAGACCCCTTGTGTCTGATAAGAAATGAGTACAGTGGTATGCTAAGCATAAGCATAATAACAGGGTATATTAAACAAAGTGACTGTAACGTGGCCATTTATTTTCCTGCGCATACCGCAGTAAGTATACACTGACAGTTAATTACTTTGCTGACACACAGCCAGATTACGAGTTTTGCGTTATGGCTGGCTCGCTAATTACTTGTACGTTATTTTCACCGCTCACCTTTCATAACGCTGCTATTACAGGTTTGCAATAAAACAGCTTGTGCGGGTGATATGGTTGCGTTGAGCTCCATGCTTCACCCAAATACAAGCGGTGTTGTGACGTGCTCATGCACGATTTCCCCATAGACATCAATGGGTAGAGTCAGCTAAAAAAAAGCCTAACACCTGTGATCGCAGAAACAAAAGCTCCGTAACGCAGCCCCATTGATGTCTATGGGGAAAAAAAATGTATGTTTAAACCTAACACCCTAACATAAACCCCAAGTCTAAACACCCCTAATCTGCCGCCACCTACATAAATTTATTAACCCCTAATCTGCTGCCCCTAATGTCGCCGCCACCTATATTACCCCTAACATAACCCTAAGTCTAACCCTAATGTAACACTAACCCTAACACCCCATAAATTTAACATAATTAAAATAATTCTAAATAAAACTTACTATTAATAACTAAATAATTCCTATTTAAAAATAAATACTTACCTGTAAAATAAACCCTAACACCTAGATTACAAGTCTTGCGTTAGCCTTAAAAAGCAGCGTTGAGAGGTCCCAACGCTGCTTTTTAACGCCCGCTGGTATTACGAGTCTGGCAGGTACAGGTGTACCGCTCACTTTTTTTCCATGACTCGAACATACCGCAAATCAACTTACGCCAATTGCGTATCCCATACTTTCAATGGGATTTTCCTAACGCCGGTATTACGAGTCTTGGAAAAAGTGAGCAGTACACCCTCTCCTGTCAAGACTCCTACCGCATTTAAAAGTCAGTAGTTAAGAGTTTTATGGGCTAACGCCGTAACATAAAACTCTTAACTAAGGTGCTAAAAAGTACACTAACACCCATAAACTACCTATTAACCTCTAAACCGAGGTCCCCCCCACATCGCAAACACTTAAATAAATTTTTTAACCCCTAATCTGCCGACCGGACATCGCTGCCACTTTAATAAATATATTAACCCCTAAACCGCCGCACACCCGCCTCGCAAACACTAGTTAAATATTATTAACCCCTAATCTGCCGTCCCTAACAACGCTGACACCTACCTACATTTATTAACCCCTAATCTGTCGCCCACACTATATTAAATGTATTAACCCCTCCTAACTTAAATATAATTTTAAAAAAATCTAAATAAAATTACTACAATTAACTAAATTATTCCTATTTAAAACTAAATACTTACCTATAAAATAAACCCTAAGCTAGCTACAATATAACTACAGGGAGTGCAGAATTATTAGGCAAGTTGTATTTTTGAGGATTAATTTTATTATTGAACAACAACCATGTTCTCAATGAACCCAAAAAACTCATTAATATCAAAGCTGAATAGTTTTGGAAGTAGTTTTTAGTTTGTTTTTAGTTATAGCTATTTTAGGGGGATATCTGTGTGTGCAGGTGACTATTACTGTGCATAATTATTAGGCAACTTAACAAAAAACAAATATATACCCATTTCAATTATTTATTTTTACCAGTGAAACCAATATAACATCTCAACATTCACAAATATACATTTCTGACATTCAAAAACAAAACAAAAACAAATCAGTGACCAATATAGCCACCTTTCTTTGCAAGGACACTCAAAAGCCTGCCATCCATGGATTCTGTCAGTGTTTTGATCTGTTCACCATCAACATTGCGTGCAGCAGCAACCACAGCCTCCCAGACACTGTTCAGAGAGGTGTACTGTTTTCCCTCCTTGTAAATCTCACATTTGATGATGGACCACAGGTTCTCAATGGGGTTCAGATCAGGTGAACAAGGAGGCCATGTCATTAGATTTTCTTCTTTTATACCCTTTCTTGCCAGCCACGCTGTGGAGTACTTGGACGCGTGTGATGGAGCATTGTCCTGCATGAAAATCATGTTTTTCTTGAAGGATGCAGACTTCTTCCTGTACCACTGCTTGAAGAAGGTGTCTTCCAGAAACTGGCAGTAGGACTGGGAGTTGAGCTTGACTCCATACTCAACCCAAAAAGGCCCCACAAGCTCATCTTTGATGATACCAGCCCAAACCAGTACTCCACCTCCACCTTGCTGAAGTCTGAGTCGAACTGGAGCTCTCTGCCCTTTACCAATCCAGCCACGGGCCCATCCATCTGGCCCATCAAGACTCACTCTCATTTCATCAGTCCATAAAACCTTAGAAAAATCAGTCTTGAGATATTTCTTGGCCCAGTCTTGACGTTTCAGCTTGTGTGTCTTGTTCAGTGGTGGTCGTCTTTCAGCCTTTCTTACCTTGGCCATGTCTCTGAGTATTGCACACCTTGTGCTTTTGGGCACTCCAGTGATGTTGCAGCTCTGAAATATGGCCAAACTGGTGGCAAGTGGCATCTTGGCAGCTGCACGCTTGACTTTTCTCAGTTCATGGGCAGTTATTTTGCGCCTTGGTTTTTCCACACGCTTCTTGCGACCCTGTTGACTATTTTGAATGAAACGCTTGATTGTTCGATGATCACGCTTCAGAAGCTTTGCAATTTTAAGAGTGCTGCATCCCTCTGCAAGATATCTCACTATTTTTGACTTTTCTGAGCCTGTCAAGTCCTTCTTTTGACCCATTTTGCCAAAGGAAAGGAAGTTGCCTAATAATTATGCACACCTGATATAGGGTGTTGATGTCATTAGACCACACCCCTTCTCATTACAGAGATGCACATCACCTAATATGCTTAATTGGTAGTAGGCTTTCGAGCCTATACAGCTTGGAGTAAGACAACATGCATAAAGAGGATGATGTGGTCAAAATACTCATTTGCCTAATAATTCTGCACTCCCTGTAATAGTTATATTGTAGCTATCTCAGGGTTTATTTTTATTTTACAGGCAAGTTTGTATTTATTTTAACTAGGTAGAATAGTTATTAAATAGTTATTAACTATTTAATAACTACCTAGCTAAAATAAAAAAAGCTAAAAGTTTACATGTAAAATAAATCCTAACCTAAGTTACAATTACACCTAACACTACACTATACTTAAATTAAATCCCTAAACTAAATACAATTAAATACAATAAAATAAAATAAACTAAAGTAAAAAAAAAAACCCCACTAAATTACAGAAAATAAAAAAATAATTACAAATTTTTAAACTAATTGCACCTAATCTAATCCCCCTAATAAAATAAAAAAGCCTCCCAAAATAATAAAAATCCCTACCCTATACTAAATTACAAATAGCCCTTAAAAGGGCTTTTGAGGGGCATTGCCCCAAAGTAATCAGCTCTTTTACCTGAAAAAAAAAATACAATACCCCCCCAACATTACAACCCACCACCCACAAACCCAACCCTACTCTAAAACCCACCCAATCCCCCCTTAATAAAACCTAACACTAACCCCCTTGAAGATCACCCTACCTTGAGAAGTCTTCACCCAACAGGACCGAAGTCCTCAACGAAGCCGGGTGAAGTGGACTTCTGCCCGTCTGGAGGAGCCCGGCTTCGTTGAGGACTTCGGCCCGGTTGGGTGAAGACGTCTCAAGGTAGGGTGATATTCAAGGGGTTAGTGTTAGGTTTTATCAAGGGGGGATTGGGTGGGTTTTAGAGTAGGGTTGGGTGTGTGGGTGGTGGGTTGTAATGTTGGGGGGGTAGCTGATTACTTTGGGGCAATGCCCTGCAAAAAGCCCTTTTAAGGGCTATTTGTAATTTAGTATAGGGTAGGGATTTTTATTATTTTGGTGGGCTTTTTATTTTATTAGGGGGATTAGATTAGGTGTCATTAGTTTAAAAATTTGTAATTTTTTTATTTTCTATAATTTAGTGGGGGGTTTTTGTACTTTAGTTTATTTTATTTAATTGTATTTAATTGTAGTTAGTTTAGGGATTTATTTAATTATTGTGTAGTGTTAGGTGTAATTGTAACTTAGGTTAGGATTTATTTTACAGGTAAACTTGTATTTATTTTAGCTAGGTAGTTATTAAATAGTTAATAACTATTTAATAACTATTGTACCTAGTTAAAATATATACAAACTTGCCTGTAAAATAAAAATAAACCCTAAACTAGCTACAATGTAACTATTAGTTATATTGTAGCTAGCTTAGGGTTTATTTTATAGTTAAGTATTTAGTTTTAAATAGGAATAATTTATTTAATTGTAGTAATTTTATTTAGATTATTTAAAATTATATTTAAATTAGGGGGTGTTAGGGTTAAGGTTAGACTTAGGTTTAGGGGTTAATAACTTTATTATAGTGGCGGCGACATTGGGGGCAGCAGATTAGGGGTTAATAAATGTAGGTAGGTTGCGGCGACGTTGGGGGCGGCAGAGTAGTGGTTAATAAATATAATGTAGGTGTCGGCGATGTTAGGGGCAGCAGATTAGGGGTTCATAAGTATAATGCAGGTGGTAGCGGTATCCGGAGCGGCAGATTAGGGGTTAATAAGTGTAAGAATAGGGGTGTTTAGACTTGGGGTTCATGTTAGGGTGTTAGGTGTAGACATAAAAGATATTTCCCCATAGGAATCAATGGGGCTGCGTTAGGAGCTGAACGCTGTTTTTTCAGCCGGCTCAGCCCCATTGATTTCTATGGGGAAATCGTGCATGAGCACGTTTTAGCCAGCTCACCGCTCACTTAAGCAGCGCTGGTATTGAAGTGAGATGTGGAGCAAAATTTTGCTCTACGCTCACTTTTCTGCGGCTAACGCCGGGTTGCAGAAAACTCGTAATACCAGCGTTGTTTGTTGGTGAGCGGTGAGCAGAAACTGCTCGTTAGCACCGCACGGCTTACCAACAAAAACTTGTAATCTAGCCGTAAGTTAGCTACAATATAACTATTAGTTACATTGTAGTTAGCTCAGGTGTTATTTTTATTTCAAAGGTAAGTTTGTATTTATTTTAACTAGGTAGACTAGTTAGTAAATAGTTATTAACTATTTACTAACTACCTAGCTAAAATAAATACAAATTTACCTGTAAAATAAAACCTAACCTGAGTTACACTAACACCTAACATTACAATAAAATTAAATAAATTAAAATAAAATACAATTATCTAAATTACAAAAAAAATAAACACTAAATTACACAAAATAAAAAACTAAATTGATGGGGCGGAGCTAGCCACCTAGCAGAGAGGACGCACTAGTGTGGAGCTCCGTGGTAAAACTCTCAAAATTCTGCAGAAAAGTGATATCTCAGGCTAAACAAGTGCCTATTTTGCTGCCAACCAGTGATACTTCATAACACCAGGGTTTATGTACCCTTCTTACCCAGCGGACTCCCTCCTGACCTAGGATTCCCTGAACTGTCCCGGCAGCAAAGCAGCCCTGAGCTGAGGAGAGAGCCGGGTGTTTGTCTGTAACCAGGAGGTCATCTCATCAGTGTGAACGTTTGCCCAGCTTCTCCGGAGGGTCGGGGCTCCGCTCCTGAGTGCTGGATGTGAGTGTGGTGTCTCGGCCGGGACTCTTATTGTAAGCAGCGTGGGCGCTCTATACAAGCCCACTTTCTGGATATCAACCGGGGTCGAACGGCTGTCACCCCCCCCTCTATAGCTGCCTGAGATTATAACCAACGGGAAAGTGAGCCCTTCCATACAGACTTACCCTAGGGTCGGCTGGGCCTGCGGTGGGAGCCTCAGTGAACCGGCGGCAGATGTGGAGGCACGAACGGCGGCCATCTTGCTTCCTCTTTGTGGCCTGCTTACAGATTCCAGCATAAGCCACCTGAGCAGCCTCGGAGAATTGCCTGCCAGTGTGAGGACCGGGACCACATACGGCGGCGGAGGAGAGCTGGATCTTGTTTATGCCTCAACACACACCTAGGAGAGCAGTTGGAGTGAATCCCCAGACCGGCAGTTTTGGTGGGTGAGCGCGTGCGACCGCCATCTTGGGCCTGCACGCCCTTCCTATCTCGGTGCCCATCTAACTTGCACCTCTTACCGCACCTGGCCTACAGTGGCTGGAAAATACCAAGCACGGGTGCCGGTAACTGCTCCACAGCTGTTTAGATGAAAGGATCAGCAGGGCCCTCACGCAAGTGAAGTGCACAGTTACTGTTTCTCTTTTATTTATTCTTGGGCCTCACCTTGTTTTTCCATGCCCCAATATTACCTATAAAATAGCACTGAGGTGCCCTTTCCCAATTTAAACCCATTAAATCCAAGCCAATATCATTAGAGGAACTATCTACTCTGGATTCTACCGACCCCTTAAGTGGCCTCCAAGATTAAAACCCAGATCTAAGCTCAAAGTGACACTCCTACCCCTTTGGGGTTTGCTTTACATACTGATAGCTCTGTTCAATAACCCCTTGGACCTCAGAACTCTTGGTGTCAACCTTATACCTCTGCTGCTGCATCAGCATATGTATCTCTGCCGCCTTGGCGCAGAGTGGAGTGTATTTCATTTCTGTGTATTTGCAGGTTTTATTAACACACAACTTGTAATAATATTTGTAAGTACCTAACACCCTGTAATTTGCACTCATAACTCCCCTTCTCCTGACAGTTAGAGTTTGAAGGCCTGACACATTACAGACCACATTCCCTTATTAGCTTACTGTCGGCTATCTCCCAAGCTCTTCAAACCAAGAGAACCTCAGACAATATAATAGAGAAACACACTTCAGTAGCATCCATCCCTACACTTTATTATCTTGTGCTACTGTGTCAACTAAGGTGTCTTCCTCCTCTTCTTCAGCAACTACACCTACCAGATAGGCACACAATACACTGACAGTCCTCCCCATCCCACCTCATAGATGGCCTCATCTGGCCACCCCAGCTAATAACACTACTCCTAGTGTAGCACATTTGGTAGTGCTGTGACCCTTCCTGCACCTCCCCCTTTCCGGCCCTGCTAGTCTGGGCTGGTCACGGCCACTTTCCTTTTTCCCTTCCTTTATGGTCGTACCCCCTTTTCCCTGAGGTGCAGAGGGGTCTACAGGGGCCGCTTAGCCCATATAGGTAGACAAATTTCTCATACTGTTTTTTCTTCTTCTTGTAGAACCAAGTGAAATGTTGTGAATGTATATGATATAGTCTGGTGCTGTTTAGCCTCACTCTCGCAAATTAAGCTATAAATGGTATAATTCACAGGTATATACTTGGTGCAGGTCCTACTTATTTCAATCTCCTTACAGCACCCTGGGTGGTCAGGGTAGGGTACCTTAGTGAGAATACTTGCTCCCTTAGGCCTTATCAACCATGCCTCAAAAGAAGCCCTAAGACCCCTGCAGGGTCCCAAAAGTCTGTCATTGATCATTTTTCCCAAGCCACGTAAAGAATCTAACACTCAGAGGAGAGAGGAGAGCGATCCTGAGTCACAAGATGAGGGTTCCCAGTCGAGCTCCCGATCTACAGCTCACCTTAATCACTACACCACTGAAAATACGTTGCAAAAGATGCTGGCGTTACAAACCAAATCCATCACAGCTGAAATTCAACGAAGCTCCGCGGAACTTAAAAAAAATATCGCTGACATAGGCGATAGAGTAGATACCCTTGAGCGCCAACAAGATGACCTGGCCACGGATCATTCTAGCTTGCTCTCCTATGCCGAGACTTTAGAGAAACAAATTACTCAACTTGAATTAAAACTGGCAGATATGAAGGACGGCGGTAGGGCTATATTATCTATGTTCTAAAAGGAATAAGGTTGAGTGCTAATATATTGTTATAACTTACATTGTACATTTTGTTTTATTTACCAATAGTCTATAGCTGTTTACTGTTTTAGTAGTTCTGAAAACACGGATGCAACCACTTATGTTGATACTATTTTGTGTTTAGTTTTAGCTTATACAGTTTAACTATGCTTTACTCTACATGCCTTTCAGAGAGTGAGGCTTTTCACCTCAGCCTACACCCCACTAGGCAGTGCTAGCTCCTCCTCAGACCTAGGAGCCCGTATTAGGGCTCTATTTTGGTGGACTACTTCCACCATATTCCTTTCCCTTCTCCCACACCCCTCCACCTTCCCCATCACCCTTGTCCCGCATAGTTTTCCTAACCAGGATCACAAAAAGTATCGAACCATAAATGGCATCTCTTAAATTTCTCACTCACAATGTCAGAGGCCTGAACACAGTGGGTAAGCGGAGTCTTTTAGCTAGGTCCTTACGCTTTCACAAGGTGGATGTGGCCTTCCTGCAAGAGACGCATCTACTCGCCAATAATCCTTCCACATTTGTCTCTAAAGATTTCCCAATCTTTGAGACAGCATCTTATTCTAAAAAAGCTAGAGGGGTGGCCATCCTAGTACACAAGAGGATAGCGTTTGAACCACTCCAAGTGATTAGAGACCCCCAAGCAATATACCTCATAGTGGTTTGTAACCTTGACCATGTCACATACACTCTAGTCTCAATTTACCTCCCGAATACCTCTCAGCCTAATTATCTTAAGAAGATTTTTAACAAAATTGAACAGTTTAAACAAGGAAAGGTGATAGTTGCGGGGGACATGAATATGGTGTGGGACAAAAGCCTAGATAGAAAAAAGCTCACCTCTCAGAGGCGAGTGGTCACCCCAGACACTACGAGCAGTAGGTTTAGAGGGCTCATGACTAGTTTTAACTACTATGACATATGGAGATCAGTACATCCCCGCGATAGAGATTTCACTCACTTCTCTCACCCTCACTCCACATTTTCCAGATTGGATTACTTTTTTTGTAATCCTGAAACATTAGATTACGTACAAGCCACAAATATCCACTTATGCCCATGGTCAGACCACGACCAGGTCGTAATGGTTTTAGAATCCAGAAACACTACCAGCGCAAGACCCACCTGGAGGTTACCTCACCTCCTTCTAGCTGATATTCCCTTTTGGGAAGAACTCCGGTCTGAAATAAAAGCTACACTACAGATTAACGACACTCCTGAAGTCCGAGATGACATAATCTGGGGGGCATTTAAAGCTACTACTAGAGGTCAATTTATTCGCAAACAGGCACACATTAGGAAACAGGCGGGCCT
Source organism: Bombina bombina (assembly GCF_027579735.1). NCBI lineage: Eukaryota > Metazoa > Chordata > Amphibia > Anura > Bombinatoridae > Bombina > Bombina bombina. Next base: position 14,018,400 of record NC_069501.1, on the reverse strand, counting down.
TACTCTATCTCAGGCTCATAGTAGGTTACGTACACTAAAAACTCAACAACGCACCTCAGACAATGTAGACTTACACCAAGAGGTCAAGGACATCAAGAAACATATATGCCAAATAGAGTTCAGGAAAACACAGAGTAACCTGTTTCAACTGAAACAGCTTATGTACTCGAAGGGCAACACGGCAGACACCATTCTTGCCAACAAAATAAGACAACGTAAAGGTGTCACACGTATACATGGAATTAAACAAGGTAAGCAGGCCTATAGGCTGCCGTCCTTAATTGGCCAGCAGTTTTGTGACTACTACTCCTCACTTTACAATATCCAGGATCAAGCAAAACCCATACAATTACCCTCCACACAGATAGGGCCGTTCTTACAGTCTTTGAAACTTCCTGCCCTAGATGAAGCACAAAAGGGATGTATTGACGTCCCAATTACTTGCCTAGAAGTGAAGCAAGTCATTAAGAATTTGAAATCCCTGAAGGCCCCCGGCCCAGATGGCTTCACTGCCATATTTTACAAAACTTACTGCAAAGAAATTTTGCCTATCCTCACTAGGTTCTTTAAATTAGCAATGGAGGAGGGACACTTTAGGAAGGAATTTCTGGAAGCCTCCATTATTACCATCCCTAAGCCTAATAAGGACCCCGCGCTATGCCCCAATTGCAGACCCATCTCCTTAATACACACATCAAAATTTACGCGAAAATTCTTGCCAACAGGTTTGCAAGACTACTACCTTCCCTAGTCAATCCGGACCAAGTAGGCTTCATCCCAGGCCGTGAGGGTCCGGACAACACTAGGAGACTATTAAACATCCTATGCGAAGCCCAAAGATTAAACAAGCCCCTGGCCGTGCTCTCCCTAGACGCGGAAAAGGCCTTTGACCGGATGCGTTGGGAATACCTTTGGAAAGTTCTGGAGGCCTTCCAGTTCCCAGCACAAGTCATACTTGCAGTGAGAGCTCTGTACTCTGCCCCCACGGCCTCGGTCAGGGGCCGTGGGATCCGTGGGATCTAGTAGGGATTACACTACATGGCACGACACATAAGGTGGCTCTATTTGCAGACAATACCACAGTCTTCACCTCCAATCCACTACAAACCATACCCAAGCTTTTGTCCTTGTTGGAAACATTTAGTGGCCTCTCTTATTATAAATTAAACCAACCCAAATCAGAAATATATTTACAGGGATTCTCGGCAGACGTCTCCAAACACATACAAAATAGATATAAATTTGTTATTAATAATTCCTACATCTCTCATCTAGGTGTGAAAATCTCTAACTCTCCTCCTCAAATGCTCGATGACAATTATAGGCCTCTCCTTTTGGAACTCAGGTCTTTAGGTCGGAAATGGAATTTTAAAACGGTCTTGTGGCTGGGTCACATTGCTGCCCTTAAAATGAGTTTCCTTCCGAAACTCACTTATGTTTTCAGATGCCTCCCACTCAGAATTCCTTGCTCCCTTATCTTGCAATTTCAGGGTGCATGCACCAAATATATTTGGCAAGGTAAACCTCCCCGGGTTGCCCATAGATGTCTCCAATACGCCAGAATGGACGGGGGGTGGCCTCCCTGTCCATATCCAGATACTATGAGGCTGCAATGCTTACGCATATATCTCAGTGGGGCTTAATAGGCTTGGACAGCAAATGGAGATGCCTAGAACAGGCATCACTACCATTTAATTTGTCTCTAAGAGACTTAGTCTGGATACCTCCTCATTGCAGGAGATTTCTTGGCATAACTAACCCTGTGAGTAAAGAATGTCTTGTAGTCTGGGACCAAATACGTCACTATAAACAAATAGCCCCTCATCCCTCCCCTATTACCACCCTCTCGGGGCTCCTTTCGGGCCTATCTGACTCACACCCAGTAACCTGGGCTAAGTTAGGATTTAGTAAGGTAGCGGATTTGTGGTCCCCAACCTCATAAGGAGCTTATGTGGAACTATCGCACATTGACAACCCCAAATCTGTCCCATCGTATATATGGCGTTTGAATACGTCAGGGTCATAAGCTTACTCTCCAGATGGGGTTTTAGACCATCCTCCTCCCGTCAGCTGACTATTTGGGAAGCCAGATGGCAGCAAGGTCGACGACTAGGCAGACCGTTATCATGGCATTACACCCTTATGGAAGGTGCGTCTCCGGAGGATAGGGCGTCGCAAATCCTTAAATGGGAAAAGAAACTGAACGTGTCAATTCCAATGGAAGATTGGCAACGTACTCTTACTTACTAAAAAGGTGTTACATTGCGTCACTATCTATGAAACATACATTAAGATCCTCATGCATTGGTACTATGTTCCGACCAGGTCGGCTGCACTCTTCCCCACAGCTTCCTCGGCCTGCTGGAGGGAATGTGCCCACAGGGATGACATGCTCCATATTTGGTGACATTGCCCCAAACTTCAACCGCTATGGTCTCAAAGCTTCATGATGTTGGCAAGCATGGGAATACAAGTTCCCAGGACCCCCGAGGTGGCCCTCTTTCACTTAGGTACACACAAACTTCCCAGACACCAGGGCACACTATGCATCTACTTATTCTCTGCTATCAAACTATCCATAGCAAGGGCTTGGAAGAGGATCAGTCCCCCCACTTGGGTGGATGTGGTCTCCCTGATGGCTTACATTTACTCTATGGAGAAAAATATACACTACACTATGGGTAAACTAGACTCATTTGAGTTAATTTGGTCGGATTGGAAAGATAGGTTCAATACTCAGTGGCTCCCGAGCTTTGAGGCTTAAATAGAGGTATTTGATTTGAGAGTAGAGACAGGGCCATTTGGGTACAATACCCCCCCCTCACCCATAACTTAGGTGATCCTCATAAATACTGTTGCGTACTAATTATCTCAGCCATTCCACCCAACACCCCCCCCCCCTTTTTCCCTCTCCCCCTCTATCGATAATTCAGTTTTTGGATCCAGTTGGTTCCCCTTTGTGTGTTAGGGAGAACTGGTTCTCACATTGCTCAGTTATTTATTCTACATTATTAATCTTGGTTGTGACTTGATTCAATATCTATGTATAAACATGTAACCTGTTTCTGTAGTATGCTTAGATCGTACTGTTGATTGTACTCTTTTACTGATATAAAATAAAAAAAAAATCTTTAAAAAAAAAAAAAAAAAAAACTAAATTATCAAAAATAAAAACTAATTACTCCTAATCTAACAGCCCTATATAAAAAAGCCCAGCCAAAATAAAAAAAAACCCTAGCCTACAATAAACTGCGGCCAGAAGTCTTCATCCAGATGGCATCTTCTATCTTCATGTATCCGGTGTGGAGCGGGGGGTCCATCTTCAAGACATCCGGCACAGAGCATCCTCTTCATACGGTCTCAGCCGTACACTGAAGGTTCCATTTAAGGGACGTCATCACAGATGGCGTCCCTTGAATTCCTATTGGCTGATAGAATTCTATTAGCCAATTGGAATTAAAGGTGAAAAAATCCTATTGGCTGATCCAATCAGTGGATTGTAATTTAGATAATTGTATTTTATTATTAATTTAATTTATTTAATTTTATTGTAATCTTAGGTGTTAGTGTAACTCAGGTTAGGTTTTATTTTACAGGTAAATTTGTATTTATTTTAACTAGGTAGCTAGTAAATAGTTAATAACTATTTAAAAACTATTCTACCTAGTTAAATTAAATACAAACTTAGCTGTGAAATAAAAATAAAACCTAAGATAGCTGCACTATAACTATTAGTTATATTGTAGCTAGCTTAGGGTTTATTTTACAGGTAAGTATTTAGCTTTAAATAGGAATTATTTAGGTAATAATAGTAAGTTTTATTTAGATTAATTTTAATTATATTTAAGTTAGGGGGTGTTAGGGTTAGGGTAACGCTAGGGTTAGGTTTTGGGGTTAATAGGTTTATTATAGCGGCAGTGTGGGCGGACGGGAGATTAGGGGTTAATTATATTTAAATAGTGTTTGCAATGCGGGAGGGCGGCGGTTTAGGGTTAATAATTTTATTATAGTGGCGGCGATGTCGGGAGCGGCAGATTAGGGGTTAATAATTTTATTTTAGTATTTGCTATGCGGGAGGGCCTCGGTTTAGGGGTTAATAGGTAGTTTATGGGTGTTAGTGTACTTTGTAACACTTTAGTTATGAGTTTTATGTTACAGCTTTGTAGCGTAAAACTCATAACTACTGACTTTAGATGGCGGTACGGATCTTGTCAGTTTAGGCTGTACCTCACAGCAAAATTTGTAATACCGGCGCTATGGGAATCCTACTGAAAAAGAACTTTTCTTAAAGTGCGGTACTGACGTTGCGTGACGGCCAAAAAGATGTGCGGTACAGCTATTCTGATGCTTTTTGAGTCATAACGCCAAACTCTTAATCTAGCTGACACAGTTAGCCTGTTATGCTTGAAAAGCCACTGAGCTGTTTGGCCACCAAGTAATATATTACACTTGATTGCTTCCATCCAGTTAGCAGCAGAAACTGCTATTTCTATTTATTTTTTTCTGTTTTGTTCTGTTTATTTCCTTAATTGTATCTGTACCCTTTCTAATAAATTTCACTGTTACCTGTGTCACATATTAAGATATTACACTTGTACATATTGCTCTGTCACCTAGGTGTATATATCCCTACAGTCACTTTTGTTTATGGTTTAATTGATCTTTGCAATGCAAGACAATGCTATGCTTTTGTTTTGATGTTACTATGGTAACCCTTTGGTGGTTTTTCTGTCAGTGGGTGGGGTTTCTAACACTTTAAATTGTTTGCTGTCAGATTCATTATTGTTGGTCTGATGAAGGGGTACACTAAGGTCTCAGAATGCAGAATTGTTGTTGACAGGGTTTAGTTCAGGGTTCCGTATTCTGTTTGTTGAAGTAGCGGGTTCGAAGGTTTCTGGGAATTCAAAGTCAGCTAGGGAGCATCCGGGAGTCGTACGGGAAAAACTACTGAAAAAGGCGGCAATGGGGCACATGGCTGGGCCATTTCAGGAATTGCCCATGGCAAACTTGAGGATATCTCCTTTGGGGGTAGTACCAAAGAAAGTTCTGGGGCCATTTCGGATGATTCATTATTTGTCATTTCCAAAAGTGTTGTCAGTGAATGATGTTATTGACACTGGGGTGGCCACAGTGACTTATGCATTATTTGACAAAGCAGTGGCTTTAGTTGGGGCAGCTGGGGTAGGGGCTCTCATGGCCAAGGTTAATGTAGAGGCTTTGTCGACCTTTGCCTACCCATGGGATGCTCCATCTCGTGTTCTTACTTTGAGAAATTCAGTAGTTTTTATTGGAATGGGTGGTTTGGCTGGTTTTAGGGTATAGTCTGTCGGCCTTGGCATTTTTGTGTTCATTATTGGGATGGGAGGATATCACAAAATAATTTGTGGTTCGCATGGCTGCAAGAAGTCTGTGTAGAAGTCAGAGGCAGTCGGATGGTAGGAAGTGTCAGGGTTGTTTTCCTGTTTTGTTTGCCATGTGCTGCTGGCAATCATTTTACTCACCTCTCTTGCTGACTCAGGTGCATACTTTGTGATGCTGCTCATTTCCTGCACTTCCTTTAATGGCCAGACTGGTGTACATCATCCGTGTTAGACAGGATGCAGTCTCAGAATTGTGATGTCATCACTTATTATTTAAAGGGCTCTGTTCAGTATGCTTTGCCCTTGTGTTGTCTCAGACCTGTTTGTGAGAGCTCGTGTGTATTACCTGGCTGTCTGATGTCCCTCCTGGTTCCTGATCCTTGGCTTGTTCCTGACTCTGTTGTTCTCCTTGTTCCTGATTCCGGCTCGTCTGACTATTCGCTTTGGCTCCTGACTCGGCTCATCTGACTACCAGCTCTGGTTTTGATTCCTGGCTTGTTATTTGACTTGTGGACTTTTTATTATTTTTTGCTATTAATAAAGGTGTGATTATTTTTGCACTTCTCGTTTCAGACTGATTCCTGGCATCCTGACAGGAAGCCAGTGACTTTTACTATATTACAGAAGGTGGTTGGGGTTCTACATCGCATTTGCCTGGATGATTATGAAGTGACCTTGTTTAAGGCAGCCTTTGTTCTTTAATTTTTTGCTACTTTTTGCATTTCAGAGATAGTTGCTTGTACAAAACGCGATAATGGTGGGGTTCAGTTACCGATGTGGTGATTGAGGATGGCCAGGTTTTTATTTGGTTAAGGAAATTGAAAATGGATTAGCAAGGCTGAGGTCAGCTTATTCTGCTTCGGGTTATCCGGGGGGATTGTTGCCCGGTTGCTACGTTGACCAGTTTTTTGCAGTAGCGTCCTGCTGAGGCAGGCCCCCTTTTGATTCATTTTAATAGGGAGTCTTTATCTAGATTCCAGTTTGTAGCAGTGTTTCATAGGGCTCTGGAGTTGGTGGGTTTATCTGCAGTTGATTTAGGTTTCCATTCATTTAGAATTTGGGCGGTTACTGAGGCAGGAATGTTGGGCATGTGTGATGACAGCATAAAGGGGATTGGGAGGTGGTCCTCAGAGCAATTTAAATCATATATTCATCAGCATTTAGTGTTATAAGTTGTTTTTTTCTGTTTCTGGTTATTTTGTAGATCCTGTGGATTGTTGGGCATTCCTATATTTATTGGGCGAGACGGGCAGCAGCTGTTAAGGAAGATGGGTGTCAATTGGGATTTTTGTCTAAAAAAGTGGCTCTGTGTTTCAGTTTTAGAGGCATGAAGTGGGAACAGGTTGTCCTGAAGGTATTATAGTGATACATGCTGGGAAGAGGGGGGGATTTGGGTTACATGGGTCAAAAAGACCTTATTTTCAGGATGAAGAGGGATGTTGAGAGGTTGTTAGAGCTCTTTCCAAAGTTGAAGATAGTCTGGTCAGAGATTATTCCATGGCTGGTCTGGAAGGCAGCCTGGGACAATAGGAAATTGGATTGCTCTTGCAAGAATATCAACAGGGTGATGAGTAGCTTTGTGAGGCACACTGGGGGGATTTCTATCAGGCATGTACAATTTGAGGGGGAATCTGGCCAATGATTTTAGGCAACATGGGGTCCATCTGAATGAAGTTGCCCTTCATTTATTTAATTTTAATTTGAAAGAGGGGTTATAAAGGCCTTTGGGGTTGGCGGGGCCTATGGTGGAGTGCTAGCCTTCTTTCAAGGGTGGTGTTTGAAGTGGGGTACCTCCTGGTAGGTCAGTGAATCCAAATGGGTACAGCACTATGGTAGTTGGTGTGCACATGGTAGGGTTACTGGTAGGGTTACTGCTACCCCTCAATAACATAAGAAAAATGTAGAGTTCCATAGCACCACTATATTCAATCTTATTTAATCAAAACATGCAAGTTTTCGGCCCCAGTGGCCTTAATCATGCATATGTTGCACACTTGTTTCAGCCTCTGATTTATAGGCCTTACAATTATTACAATCAGATGTCCCAAAAACATGTTACCAGTCTTTAGCTCCATCTAGTGGTCGTTTCTACTATAGTTTAATTTCATATTATAGCAGCTTTTCACATCACTCATTTTGTCTTGCTTCATATAAACACTAAATAATCAATCTCCCTGTTTAACCCCTTAGGGTACCTACTATCCAAATGGTATATTCAGTAAGTTTATTTTTGTTTCAATATCTTCTCTCTATCCCCTCCTCCCCTTAAATTTCCTACATAGTTAATAATTTGCCATCTCAGTTGACAGATTTTGTGTTCAGGGTTTGACATTGGAACATCAGTGTTACCACATCTGATGTTCAATTTATGTTGGTTAATTTGCTCTCTGGCCTTCCTGGTTGACTCACCTATATAAATCATGGAACATGGGCATTTAATCAGATATATGATATGTGTAGTCTCACATATGTAATATCCCTTTAATTTAAATTTGTGCCCTGTTCTAGGATGAACAAACTCTTTTCCCTTGATCATTGAGTGAAAATTTTAACAACCCAAACTCTCCCAGAACTCACAGAAAATATACAGATTTTTACACTCAACTGCTTCAACTGCCCTCTAACTTACAACAGGTAGCCTTCTGGAAAACAGCCTCTTCATTATATTTTACCTACCAAGGGCGCAATCCGATATACGGCACAGGTTTCGGCGCAAGCATGGAAACCTGTGCCGCCCGTAGTTTCAGCTCGCACATTGAGCTATCTCATATACGGCGCCGGCAGTTGCTAAAGTGCCGTAAGTCTGACAAACTAGCGATGTCCAGAAATCTGCGTAAGTACAAATTTCTGGAGTCGCCTGTGACTTACGGCACTTTAGAAACTGCCGCCGCCTAAAAAAACTGACTAAACTACTAAATCTCCCGTTACTGTCTAACACGCCTCCCAAACATAGTCCGACACGTATACCCCTCTATCCGCAATCCCCCCTCTCACTCCTAACAATAAATATATTAAGATAAGATAGGGAAAGGGAGGCTAGTAAAGCCAAAAATTATTTCTTTACCTTGGACTATAAGGCAACATCCAGGTGTTACAAAACCTTATATGAAGGAAAAAATAGCAAATGTTCAGACCCTTAAATTATTTAGGTATTCAATATAAAGAAGGGAGGTTATACAGCAACCGCAATTAGATTGCTATAAAGATAGACAGGGATTTCAGCACATATTTTTTATTTATTTATTTATAAATAGCTCAGCAAAATTCTGAGCTCCGCTAAATAGCGGTAAGTGTGATCTAAACTCGTTCACCACATTCCCATATGTCACCCAGAGTCTATATAAGTCAGAAAAATACCAACCAATGAACAAACACATGAACCAATGAATCAGGAAACGTGATTGGACAAATGCATTAGCACAGATTCCACTGTGCAGTTTTATTGTAGATCACACAGAGCAAAACAAGTAAGCTATAAAGGAATGAGCAGTCTATACTGACAACACCTCCACTAGTGGGTGGTTACATGTGAGCGTAAAATCTGCCACCATAGTGATCATTGAGGATCTATGTCAGGACAGCTCATGTATAAATTAGACAACAAGTAAATGACACTTAAAAGACTGAATAAAGTGTTAAATGTAATGCTTTAATAATGTGCACCTTACCTAAATTTGGCCAAATTGTGCAATAAACCTCCTCAAAATAATTTAGAAGAGAACAGTATAGTCTGTAGGGGGCCAATGAAACAACTCCAGTAACAGCGGGCACCACCAACTATATGAGAGGTATCAGGTGTCATGTTATAAAGATTCAGGATCTATGTTTCTTAACCCCAGTGTATACAGACTAACTGTAAAGATATACATTGAGCAATATACATGTGCTAATTTATACAATAATTTCCAAAGACAAGAAAAAGTTATGGGGATAGAAGATAACAACTCCAGGATTCAGCGGGCACCACCAATGATTAAAGGTATCCGGTGTCATGAATAATTACTTTCTGGATCTATGTTAGGACTACCCCAAAACAAATCTTTTTCCGTCTTTCACAGTTGCATATATACTGAAAATAAAGAGCATTTAAAACCCATTATACTTGATGCATAAAATGCCAGATAGAAATAAAGAAATTGTACACAAGTGGTTAATGTAGCGGTGTAGGTAGATCACCCTTTAAACAGCTTAAGTATGTCCCATAACTTGGAGCCGTGTGTACAAATGGTGTATCAAAACACCCTCTGATATCCAAAACTTTAACGGGCTGAAAAGTCAGATGATAAGTGCTCAGTTAGTTATACAACCGTGTGTTAGCTTCCTGTAATAGGATTTCCAATTGGTTTCTGTGTGAGAATAGACTTCATTTCGCCATCATGCTAGGTTTAGCACAGCGTGAGCGCCACAGCGATCTGTCCTTCATGCACGTCCATCTCCACTTCCTACGTCACTGCCGACGTACGTTTCACCCCCCACGTGACAGCCAGAAAGCACAGGGGTTTCCTCAGGGCAAAAGCGGATGCTGATTCTCAGTGCAGCCGCATTATAACCCTCCTTCTTTAAGCTCATAGGAGGATATAAGAAACAGTAGTAGCCAGTAGTAAACCTTTACTGAGCCGCAGCCCTCTTATGTATATAGAGGAGGATTTGGTGAATTTATATACAGTGATATATATTTTTAGTAAAGCAACCATAAAGAACCTATATTTAAAATAAAGAAAATAAAAAATAGAAAATAAATAGAAACCTAATTTCCACGATTCTTTAAAGAAATTGTTGCAGTGTATACTATAATAAAACATTTTTCGTCCATGTCTATGAATTGTATTACATCAGGACGACTGTTTTACAAACATATTCTTTGTCCATTGATTCATGTGTTTCATAAAAATTCAGCAAATGTTACTGAATTTATTTCTTTGTTCTAAAGTTATAGTTAAGGTGCTTTAAGTTAGACCCGCTGGATTTAAGAGCAGGTATAAATCAAAAGAACTGCACTTTTACAGATAGTAGTAATTATTGAATGTTCTCAAGACAAATTGGCAGATTGAAAAGAAACCCTCATAAAAATATGCTACATATTATATTTATGAGAATTTGAGATCATATATTTATGGTCATTTTATTTGAGGAATGCAGCGAATTCAAATTTTTCATTAAGCCCTTTGGGCATTAGAGTCTGTAACTTGTACATCCATTCAGTTTCCTTTTTAAGTAGTATATTATCGATGTCTCCTCCTCTGCCAAGAAGGGAACAGTGTTCAATACCCGTTACTCTTAGGTCTAGGGGGTTACACCTATGGTGTTTCATGAAGTGGAGAGCCACTCCACTTCTGATTTCACCATCTTCTGCTGCCTTGATATCGTCTCTGTGCTCAGAGACCCTATCTTTCAACATTCGCCTCGTTTTTCCCACATAGAAGGTCGGGCAGCAACAGGAAAGAAAATAGATTACATTTTCTGTCTTGCAGTTAATAAATTGCTTTATAGGGTAAATGATGGAGTCAGTAGCAAATGTTTTGGTGCGTACAATAAATTTACAGAACACACAGTGTCCACATTTGAAGCATCCTTTTATTTTTCTATGTTCTTCTAGCCAGTCTTTCTCACTGGGACTTTTTTACGAAGTGACTCCTGACTAGTTTGTCCTTGAGATTTGGAGCCCTCCTGGGTACCAGAGAGGGTTTTTCCCCAACTATTTTTCTGATCGTCTCGTCAGCTCTAAGAAATTGCCATTTTTCATCCAAAATAGTGCGGATTTTTTCCCAATGGCAATTAAATTGGGTAACGAAACTCACTTTGGACTCTTCGATTTTCTGATTTGAGTTATAGAGGAGGATATCTCTGTCTGTTCTCTTGGCTCTATTACGCGCATATCTTAGATTTCGTTTAGAGTACCCTCTATTCTCAAATCTGTTAAACATTTCAACCGCATGTGCATCGAATTTGTTTAGACTCGAACAATTACGCCTTAGGCGTAAAAACTGTCCCACAGGGATACCCCGTATTAGGGATTTTGGATGATGGCTAGATGCTTCTAAGATGTTGTTAGTGGCAGTAGCCTTACGAAAAATTTCCGTGGCTAGATTTTTCCCTTCTTTCCTAATTTTTACATCTAGGAAAGTGAGTTCACTAGCATCAAAATCAAAAGTTAGAAGAATGTTGTAGCTATTTTTATTTAGCACCTTTACAAAATCTTTCAGGGATTCTTCCGCCCCCCTCCAAAGGAGGAAGACGTCGTCCACATACCATAACCAGATGAGAACGTGTTCATGAATCCAGTTTTGTAATTCGTTGAATACTGTTTGTGTTTCCCATAGGCCCAGATGGAGGCAAGCATAGGATGGGGCACATGTAGCCCCCATTGCTGTGCCTCTAATTTGCTTATAGAATTTTTTGTCAAACGTGAATACGTTATTTTTTAACACAAACTCAAGCAGAGTTAGTACAAATTCAGTATGTTTTTTGTATGCTGGGCCTCTACTTTCTAGAAAAAATCTTGCCGCTCCTAAACCCACATCATGTGGGATAGAAGAGTAGAGACCTTCCACATCCAAAGAAACTAGGAGTGTATCTTGCTCCACTTCTAAACCATCCAGTTTCCTAAGAAGGTCACTGGTGTCCTTAACATAGGAGGTAAGGGTCAGTAAAAAAGGTTTTAGAAACTGATCAACGTAGTTTCCCAGGTTCTCAGTAATACTCCCAATACCTGAGATGATGGGTCTCCCAGGTGGTTCTCGTAAATTTTTATGTAGTTTGGGAATACAATAGAAAACTGGAACTCTGGGAAACTTCGTATACAGGTATCCCCATTCGCTTTTACTTATTATGCCACTTTTTCTGGCATCATTTAATAAGTGTAGCAAGTTGGCTTGTATTGATTCTAAAGGATTTTTTGGTAAGCATTGGTATTGCTCCTTATTTTTCAGTTGTTTACTAACCTCTTTCATGTAGAGGGACTCCTCCATAATGACCAAATTTCCCCCTTTATCCGCCTGTTTTATAACAATTCCTGATTTGTTCATCAGGTCTGACAGGGCTCGGCTCTCATTAAAGTTAAGATTGTTTTTACTTATGCCGTGATAGGGTATTTTTTCAATTTCCCTTTCTACTTCTTTAACAAAAAGATGTACGGCAGGGACTAGCATTAAGGGGGGCATATAATCAGATTTTCTTTTCAGACCTGAGTCAATTTTGACTATAGTACTTGTAGTACTTTTCTGTTGCCCTTCTTGAGTATCAGAGATGGGCATTTCATCTGGTACTTCATTTGAGTCAAGTAAATGTACAAGGTTAGAAATCGCTGCAGCATCTTCCTTATCCATGTTACCTTCAATGCAGTCAGCATCTAAGGTGTTAGTTTGTCTCCCTTTCATTATGGAAGACAAAACTACCTTTCGGGCAAAGAGGTGAAGATCTTTTATCACAGTGAATTTATCTAACGAATTTGTTGGACAATACGTTAAGCCCTTTTTTAGTAAACTTATATGGGCATTGTTTAGAGGAAAGGAAGACAGGTTGACTATTTGTAGTTCATCACTACTTTTTTTTTAAAATATATTAACCCCTAAACCGCCGCTCCCGCCACCAGCTACATTAACTATATTACCCCCTAATATGATCCCCCTACACCGCCGCCACCTATTTTAACTATATTACCCCCTAATGTGAGCCCCCTACCCTGCCGCCAGCTACATTAACTATATTACCCCCTAATATGATCCCCCTACACCGCCGCCACCTATTTTAACTATATTACCCCCTAATGTGAGCCCCCTACCCCGCCGCCACCTACATTATATGTACTGCCCCCTAATCTGACCCCCTTCCCCGCCGCCACCTATATTAAAATTATTAACCCCTAATCTAATCCCCCTACACCGCTGCCACCTATATTAAATGTATTAACCCCTAATCCCCCTACACCGCGGGACTAAAATGTCCCTACCCTAAACTAAATTACAAATAGCCCTGAAAAGGGCCTTTTGCGGGGCATTGCCCCAAAGTAACCAGCTCTATTACCAGCCCTTGAAAGGGCCTTTTGCGGGGCATTGCCCCAAAGTAACCAGCTCTATTACCAGCCCTTAAAAGGGCCTTTTGCGGGGCATTGTCCCAAAGTAATCAGCTCTTTTACCTGTAATCTGACCACCCTACACCGCCGCCACTTATATTAACTATATTAACCCCTAATCTAATCCCCCTACACCGCTGCCACCTATATTAAATATATTAACCCCTAATCTAATCCCCCTACACTGCTGCCACCTATATTAAATATATTAACCCCTAATCTGACCCCCCTACACCGCCACCACCTATATTAACTATTGCCTAGATTTAGAGTTCTGCGTTAGCCGTCCAAACCAGCGTTAGGGGGTCCTAACACTGGTTTTGGCCGCCCGCTGGTATTTAGAGTCGGTCAGGAAAGGGTCTAACGCTCACTTTCCAGCCGCGACTTTTCCATACCGCAGATCCCCTTACGTCAATTGCGTATCCTATCTTTTCAATGGGATCTTTCTAACGCCGGTATTTAGAGTCTTGGCTGAAGTGAGCGTTAGAACTCTAACGACCAAACTCCAGCCGCAGAAAAAAGCCAGGAGTTAAGAGCTTTCTGGGCTAACGCCGGTTCATAAAGCTCTTAACTACTGTGCTCTAAAGTACATTAACACCCATAAACTACCTATGTACCCCTAAACCGAGGTCCCCCCACATCGCCGCCACTCTAATAAAAACCCCTAATCTGCCGACCGCACATGCCGCAACCTACATTATCCCTATGTACCCCTAATCTGCTGCCCCCAACGTAGCCGACCCCTATATTATATTTATTACCCCCTAATCTGCCCCCCCAATGTCGCCGCTACCTACCTACACTTATTAACCCCTAATCTGCCGACCGGACCTCGCTGCCACTATAATAAATGTATTAACCCCTAAACCGCCTCACTCCCGCCTCAAAAACCCTATAATAGTATTAACCCCTAATCTGCCCTCCCTAACATCGCCAACACCTAACTTCAAGTATTAACCCCTAATCTGCTGACCGGACCTCACCGCTACTATAATAAATGTATTAACCCCTAAAGCTAAGTCTAACCCTAACCCTAACACCCCCCTAAGTTAAATATAATTTAAATCTAACGAAATAAAATAAATCTTATTAAATAAATTATTCCTATTTAAAGCTAAATACTTACCTGTAAAATAAACCCTAATATAGCTACAATATAAATAATAATTACATTGTAGCTATTTTAGGATTTATATTTATTTTACAGGCAACGTTGTATTTATTTTAACTAGGTACAATAGCTATTAAATAGTTAATAACTATTTAATAGCTACCTAGTTAAAATAATTACAAAATTACCTGTAAAATAAATCCTAACCTAAGTTACAATTAAACCTAACACTACACTATCAATAAATTAATTAAATAAACTACCTACAATTACCTACAATTATCTACAATTAAATCAACTAAACTAAATTACAAAAAAAACAAACACTAAATTACAAAAAAACCCCACTAAATTACAAAAAATAAAAAAAGATTACAAGAATTTTAAACTAATTACACCTACTCTAAGCCCCCTAAAAAATAACAAAGCCCCCCAAAATAAAAAAAATGCCCTACCCTAATCTAAAATAAAAAGTTTACAGCTCTTTTACCTTACCAGCCCTTAAAAGGGCCTTTTGTGGGGCATGCCCCAAAGAATTCAGCTCTTTTGCCTGAAAAAAAACATACAATACCCCCCCAACATTACAACCCACCACCCACATACCCCTAATCTAACCCAAACCCCCTTAAAAAAAACTAACACTAAGCCCCTTCATCCATCCGACGAGGAGCGGCTCCATCTTCAAGACCTCCGGCGCGGAACATCCTCTTCTCCCGACGACTAGACGACGAATGAAGGTTCCTTTAAGGGACGTCATCCAAGATGGCATCCCTCGAATTCCGATTGGCTGATAGGATTCTATCAGCCAATCGGAATTAAGGTAGGAAAAATCTGATTGGCTGATTGAATCAGCCAATCAGATTCAAGTTCAATCCGATTTGCTGATTGGATCAGCCAATCAGATTGAGCTTGCATTCTATTGGCTGATCGGAACAGCCAATAGAATGCGAGCTCAATCTGATTGGCTGATTGGATCAGCCAATCCGATTGAACTTGAATCTGATTGGCTGATTCAATCAGCCAATCAGATTTTTCCTACCTTAATTCTGATTGGCTGATAGAATCCTATCAGCCAATCGGAATTCGAGGGACGCCATCTTGGATGACGTCCCTTAAAGGAACCTTCATTCGTCGTCTAGTCGTCGGGAGAAGAGGATGTTCCGCGCCGGAGGTCTTGAAGATGGAGCCGCTCCTCGTCGGATGGATGAAGATAGAAGATGCCGCTTGGATGAAGTTGTTTGCCGGTCCGGATCTCCTCTTCTTGCCGAATAGGATGAAGACTTCGGAGCCTCTTCTGGACCTCTTCTTGCCGGATAGGATGAAGACTTCGGAGCCTCTTCTGGACTGATCGGTGATACCCGGCGTGGTGAAGATAAGGTACGGAGATCTTCAGGGGCTTAGTGTTAGGTTTTTTAAGGGGGGTTTGGGTTAGATTAGGGGTATGTGGGTGGTGGGTTGTAATGTTGGGGGGGGGTATTGTATGTTTTTTTTTCAGGCAAAAGAGCTGAATTCTTTGGGGCATGCCCCGCAAAAGGCCCTTTTAAGGGCTGGTAAGGTAAAAGAGCTGTAAACTTTTTATTTCAGATTAGGGTAGGGCATTTTTTTATTTTGGGGGGCTTTGTTATTTTTTTAGAGGGCTTAGAGTAGGTGTAATTAGTTTAAAATTCTTGTAATCTTTTTTTTATTTTTTGAAATTTAGTGTTTTTTTTTTGTAATTTAGAGTGGTTTTTTTTGTAATTTAGTTTAGTTGATTTAATTGTAGGTAATTGTAGGTAGTTTATTTAATTAATTTATTGATAGTATAGTGTTAGGTTTAATTGTAACTTAGGTTAGGATTTATTTTACAGGTAATTTTGTAATTATTTTAACTAGGTAGCTATTAAATAGTTATTAACTATTTAATAGCTATTGTACCTAGTTAAAATAAATACAAAGATGCCTGTAAAATAAATATAAATCCTAAAATAGCTACAATGCAATTATTATTTATATTGTAGCTATATTAGGGTTTATTTTACAGGTAAGTATTTAGCTTTAAATAGGAATAATTTATTTAATAAGATTTATTTTATTTCGTTAGATTTAAATTATATTTAACTTAGGGGGGTGTTAGGGTTAGACTTAGCTTTAGGGGTTAATACATTTATTATAGTAGCGGCGAGGTCCGGTCGGCAGATTAGGGGTTAATACTTGAAGTTAGGTGTCGGCGATGTTAGGGAGGGCAGATTAGGGGTTAATACTATTTATTATAGGGTTTTTGAGGCGGGAGTGAGGCGGTTTAGGGGTTAATACATTTATTATAGTGGTGGCGAGGTCCGGTCGGCAGATTAGGGGTTAATAAGTGTAGGTAGGTAGCGGCGACATGGGGGGGGCAGATTAGGGGGTAATAAATATAATATAGGGGTCGGCGATGTTAGGGGCAGCAGATTAGGGGTACATAGGGATAATGTAGGATCTGCGGTATGGAAAAGTCGCGGCTGGAAAGTGAACGTTAGACCCTTTCCTGACTGACTCTAAATACCAGCGGGTGGCCAAAACCAGCATTAGGACCCCCTAATGCTGGTTTGGACGGCTAACGCAGAACTCTAAATCTAGGCAATAGTTAATAATTAATATAGTTATTATATTATATATATTATTATATATATTAACTATATTAACCCTATCTAACCCTAACACTACTGATGTCCCGAACTGTTCGCCCGCGAACGGTTCACAGCGAACATAGCTTGTTCGCGTTCGCGTTTGCGGGCGAACACATGGCGATGTTCGATCCGCCCCTATGTGTCATCATTGAGGAAACTTTGACCCTGTATGTCACAGCCGTCTGACACATTAGAGCCAATCAACATCAGACACTCCCTCACAGACCCTCCCAGCTACTCGGAATCCGCCATTTTAGACTCATAACGACCTTGCTTTCTTAATGAGAGGACGTGTTGTGTTTTTGCTCCTGACATTAATAGGAAAAGCATAGCTAGGCTAGTGTATTTAGTGTCCACTACAGTCCAGAAGGACTCCACTCATCTCTGCTGCAAGGACAGAACCCCAAAAAGCCCTTTTTAGGGCTATATTTCGTGCCGTTTTTTTTTTTTTTTTTCGTATTTTTTTTATTAGCATTTGCCTGGCTTTCAGCCTGTGTGTTTAAGGCACACAGCATATGCTGTGATTACTGCCACCACTGATATCTCCCTAACAACATTAGTTTAAATTTAACTAACCAAAAATTTTAATTATTTTGCTAGTGTAATTTTTTTTCATTTTCTATCAGGCCTGTGTCACACAGCATATACTCTGGTTCATTGCTCTGTGCCAGCCACCAGTGTTAATATACGTTTATAACATTATTTTAAATTTAAATTTTTTTATTTAAATCATTTTTCTAGTGTAATCTAATTACATTTTCTATCAAGCCTGTGTCTGTCAGGCTCACTCAGCATTAATATACCTCATTTTTTTTCAGTCTTTTGGTTAATTGGTCTGTGCCAGGCAGCCACCACTCATATCTTCTTCACCTTAATTTAAATATAAAAAAAAAAAGATTAAATTTGTTTGATAGTGTAATCTAATATAATTTTCTATCAGGCCTGTGTGTTTTGCTGACATACAGAGCCTACTGTGTTTACTTGCTGCCCTCCCTAGTCTATGAGCCACGACTCATATGTGTTTAACCTTTTTTTAATTTCCCCTCCCAAAAAATAATTTAAATCATTTTTCTAGTGTAATCTAATAGTATTTTCTATCAGGCGTATGTGTATCTGACTTACAGAGCCTACTGTTTTTAATAGCTGCCCTTCCAAGGCTATCAGCCACGACTCATATGTATGTGCTTAACCTTTTTCTTTAAATTCCCCTAAAAAAGTCTTTAAATCATTATGCTAGTGTAATCTAATTTTATTTTCTATCAGGCCTGTGTCTAACTGTCTATCTGACTTACACAGCATACTGTTGTTAATTGCTGCCCTACATAGCAGCCAGCCAGTGCGACCACTCATATGTGCATTGCACTTCTTAACATAATTTTAATATTAAAATCTAAAATTTTAAAATATTTTGCTAGTGTAATCTAACTTAATTTTCTATCAGGCCTGTGTTTTTGTCACTTACACAGCATACTGTGTTAAATTGCTGCCCTACCTACCATCCACGACTTATATCTGCCAGCCTGTGTGTCAGGCCCAACTAGCCAATTAGTGGCACCAATCATAATTCTTGTAACAGTATCAAAAAAATTAAAATTCATAATTTTTTGGACTGCAAATATTCAGTCTACCAGTGCCATTGAATTGCAGTTTCTTCCTGCCTGGCAGCCTGTGTGCCAGGCACAAACTAGCCAATTAGTGCCACCAATCCTAGTTGTTGTAAAAGTATTGTTAATCTTTAAAATTCCAAATTGATCGCTTGTGATTCCTCAGTTTGCTCGTGCCATTGAATTGCACTTTCCTCCTGCCTGCCAGCATGTTTTCCAGGCCCAACTAGCCAATTATTGGAACCAATCCTAATTCTTGTAACAGTATATAAAAAAATAAAAATCATAATTTTTTGGACTGCAAATATTCAGTCTCCTAGTGCCATTGAATTGCATTTACCTCCTGCCTGCCAGCCTGTGTGCCAGGCCGTCTTTCCAACTATTTACACCAATCATAATTGTTGTCACAGTATTGTTACTAATTAAAATTAAAACAATTTTGATTGTTGATCTTAAACCTCAGTTCTCTCGTGCCATTGAATTGCACTTTTCTACTGCCTTCCAAGCCTGTGTGCCAGGCCTACTTTCAAAATATTTACACCAATCATATTTGTTGTCACAGTATTCTTAATAATTAAAAATTAAAATTTTTGGTAATAGTTGTTCTGAATCCTCAGTTTGCTCATGCCATTGAATTGCACTTTCCTCCTGCCTTGCAGCCTGCTGTGTGCCAGGCCCACCTAGCCAATTATTCCCAGCAATCATATTTCTTTTAACAGTATTGCAAAAATTGTCAATCATCACTGTTTTGACTGTCAGTATTCAGTCTCCTAGTGTCCTTGAATTGCATTTACCTCCTGCCTGCCAGCCTTTTGTGCCAGGCCGTCTTGCCAACTATTTACACCAATCATAATTGTTGTCACAGTATAGTTACTAATTAAAATTAAAAAAAATTTGATTGTTGATCTTAATCCTCAGTTTGCTCGTGCCATTGAATTGCACTTTTCTCCTGCCTGCCAGCCTGTGTGCCAGGCCTACTTTCAAAATATTTACACCAATCATATTTGTTGTCACATTATTCTTAATAATTAAAAATTAAAAAATTTTGGTAATAGTTGTTCTGAATCCTCAGTTTGCTCGTGCCATTGAATTGCACTTTCCTCCTGCCTTGCAGCCTGCTGTGTGCCAGGCCCACCTAGCCAATTATTCCCAGCAATCATATTTCTTTTAACAGTATTGCAAAAATTGTCAATCATCACTGTTTTGACTGTCAGTATTCAGTTTCCTAGTGTCCTTGAATTGCATTTACCTCCTGCCTGCCAGCCTTTTGTGCCAGGCCGTCTTGCCAACTATTCACACCAATCATAATTGTTGTCACAGTATTGTTACTAATTAATATTAAAACATTTTTGATTGTTGATCTTAATCCTCAGTTTGCTCGTGCCATTGAATTGCACTTTTCTCCTGCCTGCCAGCCTGTGTGCCAGGCCTACTTTCAAAATATTTACACCAATCATATTTGTTGTCACAGTATTCTTAATAATTAAAAATTTAAATTTTTGGTAACAGTTGTTCTGAATCCTCAGTTTGCTCGTGCCATTGAATTGCACTTTCCTCCTGCCTTGCAGCCTGCTGTGTGCCAGGCCCACCGAGCCAATTATTCCCAGCAATCATATTTCTTTTAACAGTATTGCAAAAATTGTCAATCATCACTGTTTTGACTGTCAGTATTCAGTCTCCTAGTGTCCTTGAATTGCATTTACCTCCTTCCTGCCAGCCTTTTGTGCCAGGCCGTCTTGCCAACTATTTACACCAATCATAATTGTTGTCACAGTATTGTTACTAATTAAAATTAAAAGTTTTTTGATTCTTGTTCTTAATCCTCAGTTTGCTCGTGCCATTGAATTGCACTTTTCTCCTGCCTGCCAGCCTGTGTGCCAGGCCCAACTATCCAATTAGTGCCAGCAATCATATTTCTTTTAACAGTATTGCAAAATTTGTCAATCATCACTATTTTGACTGTCAATCTGCAGTCTACTAGTGCCCTTGAATTGCATTTTCCTCCTGCCTGCCTGCCTGTGTGCCAGTCCCAACTAGCCAATTAGTGCCACCAATCATATTTATTGTAACAGGATTGGAATTTTTGTTAATCATAACTGTTTTGACTGGGATTCTTCAGTCTCCTAGTGCCATTGAATTGCAGTTTCCTTTCTCCCAGCGTGTGTGCCAGACATGCCCATTTGCCAACTAGTGCCAACAATCATATTTGTTGTCACAGTACTTTTAATATTTAAAAAAATTAACAATTTGTGATTTTTAAAAAAATCTGTCTTTTTTGTTGTTGTCAGTCTCACAGCGTATACTGTGCCCACTTGCACAGTGCCACCACTCATATAATTGGTGTAATAGTATTGTTAGTGTCCATTTTAAAAAAAATGACAGGCAGAGGCAGGCCACCCCGCAGGTTCCGTGGTCATGGTCGTGGTGCTGTGATTCCTTTAGACCCTACAAATATGCACATTGTTCAGACGCCGGGTGCCAGGGGGGACGCGAAAAGTTCTGAGGAGGACCTAGTTGAATGGCTAACACAGGACACCCAATCTTCTTCAGCTTCCGCTGCTAGTACCCCTAACCTTGATGCACCATCTACGTCCAGCTGTGCTTTGGGCAGGTCTCAAGTGACCAGTGCCACTCCCCCGCCTGTCGCCACCACCAACACTAGCACCACAGCCGCTTCACTTGATCTGTTACAGGAGTTATTGACACATCAGTTGGAAGAAATGAGTGATGCGCAGCCATCATTGAAAGAGGATGTAGATAATAGTGATCAGTCTCAGTCAGGCAGCATTACCGACATGGAGGTACGGTGTGATGCTGATGATGTTGTACCCGCTGCTGCTTCCTTTCTTGATGTGTCAGATACAAGTGAAGCGGTTGATGATGATGTGTCGGTGGATGTCACGTTGGTGCCTGCTAGAAGAGAAGAAGAAGAGGGGGAAAGTTCAGATGGGGAGACAGAGATGAGGAGGAGGAGACGATTTGGAAGCATGGGGAGGTCGTCTCAAGGAGCTAGTGGCACAGTCAGACAGCATGCATCGGCACCCGGGGTCAGCCAGACAGCACGCCGACGCCCATCAACGCATGCTGTTGCCACCACCAGAATGCCGTCATCGCAGAGCTCAGCAGTGTGGCATTTTTTTTTGTGTGTCTGCCTCTGACAACAGCGATGCCATTTGCAACCTGTGCCAAAAGAAACTGAGTCATGGGAAGTCCAACAGCCACCTAGGTACAACTGCTTTGCGAAGGCACATGGTCTCCCATCACAAAGGCCGATGGGAAGAACACATGAGTAGAAGCAGCACACAAAGTGAAAGCCGCCCTCCTCCTCCTGCTCCAGCATCTTCAGCCACGTCAACCAGTGCTGTCCTCCTTGCCCCCTCTCAACCATCCTCCACTGAGTCTCTCTTACGTAGCAGTTCCTGGTCATCTGCCCACAGTCAGGTGTCTGTCAAGGACATGTTTGAGCGTAAGAAGCCAATTTTTCAAAGTCCTTGCCCGGCATCTGACAGCTGGCTTGTCTGAACTCTTAGCCCGCCAGCTTTTACCATACAAGCTGGTGGAGTCTGATGCTTTCAAAAAATTTGTATCTATTGGGACACCGCAGTGGAAGGTACCTGGCAGAAATTGCTTTTCACAAAAGGCAATCCCAAACATGTACTCTGTTGTGAGAAAGGAAGTTATGGCATGTCTGGCACACAGCGTTGGGGCAAGGGTCCATATGACCACGGATAGCTGGTCTGCAAAGCATGGTCAGGGCAGGTATATCACCTACACTGTGCATTGGGTAAACCTGCTGACTTCTGACAAGCATGGAATGCGTGGCTCTGCAGAAGAGTTGGTGACACCGCCACGACTTGCAGGCAGGCCTGCTGCTACCTCCTCTACTCCTCCTACTCCATCCTCTTCCATAACCTCTTCCTCGGCTGAGTCCTCTTCAACTTCTGCGTCTTGCTCCACATCTATGGCACCCCCCCAGCTCCCCAGGTACTATGCTACATCCCGGGTACGGCAGTGTCACGCCGTCTTGGGGTTGACTTGCCTGAAAGCGGAGAGTCACACCGCACCAGCACTCCTGACCACCCTGAACGCACAGGTGGATCAGTGGCTGACTCTGCACTAACTGGAGATTGGCAAGGTTGTTTCTGACAATGGAAGTAATTTGGTGGCGGCATTGAAATTGGGCAAGTTGACACATGTGCCGTGCATGGCACATGTGTGTAATCTAATTGTACTACGATTTGTCCATAAGTACCCAGGCTTACATGACGTCCTGAAGCAGGCCAGGAAGGTGTGTGGCCATTTCAGGCGTTCCTACACGGCCATGGCGCACTTGTCCGATATCCAGCATAGAAACAACCTGCCAGTGAGGCGCTTGATTTGCGACAGCCTGACACGGTGGAATTCAACACTCCTAATGTTTGACCGCCTGCTCCAACAAGAAAAAGCTGTTAATGAGTATTTGTATGACCGGGGTGCTAGGACAGCCTCTGGGGAGCTGGGGATATGTTTGCCAAATTACTGGACGCTCATGCGCAATGCCTGTAGGCTCATGCGTCCTTTTGAGGAGGTGACAAACCTTGTCAGTCGCACCGAAGGCACCATCAGCGACATCATACCATTTGTTTTCTTCCTGGAGTGTGCCCTGCGAAGAGTGCTGGATCAGGCAGTAGATGAGCGTGAAGAGGAAGAGGAAGAGTTGTGGTGTCCATCACCCCCACAAACAGCCTTATCAGCATCACTTGCTGGACCTGCGGCAACGCAGGAAGAGGATTGTGAGGAAGTGGAGTCAGAGGAGGAATGTGGCTTTGAGGAGGAGGAGGAAGACAGGGTGCTCGTTGTTGTCACCTCTCTGGTACCCGTGGTGTTGTACGTGGCTGGGGGGAAAAAGATACTCTCAGTGAGATCAGTGAGGACGAGGAACGGGACATGATTAGCTCGGCATCCAACCTTGTTCAAATGGGTTCTTTCATGCTGTCGTGCCTGTTGAGGGACCCTCGTATAAAAAAGCTGAAGGAGAACGACCTGTACTGGGTGTCCACGCTCCTCGACCCTCGGTATAAGCATAAAGTGCCTGAAATGTTACCAAATTCCCGCAAGTCGGAAAGGATGGAGCATTTTAAGAATAAATTAAAAACTATGCTTTACACAGCGTATAAGGGTGATGTCACAGCACCACGGGAATGTAACAGGGGAAGAGATGAAATTAATCCTCCTCCTCCCACGACCACGGCGGCAAGGACAGGACACTTTCCTGACGTCTTGTTGATGGAGGACATGCGTACCTTTTTAACTCCCATGCACCATCAGAGCCTTTCGGGATCCAGCCTTAGAGAAAGACTCAACCGACAGGTAGCAGACTACCTAGCTTTAACTGCGGATCTCGACACTCTCAGGAGCGATGGACCCCTTGACTACTGGGTGTGCAGGCTGGACTTGTGGCCTGAGCTATCCCAATTTGCAATGGAACTTCTGGCCTGCCCCGCTTCAAGTGTCCTGTCCAAAAGGACTTTCAGTGCAGCAGGAGGTTTTGTCACTGAGAAGAGAAGTCGCCTAGGTCAAAAAAGCCTTGACTATCTCACTTTTATAAAAATGAATGAGGGATGGATCCCGAAGGGACTGACATTGGGCGATACATTTGAATAAAAAAGGCCTGATGATGAGATGAGCTGGCTTGGGCTACAACTGGTACACAGGCTGGCCTTTTTTTTGTTGTTATAAAGCCGGAGGACTTGCTTGACTTATCCGCCAACAACTAGTGTTCAAGCCACAAGCTTTTAGGGCACTTTATAAATGTTTTACAAACATCAATTTTTCTGGCCGCTGCTACAGCAGTTGCTACAACAATACCCAAATTTTTCAGTCATTTGTACATTCCTAATTTTTCTGGCCTCTGCTGCTGCTCTGTGGGTACAAAACTCAAATAAAAAAAATAAGGCACATAACAGTGATTAAACTGTTACGAATAGTACAACTTAGTACACCACTCATATCTGGTGGACCATTAAATTGAACGCGAATTGCCACAAATTTGAAGGAGGAGGACCGACCAAGCATCTTTATCCGTCTCTTGGTTGCTCTAAATTATCTCCATGTTCCATCTATGCCATACCTGTACTCTATTGTGCAAAAGGGTGGCATATGTGGTGTTTCATGCTGTTGTTGTTGCGGGTCGTGGCCCATGGTATAAAAAGGCTGAAGGAGAACGACCTGTAATGGGTGCCCCAGCAAATTTTTAGAAAAATGTTCCCGGTTCCTCTCAATTATCTCCGGGTTTCTAAAATGGATGCCATACCTGTACTCGCTTGTGCAAAAGGATGGCATATGTGGTGGTGTTTCCTGCAGTTGTTTCTGTTGAGGGTGCTGGACCCTCTTATAAAAAGGCTGAAGGAGAACGACCTGGAGTGGGTGTCCAAGCATGGTTTTTTGGGCAATTTCACTTTTCCAAACAATTATCTGTGGGTTTCTAAAATCTATGCCGTACCAGTACTCTATTGTTCAAAAGGATGCCATATGTTCTCTTTCCTGCTGGTGTTTTGTTTGAGGGTCCTGGACCCTCTTATAAAAAGGCCTAAGGAGAAAGAGGTGTACTGGGTGTCCACTCAATGTTTTTTTCTATTTCCCATTTGCCCAAAATTATCTCTGGGTTTGTAAAATCAATGCTGTACCTGTACTCTATTGTTCAAAAGGATGCCATATGTCCTCTTTCCTGCTGGTGTTTTGTTTGAGGGTCCTGGACCCTCTTATAAAAAGGCCTAAGGAGAAAGAAGTGTACTGGGTGTCCATCGAATCATTTGTTTGATTCAAATTCCCGGTTGCAACAAATTATCTCCGGGTTTCTAAAATCAATGCCTTTCCTGTAATCTAATTTTCAAAAGGATGCCATATGTCCTCTTTCCTGCTGCTGGTTTTGTTGGGGGTCCTGGAGCCTCTGCTAAAAAGGCTTAAGGATAAATAAGTGTACTTGGTGTCTAATCAATGTTTTTTTAAATTTCACGGTTGCAACAAATTATCTCTGGGTTTCTAAAATCAATGCCTTTCCTGTAATCTATTATTCAAAAGGATGCCATATGTCCTCTTTCATGCTGTTGTTTTCGGTTGAGGCTCCGGGACTCTCTGCTAAAAAGGCCTAAGGATAAATAAGTGTACTGGGTGTCTAATCAATGTTTTTTTAGATTTCCCGGTTGCAACTAATTATCTCTGGGTTTCTAAAATCAATGCCTTTCCTGTAATCTATTATTCAAAAGGATGCCATATGTCCTCTTTCATGATGTTATTTCTGTTGCGGCTCCGGGAGCCTCTTATAAAAAGGCCTAAGGATAAAGAAGTGTACTGGGTGTCCAATCAATGTTTTTTTCTATTTCCCGGTTCAGATAAATTTTCTCTGGGATTCATAAATCAATGCCTTTCCTGTAATCTATTTTTCAAAAGGATGCCATATGTCCTCTTTCATGCTGTTGTTTCTGTTGAGGCTCCGGGACCCTCTTATAAAAAGGCCTAAGGATAAATAAGTGTACTGGGTGTCCAATGTTTTTTTCTATTTCCCGGTTCAGATAAATTATCTCTGGGATTCATAAATCAATGCCTTACCTGTAATCTATTATTCAAAAGGATGCCATATGTCCTCTTTCATGATGTTATTTCTGTTGAGGCTCCGGGAGCCTCTTATAAAAAGGCCTAAGGATAAAGAAGTGTACTGGGTGTCCAGTCAATGTTTTTTTCTATTTCCCGGGTCATATAAATGATCTCTGGGATTCTAAAATCAATGCCTTAACTGTAATCAATTGTTCACAAGGATGCCATATGTCCTCTTTCATGCTGTTGTTTCTGTTGAGGCTCCGGGACCCTCTTATAAAAAGGCCTAAGGATAAAGAAGTGTACTGGGTGTCCAATCAATGTTTTTTTTTATTTCACAGTTGCAAAAAAATTATCTATGGCTTTCTAAAATCTATGCCTTACCTGTCATCTATTGTTCAAAAGGATGCCATATGTCCTCTTTCCTGCTGTTGTTTTTGTTGAGGGTCCGGAACACTATTCTAAAAAGGCCGAAGGAGAATGACCTGTACTGTACTGGGTGTCCAATCATGTTTTTGTTTTCGATTTCCCGGTTCATAATAAATATCGCAGTGTATTTAAAATCAATGCCATACCTGTACTCTGTTGTTCAAAAGGATGGCACATGTGGTGTTTCATTCTGTTGTGGTTGTTGAGGGTCGTGGCCGTGGGACAGCGTATAAAACGGCTGAAGGAGAACAACCTGTACAGCCTTGCTCCTCTTTTTAGGCAGGCCAGCTCTTTGCATACATGCCCACAGACTCTGTAACGCATGCCTCTTTTAGGGAGAGGTGCAGCCATAATGCAGGGTCAGAACCTCTGCCTGCAACTGTTATACTCGATTTTGCGAAAGGAAGTAACCTTACCATGGTTCCCTGCATGCACGTATTGTTGTTATATTTTGGTGAGGGTAATCATGATGGCCATGTAGACCACCACCGAGAGTCCTGGAAGTAACAGGGATGAGATGAAAGTGCTAAGAATAGTACTACTTAAAACAACCGAGTTAGCCATGGGTGTTAATCCAAGACCGCTTGGCTTTATTTTTGTTTTGGGTGCGGCTAATCATGCAGGCCATATAGAGCTGCCACCATTCAGTGTTGTATCAGCTATTAAACTAATAAGAACAGAACTAACAAAATACAGCCAATGAAGGGCCTTATGAAGACTGAGCCAAGGTTGGATTGTAGTATTTGTTTAGGCTAATCATGATGGCCATGTAGACCACCACCAAGAGTCCTGGAAGTAACAGGGATGAGATGAAAGTGCTAAGAATAGTACTACTTGAAACAACCGAGTTAGCCATGGGTGTTAATCCAAGACCGCTTGGCTTTATTTTTGTTTTGGGTGCGGCTAATCATGCAGGCCATATGGAGCTGCCACCATTCGGTTTTGTATCAGCTATTAAACTAATAAGAACAGAACTACCAAAATACAGCCAATGAAGGGCCTTATGAAGACTGAGCCAAGGTTGGATTGTAGTGCCGCCACGACTTGCAGGCAGGCCTGCTGCTACCTCCTCTACTCCTCCTACTCCATCCTCTTCCATAACCTCTTCCTCGGCTGAGTCCTCTTCAACTTCTGCGTCTTGCTCCACATCTATGGCAACCCCCCCAGCTCCCCAGGTACTATGCTACATCCTGGGTACGGTAGTGTCACGCCGTCTTGGGGTTGAATTGCCTGAAAGCGGAGAGTCACACCGCACCAGCACTCCTGACCGCCCTGAACGCACAGGTGGATCAGTGGCTGACTCCGCACTAACTGGAGATTGGCAAGGTTGTTTCTGACAATGGAAGTAATTTGGTGGCAGCATTGAAATTGGGCAAGTTGACACATGTGCCGTGCATGGCACATGTGTGTAATCTAATTGTACAACGATTTGTCCATAAATAGCCAGGCTTGCAGGACGTCCTGAAGCAGTCCTGGAAGTAACAGGGATGAGATGAAAGTGCTAAGAAAAGTACTACTTAAAACAACCGAGTTAGCCATGGGTGTTAATCCAAGACCGCTTGGCTTTATTTTTGTTTTGGGTGCGGCTAATTATGCAGGCCATATAGAGCTGCCACCATTCAGTGTTGTATCAGCTATTAAACTAATAAGAACAGAACTAACAAAATACAGCCAATGAAGGGCCTTATGAAGACTGAGCCAAGGTTGGATTGTAGTATTTGTTTAGGCTAATCATGATGGCCATGTAGACCACCACTAAGAGTCCTGGAAGTAACAGGGATGAGATGAAAGTGCTAAGAATAGTACTACTTGAAACAACCGAGTTAGCCATGGGTGTTAATCCAAGACCGCTTGGCTTTATTTTTGTTTTGGGTGCGGCTAATCATGCAGGCCATATGGAGCTGCCACCATTCGGTGTTGTATCAGCTATTAAACTAATAAGAACAGAACTACCAAAATACAGCCAATGAAGAGCCTTATGAAGACTGAGCCAAGGTTGGATTGTAGTGCCGCCACGACTTGCAGGCAGGCCATGTAGACCACCACCAAGAGTCCTGGAAGTAACAGGGATGAGATGAAAGTGCTAAGAATAGTACTACTTGAAACAACCGAGTTAGCCATGGGTGTTAATCCAAGACCGCTTGGCTTTATTTTTGTTTTGGGTGCGGCTAATCATGCAGGCCATATGGAGCTGCCACCATTCGGTGTTGTATCAGCTATTAAACTAATAAGAACAGAACTACCAAAATACAGCCAATGAAGGGCCTTATGAAGAGTGAGCCAAGGTTGGATTGTAGTATTTGTTTAGGCTAATCATGATGGCCATGTAGACCACCACCGAGAGTCCTGGAAGTAACAGGGATGAGATGAAAGTGCTAAGAATAGTACTACTTGAAACAACCGAGTTAGCCATGGGTGTTAATCCAAGACCGCTTGGCTTTATTTTTGTTTTGGGTGCGGCTAATCATGCAGGCCATATGGAGCTGCCACCATTCGGTGTTGTATCAGCTATTAAACTAATAAGAACAGAACTACCAAAATACAGCCAATGAAGGGCCTTATGAAGACTGAGCAAAGGTTGGATTGTAGTATTTGTTTAGGCTAATCATGATGGCCATGTAGACCACCACCGAGAGTCCTGGAAGTAAAAGGGATGAGATGAAAGTGCTAAGAATAGTACTACTAGAAACAACCGAGTTAGCCATGGGTGTTAATCCAAGACCGCTTGGCTTTATTTTTGTTTTGGGTGAGGCTAATCATGCAGGCCATATAGAGCTGCCACCATTCGGTGTTGTATCAGCTATTAAACTAATAAGAACAGAACTACCAAAATACAGCCAATGAAGGGCCTTATGAAGACTGAGCCAAGGTTGGATTGTAGTATTTGGTTAGGCTAATCATGATGGCCATGTAGACCACCACCGAGAGTCATGAAAGTAAAAGGGATGAGATGAAAGTGCTAAGAATAGTACTACTTGAAACAACCGAGTTAGCCATGGGTGTTAATCCAAGACCGCTTGGATTTATTTTTGTTTTGGGTGCGGCTAATCATGCAGGCCATATAGAGCTGCCACCATTCGGTGTTGTATCAGCTATAAAAATAATAAGAACTGTACTATCAAAATACAGCCAATGAAGGGCCTATGAAGACTGAGCAAAGGTTGGATTGTAGTATTTTGTTCAGCTAATCATGATGGCCATGTAGACCACCCGTAATAGGGATGAAAGTGCTAAGAATAGTACTAATTGAAACAACCGAGTTAGCCATGGGTGTTAGTCTAAGACCACTCGGCTTTTTTTGGGGTTTGGGTGCAGCTAATCATGAAGGCCAGATAGACCTGCCACCATTTGGTGTTGTAACAGGTATTAAACTGCAAAGAACAGTACTACTTAACACAACCTACTTACCATGGGTCCCAGAGCATATGTTTGGTTATTATATTTTGTAAGGGTAATCATGCAGGCCATATAGACCTCCACCGATAGGGTGAGTATGAGTAACAGCTATTAAAATGCTAAGGACATTACTAATTAACACAACATAGTTACCATGGGTCGCAGACCAAGAGCAGATGTCTTATTATAATATTTTGTATGGGTAATCATCCAGGCCGTATAGACCTCACCAAATAGGGGGAGTTACAGAGTTTAAAGTGCTAAGAATGGTAGTACTTAAAACACAACCTAGTTAAAATGGGTACCAGACCGCATGTCTTATTATTATATTTTTTCAGGGTAATCAGGCAGGCCATATAGACCACCCCCGATAGGGGGGGGTAACAGGGATTAAAGTGCTAAGAAAAGTACTAATTAACACAAGCTAGTTATCATGGGTCCAACACCGTGTGTCTTGATGTTATACTTTGTCAGGGTAATCATGCAGGCCATATAGACCTCCCTTGATAGGGGGAGTAACAGGGATTACAGTTATAAGAATAGTACTACTTAAACACAACCTAATTACCATGGGTCTAAGACCAGATGTTTTCTTATTATACTTTGTCAGGCTAATCATGCAGGCCATATAGAGCTCCAACAAAAGGGGGGGGTAAGAGGGATTCAAGTGATAAGAAAAGTTTTACTTAACACAACAAAATTACCATGGGTCCCAGACCGCGTGTCTTGTTGTTATACTTTGTCAGGGTAATCATAACCGCCATATAGACCTCCACCAATAGGGGGAGTTACAGGGCTGAAAGTGCGAAGAATAGTACTACTTAACACAACCTAGTTGGGTCCAAGACCGCATGTTTAATTATTAGACTTTATCAGGGTAATTATATATCTAACAAATCTATCTATTTCTCTTCTATCGATTCTATCTAACTATCAATCTATGTATATCTATCTATCCTATCTATCGATCTATCTTCTGTCCGGGATGTTTTGAGACAGCCACTTGTGTTTCTGACAAATTTGAAGTAGGAGGACAGAACAATCATCTTCTTCCATCTCCCGGTTCCACAAATGAAGGCCATATAGACCTCATCTGATAGGGGGAGTAACAGGTTGTAGTAAAATGTTAAGAATATTACTACTTAACACACCACGGGTCACAGACCACATGTCTTATTGTTATACTCTGTCAGGGAAATTATATATATTTCAAATCGATGTATTTATATATCAAATCCATCGAACTATCAAACGTATCGATCAAATGTAGATTGCATCTATTGATCGATGTAATTCGTATCTATAAAATGTATATTACATATTTTGGGTGATGTCATTCGTATCTATAAAATGTATATTGCATCTTTGATTCGATAACATTCGTATCTATCAAATGTATATTGCATCTATCGATCGATGTAATTCGTATCTATCGAATGTATATTGCATCTATTGAGCTATGTACAGTGTATCGATCATATGTATATTGCATCGATTGAGCTATGTAATCTATGTATCTATCAAACCTATCTATCTCGTGGTTGTGCAAGTGGACTGTTTGCGGTTGATTGCGGTGCGTAACACTTGGAGTTTGCTCTGTCACTGTGATGCGGCCGTAACCCTTACACTACCTGATAGATACGACATCATAACTGATGTTTTAAAGCACGTTATTGCAAACAATTTGGGAATGTTAGTTGATTTAGGCCCTTTATGGGTTAAAAGCAGACTCTGCATAAACTATGTAATTTTCCATGGGAGTTTTGCCATGGATCCCCCTCCAGCATGCCACAGTCCAGGTGTTAGTACCCTTGAAACAACTTTTCCATCACTATTGTGGCCAGAAAGAGTCCTTGTAGGTTTTAAAGTTTGCCTGCCTATTGAAGTCAATGGCGGTTCGCTCGGTTCGCGGGTTCGCAAACAATACCGGAAGTTCGAGTCCGCCGTTCGCGAATCGAAAATTTTAGGTTCGCGACATCACTACCTAACACCCCTAACTTAATTATTATTGCAATAAATCTAAATAATATTAATCTTATTAACTAAAATATTCCTATTTAAAACTAAATACTTACCTATAAAATAAACCTTAAGATAGCTACAATATAATTAATAATTACATTGTAGTTATTTTAGGGTTTATATTTATTTTACAGGTAACTTGGTATTTATTTTAACTAGGTACAATAGCTATTAAATAGTTAATAACTATTTAATAGCTACCTAGTTAAAATAATTACCAATTTACCTGTAAAATAAATCCTAACTAGTGATGTCGAGAGTAGTTCGCCGGTGAACATAGCATGTTCGCGTTCGCCGCACCGGGCGAACATATGCGATGTTCGATCCGCCCCCTATTCTTTATCATTGAGTAAACTTTGACCCTCTACCTCACAGTCAGAAGACACATTACAGCCAATCAGCAGCAGACCCTCCCTCCCAGACCCTCCCACCTCCTTTGCAGCATCCATTTTAGATTCATTTGGAAGCTGCATTCTTAGTGAGAGGAGGGACAATGTAGCTGCTGCTGATTTAATAGGGAAATCGATAGCTAGGCTAGTGTATTCAGTGTCCACTACAGTCCTGAAGGACTCATATGATCTCTGCGGTAAGGACAGCACCCCAAAAAGCCCTTTTTAGGGCTAGAACATCAGTCTGCTTTTTTTTTTTTTTTTCCTGTGTAATCTAACTGCAGTTGCCTGCCTGCCAGCGTGTGTGTCAGGCTCACAGCGTATACTGTGCCCACTTGCCCAGTGCCACCACTCATATCTGGTGTAACAGTAGTGTACATTTAAAAAAAACAAACACTTTTTTGACTGTGAAATAATAGCAGACAGCTGCCAGTACCCAAGATGGCCGCCAATAAGGCAGATGGGGAGGGTTAGAGAGCTGTTTTGGGGGGGATCAGGGAGGTTGGTGGCTAAGGGGGGATGCTACAC
This sequence comes from Bombina bombina, assembly GCF_027579735.1. NCBI lineage: Eukaryota > Metazoa > Chordata > Amphibia > Anura > Bombinatoridae > Bombina > Bombina bombina. The sequence continues at coordinate 13,985,273 of NC_069501.1, read as the reverse complement.
CACAGCATATGTAAATATGCTAAAAAAATTAATTTTTTTTAAAAACCTTTTATTTTAGTACTGGCAGACTTTCTGCCAGTACTTAAGATGGCGGGGACAATTGTGGGGTGGGGGAGGGAAAAGAGCTGTTTGGGAGGGATCAGGGGGTCTGATGTGTCAGGTGGGAGGCTGATCTCTACACTAAAGCTAAAATTAACCCTGCAAGCTCCATACAAACTACCTAATTAACCCCTTCACTGCTAGCCATAATACACGTGTGATGCGCAGCAGCATTTAGCGGCCTTCTAATTACCAGAAAGCAACGCCAAAGTCATATATGTCTGCTATTTCTGAACAAAGGGGATCCCAGAGAAGCATTTACAACCATTTGTGCCATAATTGCACAAGATGTTTGTAAATAATTTCAGTGAGAAACCTAAAATTGCGAAAAAATGTAAGTTTTTTTTTAAATTTGATCGCATTTGGCGGTAAAATGGTGGCATGAAATATACCAAAATGGGCCTAGATCAATACTTTGGGTTGTCTACTACACTACACATAAGCTAAAATTAATTCTACAAGCTGCCTACATGCTCCCTAATTAACCCCTTCACTGCTGGGCATAAAACACGTGTGGCATTTAGCAGCCTTCTAATTACCAAAAAGCAACGCCAAAGCCATATAAGTCTGCTATAATGGCATGTCTGGCACACAGTGTTGGGGCAAGGGTCCATCTGACCACTGATACCTGGTCTGCAAAGCATGGTCACAGGGCAGGTATATCACCTACACTGCGCACTGTGAAGCGGGCGTAACCCTTACACTACCTGATCGATACAACATCATACCTGATGTTTTAAAGCACGTTATTCCAAACAATTTAGGAATGTTAGGTGATTTATGCCCTTTATAGATTAAAACCAGACTCTGCATCAACTATGTAATTTTCCATGGGAGTTTTGCCATGGATCCCCCTCCGGCATGCCACAGTCCAGGTGTTAGTCCCCTTGAAACAACTTTTCCATCACTATTGTGGCCAGAAAGAGTCCCTGTGGGTTTTAAAATTCGCCTGCCTATTGAAGTCTATGGCGGTTCGCCCGTTTGCAAACTTTTGCGGAACTTCGCGTTCGCCGTTTGCGAACCCAAATTTTTAGGTCTGCGACATCACTAATCCTAAGTTACAAATACACCTACACTATCAATAAATTAATTAAATAAACTACAATTATCTAAACTAAAATATAATTAAATACACTAAACTAAATTACAAAAACAAACACTAAATTACAAAAAATAAAAAAAAGATTACAAGAATTTTAAGCTAATTACACCTAATCTAAGACCCCTAATAAAATAACAAAGCCCCCCAAAATAAAAAAATGTCCCTACCCTAAACTAAATTACAAAAAGTAATCAGCTCTATTACCAGCCCTTAAAAGGGCCTTTTGTGGGGCATTGCCCCAAAGTAATCAGCTCTTTTACCTGTGGAAAAAAAGAACAACCCCCCCATTACAACCCACCACCCACACACCCCTACTCTAAAACCCACCCTATCCCCCCTTAAAAAAAACTAAGTCTAACCCCCAAGTGCTCCTTACCTGTCCTGAAGACCGGCGGAGAAGTCTTCTTCCAGGTGGCGACCTCTTCTTCTTCCAGGAACCAGCCGGCGCGAGCGGAGGAGTTGAAGACCGTCCTCTCTGGAACTGAAGACCGGCGATGCAGGAACTGAAGATCGGCGATGCTGGAACTGAAGACCGGAGCCATGGAGCGTGGAGGATCCTCTTCATACGATCGCTGCCGTACACTGAATCGGAATTCAAGGTACACGATTAAAAATGGCGTCCCTTGAATTCCTATTCTTAGAGGATCCTCCACGCTCCATGGCTCCGGTCTTCAGTTCCAGCGTCGCCGATCTTCAGTTCCTGCATCGCCGGTCTTCAGTTCCAGAGAGGACGGTCTTCAGCTCCGTGGTCATCGGTCTTCAACTCCTCTGATCCGCGCCGGCTGGTTTCTGGAAGAAGAAGAGGTCGCCGCCTGGAAGAAGACTTCTCCGCATGGAACAGGACCTTCTCCGCCGGTCTTCAGGACAGGTAAGGAGCACTTGGGGGATAGACTTAGGTTTTTTTAAGGGGGGATAGGGTGGGTTTTAGAGTAGGGGTGTGTGGGTGGTGGGTTGTAATGGGGGGGTTGTTCTTTTTTTCCACAGGTAAAAGAGCTGATTACTTTGGGGCAATGCCCCACAAAAGGCCCTTTTAAGGGCTGGTAATAGAGCTGATTACTTTTTGTAATTTAGTTTAGGGTAGGGACATTTTTTTTATTTTGGGGTGCTTTATTTTATTAGGGGGCTTAGATTAGGTGTAATTAGCTTAAAATTCTTGCAATCTTTTTTTATTTTTTGTAATTTAGTGTTTGTTTTTTTTGTAATTTAGTTTAGTGTATTTAATTATATTTTAGTTTAGATAATTGTAGTTTTTTTAATTAAATTATTGATAGTGTAGGTGTATTTGTAACTTAGGTTAGGATTTATTTTACAGGTAAATTGGTAATTATTTTAACTAGGTAGCTATTAAATAGTTATTAACTATTTAATAGCTATTGTACCTAGTTAAAATAAATACCAAGTTACCTGTAAAATAAATATAAACCCTAAAATAGCTACAATGTAATTATTAATTATATTGTAGCTATCTTAAGGTTTATTTTATAGGTAAGTATTTAGTTTTAAATAGGAATATTTTAGTTAATAAGATTAATATTATTTAGATTTATTGCAATAATAATTAAGTTAGGGGTGTTAGGGTTAGATAGGGTTATTATATATAATATAATAACTATATTAATTATTAACTATATTAATAATATAATAACTATATTAACTATATTAATCCTAATATAATTAGGGTTAATATAGTTAATATAGGTGGCGGCGGTGTAGGGGGGTCAGATTAGGGGTTAATATATTTAATATAGGTGGCGGCGGTGTAGGGGGATTAGATTAGGGGTTAATATATTTAATATAGGTGGCGTCGCTGTAGGGGGGTCAGATTACAGGTAAAAGAGCTGATTACTTTGGGACAATGCCCCGCAAAAGGCCCTTTTAAGGGCTGGTAATAGAGCTGGTTACTTTGGGGCAATGCCCCGCAAAAGGCCCTTTTAAGGGCTGGTAATAGAGATGGCTACTTTGGGGCAATGCCCCGCAAAAGGCCCTTTTCAGGGCTATTTGTAATTTAGTTTAGGGTAGGGACATTTAAGTATTTTAGGGGGTAATACATTTATTATAGGTGGCGGCGGTGTAGGGGGATTAGATTAGGGGTTAATCTTTTTTTTTTTTTATAAATGTTTTTTTATTGAGGTTTGTGTACAATAAACAGAAAACATATATCGCCTTTGGACAACAAAAAGAAATCAGATTATTATTAAACAACATATAACAACATTTATAAGATTTAGCATAGATAGGCAGATGAAACCTCGATTTTTTTTTGTGTATTAGCATACGTGACTGACCTAGTGAAGACTCATTCTTAAGCAAAGTGGCCAATTGTTATAGCAGCTAACTCATGGTCAGATAGATAGTTGAGCTGCAGTAATAGAAGGGATGAATATACATGTTATGGGGGGGGGGCGAATTTCAGCGGTTAAGCACCGCTCTTAAAATGAGATGGGGGATTTGGGGGGACGGAGCCATATGCATAAACTCTTATATTCAATAAAGTAAGGTAGGTTGTTTGTAACAAGCTTAACTCTGTAGTATCCTTGGCAGTCAAAATATACAGTATAATTATACCTTAGCAGGCTGATGTCCGCTTATTTATGTGTGCCAGAATGAAAGTGTATACTAGGGCATACTAATGTCTAGTCTATAAGTGCTGCAGTGTAGTCTCTGATATAGCTCAGCAGATAAGAGAATAGCATTAAACAATCAAATTTGTTTTTAAGTAGTTAATACACTGTGCCTATAAACTCAAATAAATGGAGCAATAAAAACAAGAGAGCAGTAGCACTGCGCAGTTTCAGTGAGCGTTATGTATGTAGACTAAGCACTTATAACGAAGGTAAGTAATACTTTACCTATAATACAGTTAATAAAATAAATTTAAGTTGGTAAGTTGACAAACCTGTTATAACTCTATTGGTAAGAGATCTAACTTAGCGAAGCTTAAGTGTCTGGCTATTACTAGATAATGGTAGATTTAGCAAGGTGCTCAACACCAATATTAGTTATGTAGGAGTACTGTGTCAGCGTTAGGACAGGCAGTTTTAATAAAAATATAGCTCTGCAATATTATGTCTAAGATTACACGGGCCCATGCCTGAGCATTATACGCCTATCTCCATACTCATAGGCATATGTCTATGCAACTTATTCATTGCTTCATAACTTGAGATTGTGTAAATATACTCAGAAAATAACGCAATGCTAAACACGTCTATCCATAGCCAAATAGCAAGGCCTCATAGCATAATAATATAATAGCACAGTGCGGTACGGTGTGATATCAAATGTAATCTGCTATTTTAGAGCTGCAATGCTTGAAGAGACTAAGCTATAGCACACTTAAGGTACATTACATCAAAGAATAAAATAACAATGTTATCGTGCTACAATAAACAGCAATATAGATAAATACTAGGACCTTAGATTAGGATAGGGAGAACATCTAAAAATAATTCTGATATGCAATAGAGTTACTGTCCAAAGTGGGCTATGTATACATAATATATCCATGAATTAGCAGTGTCTCTTCAGCTAACGGAATAGGGTTGTGAAAATATGGGTGTCTAGAAAACCCTCAAGCATATCAGATAAGCATCATGTTAAAGTTTGTGACAAATTAAGTATATCAGTAACAGCAGTACAAGAATACATAAGAATCTCATTTAAAGTGTTCCATAAACAGTGTTAAACTAAGCACATCATGCAATCCTGAAGCGCAAAATACATAATATAAGCGATACAGAGAAAACCAAACATTATGCTAGTGTAATATAGTCAAGGCAATATAAGCAGTGCTTGTTAAAATTTCCTATTGGTATAAATCATAGTATTTATTGCCTGTCACTTGTTATAGTAGTGCGGTCTGCCATTATATAACTACTAGCTGCGTCTTATCTAACAGGTTTCACTAACATTAGGGGCACGTATCACAAATCTCAGAGAAAGAAAAACCTGAGAGCTTTACAGGAGTGGTCTGGCTATTATATTGACCTCCTCAACACTAAATTTTATTACGCTAGGGAGTGAGCCTAAAGATAAATATATTCAGCCCACTTCTGTGTTAGGAACTGCAGAAATAGGTAGCAAATCTATTTGCGGCATGACCTGGGAGAGAAAAAAGCAGCGGATGTTTGCTTGCTTTAGTTGCCCAGAGTGTATCCCATATATAAGTAGTAATGAAAACCGGGTCTATCTAACATAACATCTAAAGCCAACACTGCACTAGACAAGTCGTGTATTCAGCTTATTAGAGATCATTTGCATAAAAATATTAAGCTCATATAAACCATGTGGAGCCATGTAACCCACGTAGTGGTGAAGGGTGACTGTGTTAATGACTGAAAAGGTCCACTCAATGTCTCATCAACTGTGGTATATAAAAAAAAGGGTTACTGACAGCTGATATCTGAGTGGCGAGGCTAGGGTCAGCGTCTCAAAGTAAAACTCCATTAAGGAATAACAAGGTCTTAGGGAGCATTGCCCAGTGTCCGTGAGAGATCTAGTCAGAGTCCTGAGAGATGGGGTAATAACAGATTCCGGGAAAAACAAGTGTCTATGCTTCTCTGAAGGCATAAGTTACTGTCACAGTGAACTCCATAAGATTCAGGGGAAGACATGCTGAATGTCGATAAACCATGAAAGCAAATCACAATATTTACAAGCAAATGCAGTATTCAAACAAATTACATTGGATACTCATTAAAACAGACCCCTCAACATCATATGGGAAAGAAAAGTTGCACTGTTATATATGCAGACAGATAATGAACAGCCAGTATAGATAAACTTTAACTAAAGTCCCGAACATAAACCTAGCTTTTGTATCGTGTAAATAGCGACCATAGTTCACTAAGGTAGGCAAGGAGTTTCTTTACCCAACACCGGCTCTAAAGCGTCCTACTTCATTGGCATCGAGCAAGGCCACGGAATACATGTGGCATAGAGACTGGGACTGTAGGCGATGAAGCTTGCATTGTGCGTGTGATAACAATCCGACATAAATGCCGTTGGCCAGCAAATCCAAATAGGTAAGTGTCCAGAGATTGACTCTGCGTTGTCTCCCTGGCTGTGTAGCGCAGCTTCCAAGACCTTTATATCTTCTCTGTACTACCATGGGTTGTTTACCGGCACCTCCACTCCACAGTATTGAAGCGTCAGATCTCGCTGTGGTATAGTGATTTCCTTCTTCCCAGGAGGGCGATAGACTCGACTCTGCTTTTATGTCTCCCGGCGGCAATGGACATCCTCGGTTAGTATCCGCATTTGCCCAGGGATCGTGGATACTGATAGCCGTCTGTGATTCCAACGGCAAGAGAGCGCCTTCTCTTTCCTCCGCCATCTTAGATGCACTGGGGTCCTCAACAGCACATGGATCATGTAAGAGCTGCACAAACTCTGCGAAATGCCTGTGCATCTGCCGATCAAGCCCCATAAGAAGCGCCTTTATCTGAGAATAGCAGTCTTCTTCCATGTCTAAAATAAGATGGGCAGTGCCTGGTTTCTGTTTTCTGTCCTTGCAGGGTAGTATTAGTTATCTGTGGCCTGGTCACAATAAGTCAGGAGCTCTTTGTGCGGATATTGCAGCAATTATTGTGTCCCTTCGTATCAGAACATGTAAGCTATGGACTATGATATGTTAAGAGCAAAAAATAGAAGTATATAAGTTCTCAATCTGCCATTAATAAATAGTTTAATGAACATATGCTAGGAGCTCCAAGATAGCACGTCTTTCTGCTTTGGCTGCTGGCTCCGCCCCCCCGGGGTTAATCATTTTAATATAGGTGGTGGCAAGGTAGGGGGATTAGATTAGGGGGTAATGTAGTTAAAATAGGTGGCGGCGGTGTAGGGGGATCATATTAGGGGGTAATATAGTTAATGTAGGTGGCGGCGGGGGAGGGGGCTCACATTAGGGGGTAATATAGTTAATGTAGGTGGCGGCGGTGTAGGGGGCTCACATTAGGGAGTAATATAGTTAAAATAGGTGGCGGCGGTGTAGGGGGATTAGATTAGGGGGTAATGTAGTTAAAATAGGTGGCGGCGGGGTAGGGGGCTCACATTAGGGGGTAATAATTTTAATATAGATGGCGGCGGTGTAGGGGGATTAGATTAGGGGTTAATAATTTTAATGTAAGTGGCGGCGGTGTAGGGGGATCACATTAGGGGGTTAGACATTTTAATGTAGGTGGCGGCGGGGTCCGGGAGCGGCGGTTTAGGGGTTAAACACTTTATTAGGGATTGCAGCGGGGGATTGCGGTTGACAGGCAGATAGACATTGCGCATGCGTTAGGTGTTAGGTTTTATTTTGCAGGCAGTTTAGGGAGTTACGGGGCTCCAATAATCAGCGTAAGGCTTACTACGCCTGCATTTTGTGGCGAGGTGAAAATGGAGAAAGATTTCTCCATTTTCGCTACGTAAGTCCTTACGCTGTATATTGGATACCAAACTGCGCGGGTTTGGTATACCTGTCTATGGGCCAAAAAACTATGGCCGAAGGCAGAAATATGCAAGCGTAACTTCTATGTTACGCCGTATATGTGATACCAAACCAACGCAAAATTTGGCGTCGCCGGCTTTTGCGGGCGATGCATATCGGATCGGGCCCCAAGTTGTTTTAATTGTATGTGTTTGTATATTTAGTGATAATTCCTTTTGTTTTGTTTTTATTTTAAATGTATATATTACCATGACTTTGTAATTACAGGCTGTGCTAGTCATAATTTGCATACCTCTAGCTCATTGCATATTTTATCAACTTTACGTCTGCCATTATGTTAAGTTAGTTTAAGCAGCTATTGCCCAGTTATCTGTATATTTCTTTAATGGTTTTATTTCACCCCTTGTATACCTCTGTCTCAGTCTTATCTCTGTAATATTTTGTTGATTTTTTTTTTTTTTTGTTTCTGCATGAATGACCCTTAGCTCAAATGTCCATAAATGTACCCTCCCACTCCTTTAAAACACTTTTGCTTGCCCATCATTAACCTAATATATTTCTCTCCTTCAGCTTGATTTCAAACACATCCTCTCCCAGAACTCACAGAAAATACACAGATTTTTACACTCAACTGCATCAACTGCCCTCTAACTTACAACAGGTAGCCTTCTGGAAAACAGCTTCCCTCCCACCCTATCCCTCACCCCACCCACCCACCCCAAGCTCATTTCCACATTTATAGATAGTCTCCCACACAACTTTCACTCTCCTGAAATGACAAGTGCAAACACTGATCAGCACATCCTTCCATTCCCTTAACCCTATAGAATACACAGTACTTTTGTAATATTATGTTTCATATACCTTTTGTTCCCTTATGCAATTGTTACAGCAATTCTGTGTCTTATGTTTTTAACTGGTTCCCACTTTTGTAAAAATGCTCAATATATTCATATTCCTTTTTGCTACCCTTTGTCTCTATAACAAACTACACTATTCAATTACTCCTTCTCCCTCTCCACCTGCACTGTTCATTAGCCCATCTCTCTTAAACTCACCTTACTTTTGTACTTATGAACTTTACCTATTCCTAAACACTCTCTCCCCCCTGCAGCTCATATCAAAAGCAGTCTCACTACTGCAAATCTGTATCTCATCTCATGTCACTCTCCCTCTTGCTTCTACTTACTGCTGGTGACATCTCCCCTAATCCTGGTCCCCAACCACTGACAAGCCGTGCACATCCATGTGTACCATCCCATAGACTCAGAAAACAAAACTCTGCACACCTTACTCACATTCCTCTTGCATCTAAAGCCACTACCCCTTTCACTTGTGCACTCTGGAACTCTCGCTCTGTTTGCAACAAGTTCACTTCTATACATGACCTCTTCATCTCCCGCTCCCTCAACCTTCTGGCCCTAACAGAAACCTGGCTCTCTCCCCTAGACACAGCATCCACTGCTGCTCTGTCACATGGGGGTCTCCACTTCAGCCACACTCCTAGGTCTGGTAATAGACAAGGAGGTGGTGTAGGTATTTTACTTTCCTCTAGTTGCACCTTTCAACAAATACATCCTATCTCTTCCCTCACTTTTCCCTTATTCGAAACCCACATGATTCACTTATTCTCCGCTCTCTCTGTACGTGTTGCAGTCATATACCGACCCCCTGGCTCCTCAACTCAATTTCTAGATCACTTGGCTGCCTGGCTACCCTATTTCCTTTCCTCAGACACCCCTGCCCTCATTCTTGGCGACTTCAACATCCCCCTTAACAATCCCACTGCCTCATCTGCTAAACAACTTCTGAAACTCACTTCCTCTTTTGGTGTCTCACAATGGACTGATTCTCCCACTCAGAAAGACGGTCACTCTCTTGACCTGATCTTTAGCTATCAATGCACTCTCTCAAACCTCTCAAACTCCCCTTTTCCTCTTTCTGACTACCATCTCCTTACTTGCAACATATCATCCCTTCCTACAACTCTCCCTCCTTCTACTCCTCACACCAAACTTCACAGAAGCATTATGTCTTTAGATCAGCAACAACTTGCTAATTCCCTTAAACCACTCCTCTCATCCTTCTCCTCCTTTTCCTGCCCTGAACAATCTATCTGCCACTATAATTCCACCCTTATATCCGTCCTTGACAATCTTGCCCCCTTACCATTGCTCGGAAATCACACACTCATCCCCAGCCCTGGCATAATCCTCTGACACGGTACCTACGCAGATGTTCCCGTACTGCTGAACGGCATTGGAGAAAATCACAGAGTTCAGCTGAGTTTCTTCATTACAAATTCATCTTCAACTCCTACTATTCTGCCCATAGTCTCCACAAGCAACACTACTTCTCTACTCTTATCTCTAATATTTCTTCAAACCCAAAACGTCTGTTCTCCACTTTCAATACTCTGCTCCGCCCTCCCCCACTTCCTAATACAACTTCTCTGTCAACCCAAGACTTTGCCAGTCACTTCATTAACAAAATTGACTCCATCAGACATGAAATCAGCTCTCAACATAATTCCATTCTCTCCCCCCCTCAAATGCTCTCACTCAACCACAACCCTCATAACCTGAAACTTAGTTCATTCTCCCCTGTTACTGAGGAAGAAGTTTCGGCACTTATACTGCGCTCTCACCTCACTACCTGTCCCCTTGACCCTATCCCCTCACAGCTACTCCCCTCCCTCTCTGCTACCCTTACCCCTATACTAACACACATTTTCAACCTCTCCCTCAGCTCTGGTACATTTCCCTCATCAATGAAACATGCACTGGTCACACCTATCCTCAAAAAACCTTCCTTTGATCCTACCTCCCCATCCAACTACCGCCCTATTTCCCTCCTCCCTCTTGCTTCAAAGCTTCTCGAAAAACTAGTATATGCACGCCTATCCCATTTCCTTACGTTAAACTCCCTTCTTGACCCGCTGCAATCTGGATGTCGTCCCTATCACTCCACAGAGACAGCTATTGTTAAGGTCACCAACGACCTACTTACAGCAAAATCAAAAGGCCACTTCTCTCTGCTTATCCTCCTTGATCTGTCTGCAACCTTTGACACTGTCGACCACCCTCTTTTACTCCAAACCCTCCAATCCTTTGGCATCTGTGACACAGCCCTTTTGTGGTTCTCTTCCTACCTGTCAAACCGTACCTTCAGTGTAGCCTTCTCTGGGGCCTCCTCTGCCCCGTCACCACTTTCTGTCGGAGTACCGCAAGGCTCTGTCCTCGGTCCCCTTCTCTTCTCAATCTATATGTCATCACTTGGTACCCTAATTAAGTCCCACGGTTTCCAATATCATTTGTATGCAGATGACACCCAAATCTACTTCTCTGCACCAGACCTATCTCCTTCCTTGCTAACCCGTGTCACTAACTGTCTTTCTCACATCTCTTCCTGGATGTCCTCTCACTACCTCAAGCTAAATCTCTCCAAAACTTTGCTCCTCATTTTCCCCCCTTCTTCCAAAATCTCCACCCCCAATATCTCTATAACTGTCGACAACTCCATCATTACCCCTACCCCGCATGCCCGATGTCTCGGGGTCACACTTGACACAGATCTTTCCTTCACTCCTCACATTCAGTCCTTGGCTAAAGCCTGCCGCTTCCCCCTTAAAAACATCTCCAAAATTAGACACTTCCTTACACAAGACACAACTAAGATTTTAATCCACTCTCTCATTCTTTCCCGCCTTGATTACTGCAACTCTGTCCTCTCTGGTCTCCCCACCTGCCGCCTAGCTCCCTTACACTCCATAATTAATGCCTCTGCCAGACTCATCTTCCTTACACGTCGCTCTTCATCTGCTGCTCCTCTCTGCCAATCCCTTCACTGGCTTCCTCTTGCCTCTAGCATCAAACACAAAATTCTCACTCTGACATACAAAGCCCTCAACTACACTGCCCCCCCTATATCTCAGACCTTGTCTCCAGATACTCTCCCTCCCGTCCCCTTCGCTCTGCTCATGACCTCCTCCTCTCCTCCTCTCTGGTTACCTCATCGCACTCCCGTTTACAGGACTTCTCCAGACTGGCTCCCATCTTGTGGAACTCTCTGCCTCACCCCACAAGACTCTCCCCTAGTTTTGAAAGCTCCCTAAAGCCTCTACTGTTCAGGGATGCATACAACCTATGCTAACCTTACTTTATACCAGTTCCACTCCTCCATTGCTATCCCCTGAACCCCCTTAAGTCCAGCTGTTTGTAGATCACCTTCTTAAGAGCTAATTACAACAGTGCAACTCTTGGCAGGGCCCTCTACCCATCTGATCCCTTTAATTGTTTTGTTGTACTACCCTCTGTTTACAGCGCTGCGGAATCTGTTGGCGCTCTACAAATGGATACAGAGATACACAGCGCTACAATCTAAAGGTTAACTAGGCCTCTCTCTAACAGTCTCCCCAAGACTGTCACAGAACTAGACAAACTGTTGGATGAATGAGAAGGCGCTTAAAGCTAAGGTAACCACCACACTTAATCACTAATCCTTAATTGTAATCTGCATAAGAGCCATTGAATAAAAAACAGGAGACAATATAAATATATGAAACTTTACTACAGATTAATAAAAAGCATGGTATCAGGGACGTCTCCCTATAACAAATTTAAAAATGAATCAAATTGTATTAAAAAGGCTGGAATACCACCCTAAAAAGTAGGGAAAAATAAAAAATCAATAAGATAATAGTCACTCTCAACAATTCTTGCGCAGGATTCAAGTCCAAGGAATCCGATCTGGAGTTGATATGTGATACAATGTATACAATAATGTGTCCAGCCAAGCTGTCGGCAAAATGTAATGGATACAATGTCAGCTGAAACAAGATATTGCATAGCTAATTAAACGTTAAGATTTGGACATTGTATCCATTACATTTTGCCGACAGCTTGGCTGGACACATTATTGTATACATTGTATCACATATCAACTCCAGATCGGATTCCTTGGACTTGAATCCTGCGCAAGAATTCGTTGAGAGTGACTATTATCTAATTGATTTTTTATTTTTTATTTTTCCCTAATTTTTAGGGTGGTATTCCAGCCTCTTTTAATACAATTTGATTCATTTTTAAATTTGTTATAGGGAGACGTCCCTGATACCATACTTTTTTTTAATCTGTAGTAAAGTTTCATATATTTATATTGTCTCCTGTTTTTTATTCAATGGCTCTTATGCAGATTACAATTAAGTATTAGTGATTAAGTGTGGTGGTTACCTTAGCTTTAAGCGCCCTCTCATTCATCCAACAGTTTGGCGCTCTACAAATAACTGATAATAATAATAATAATAGGAGCCAAATGATTTTTGTGTAATATAACTCGGACTCAAGGTTGTTTTATAAACAACCATTGTTTTTTGCTGGAAGGAGTTAATATCCTTATTGCAGTCTTTTAAAATAGCCTAATGTCTTCTAATAATTTTTGGAATGTCCTCACTATACATATTAAATTTTGAAGTAAACACCATCCTTTTATCATGTATCTGTCCCTTTTGGTCATTCCTATAGTTCTTATTATCCTTCCCTAACTTTTCCATCTCTCTTTGTATCAGCTGCTGGGGGTACCCCCTTTGTACAAATCTTTGTCCCATTTCATTGGTTCTTTCGGATAATTTTTGGGGGTCACTCACTATCCTGTTGACTCTCAGCAGCTGACTCCTAGGAAGAGATTCCTTTAATCGAGTTGGATGAAAACTATCAAATGCTAGTAAAGTATTTCTGTCAATTTCTTTTCTATAGAGGTCTACATTCAAACCTCCCTAATTTTTACATATTCTGGTGTCTAGAAAATCAACAGATATTTCAATAAATGCTAAGGTGTATTATATACCAACAAGAGCTAGATGTAGGGAATGAACAATATTTTCCAGGGAATCAATGCTGCCCCAACATAATCCAAAAACATCCTCTATAAAGTGCCACCAGGCATTGCCAAAACGTTTTTTAATAAATCATTATCATAGACATATGCCTCTTCAAAAGCACTCATAAATAAAGTGGCATATAATGGTGCAAAACATTTCCACACAGCACAACAGCAGCACATTTACACATAGCACAACAACCACACATTTACTCACAGCACAACAACCACACATTTACACACAGCACAACAACCACACATTTACACATAGCACAACAGCAGCACATTTACACACAGCACAACAACAACACATTTACACAAAGCACAAAAACAACACATGTACACAGAGCACAACACATTTACACACAGCACAACACAATTACACACAGCACAACAACAACACAATTACACACAGCACAACAACAACACATTTACACACATCACAACAACACAATTACACACAGCACAACACAATTACACACAGCACAACAACAACACAGCACAACAACAGCACATTTACACACAGCATAACAACAACACATTTAAACAGTGCACAGCAACACATTTATACACAGCACAACAACACATTTACACACAGCACAATAACAACACATTTACACACAGCACATCAATCCATTCACACACAGCATAACAACACATTTACACACAGCACAACAACACATTTACACACAGCACAACAACACATTTACACAGTGCACAGCAACAACACATTTACACACAGCACATCAACAATACATTTACACACAGCACAACAACAACACATATACACACAGCACAACAATATATTCACACAAAACACAACAACATTAACACCCAGCAAAACAACTACACATTTACACACACAGGAGATCAGCTGTATGTAGTAACCTACACTGGGTCACTGTGCAGCTGGTGTGAGGATCCAGCCTTGATTACAGCAGTTAGACACACAGGGGAGCAGCTGTATGTAGTAACCTACACTGGGTCACTGTGCAGCTGGTGTGAGGAACCAGACCTGATTACAGCAGTTACAGACACACACAGGAGAGCAGCTGTATGTAGTAACCTACACTGGGTCACTGTGCAGCTGGTGTGAGGATCTAGATCTGATTTCAGCAGTTACAGACACACACAGGGGAGCAGCTGTATGTTGTAACCTACACTGGGTCACTGTGCAGCTGGTGTAAGGAACCAGACCTGTTTACAGCAGTTACAGACACACACAGGGGAGCAGCTGTATGTAGTAACCTACACTGGGTCACTGTGCAGCTGGTGTAAGGATCTAGACCTGATTACAGCAGTTACAGACACACACAGGAGAGCAGCTGTATGTAGTAACCTAAACTGGATCACTTTGCAGCTGGTGTGAGGAACCAGACCTGATAACAGCAGTTACAGACACACACAGGGGAGCAGCTGTATGTAGTAACCTACACTGGGTCACTGTGCAGCTGGTGTGAGGAACCAGACCTGATTACAGCAGTTACAGACACACACAGGAGAACAGCTGTATGTAGTAACCTATCCTGGGTCACTGTGCAGCTGGTGTGAGGAACCAGACCTGATTACAGCAGTTACAGACACACACAGGAGAGCAGCTGTATGTAGTAACCTATCCTGGGTCACTGTGCAGCTGGTGTGAGGATCCATACCTGATTACAGCAGTTACAGACACACAAAGGAGAACAGCTGTATGTAGTAACCTATACTGGGTCACTGTGCAGCTGGTGTGAGGAACCAGACCTGATTACAGCAGTTACAGACACACACAGGAGAGCAGCTGTATGTAGTAACCTACACTGGGTCACTGTGGAGCTGGTGTGAGGAACCAGACCTGATTACAGCAGTTACAGACACAAACAGGAGAGCAGCTGTATGTAGTAACCTACACTGGGTCACTGTGCAGCTGGTGTAAGGATCCAGACCTGATTACAACAGTTACAGACACACACAGGAGAACAGCTGTATGTAGTAACCTACACTGGGTCACTGTGCAGCTGGTGTGAGGAACGAGACCTGATTACAGCAGTTACAGACACACAGGGGAGCAGCTGTATGTAGTAACCTATACTGGGTCACTGTGCAGCTGGTGTGAGGAACCAGACCTGATTACAGCAGTTACAGACACACACAGGGGAGCAGCTGTATGTAGTAACCTACACTGGGTCACTGTGCAGCTAGTGTGAGGAACTAGACCTGATTACAGCAGTTACAGACACACACAGGGGAGCAGCTGTATGTAGTAACCTATACTGGGTCACTGTGCAGCTGGTGTGAGGAACCAAATCTGATTACAGCAGTTACAGACACACACAGGGGAGCAGCTGTATGTAGTAACCTACACTGGGTCACTGTGCAGCTGGTGTGAGGAACCAGACCTGATTACAGCAGTTACAGACACACACAGGGGAGCAGCTGTATGTAGTAACCTACACTGGGTCACTGTGCAGCTGGTGTGAGGAACCAGACCTGATTACAGCAGTTACAGACACACACAGGAGAGCAGCTGTATGTAGTAACCTACACTGTGTCACTGTGCAGCTGGTGTGAGGAACCAGACCTGATTACAGCAGTTACAGACACGCATAGCGGAGCAGCTGTATGTAGTAACCTACACTGGGTCACTGTGCAGCTGGTGTGAGGATCCAGATCTGATTACTAGTGATGTCGCGAACTGTTCGCCGGAGAACAGTTCACTGCGAACATAGCTTGTTCGCGTTCGCCACTGCGGGCGAACATATGCGATGTTCGATCCGCCCCCTATGTGTCATCATTGAGGAAACTTTGACCCTGTATGTCACAGCCTTCTGACACATTTGAGCCAATCAGCAGCAGACACTCCCTCACAGACCCTCCCAGCTCCTTGGCAGCAGCCATTTTAGACTCATTACGATCTTGCTTTCTTAGTGAGAGGAGCTTTTAGTGTTGCTGCTGCTGCTGACATAATAGGGAAATAGATAGCTAGGCTAGTGTATTTAGTGTCCACTACAGTCCTGAAGGACTAATCTAATCTCTGCTTTTTAGGGCTATAACTTCAGTCATTTTTTGGGTTTTTTTTTTTTTATTTTTATTTGCATTTGCCTGGCTTTCAGCCTGTGTGTGAGGCTCACAGCATATACTGTGATTAGTGCCACCACTGATATCTGCTTAACATTAGTTTAAATTTAACCAACAACACTTTTAAATCATTTTGCTAGTGTAATCTAATTTCATTTTCTATCAGGCCTGTGTCTAAGGCTCACACAGCATATACTGTGGTTCATTGCTCTGTGCCAGCCACCACTCATATCTGCTTAACATTATTTAAAAAAAAAAATTTTTACATCATTTTCCTAGTGTAATCTAATTTCATTTTCTATCAGGCCTGTGTGTTTCTGGCTTACTCACCATACTGTGGTTAATTGCTGTCCTAGCAGCAGCCAGCCACCACTCATATCTGCTTAACATTATTTTAAATTTAAAAAAAAACCCTTTGAAATCATTTTCCTAGTGTAATCTAATTTCATTTTCTATCAGGCCTGTGTGTTTCTGACTTACACAGCATACTGTGGTTAATTGCTGCCCTACCTAGCAGCCACGACTCATATCTGCTTAACATTATTTTACATTTTTTTTAAAAAACGTTTAAATCATTTTGCTAGTGTAATCTAATTTCATTTTCTATCAGGCCTGTGTGTTTCTGGCTTACACAGCATACTGTGGTTAATTGCTGTCCTAGCAGCAGCCAGCCACCACTCATATCTGCTTAACATTATTTTAAATTTTTAAAAAAAACTTTGAAATCATTTTGCTAGTGTAATCTAATTTCATTTTCTATCAGGCCTGTGTGTTTCTGGCTTACACAGCATACTGTGGTTAATTGCTGTCCTAGCAGCAGCCAGCCACCACTCATATCTGCTTAACATTATTTTAAATTAAAAAAAAAAACTTTTAAATCATTTTGGAAGTGTAATCTAATTTCATTTTCTATCAGACCTGTGTGTTTCTGGCTTACACAGCATACTGTGGTTAATTGCTGCCCTAGCAGCCACGACTCATATCTGCTTAACATTATTTTAAATTTAAAAAAAAAAAAAAAAAAATCATTTTGCTAGTGTAATCTAATTTCATTTTCCATCAGGCCTGTGTCATATAGTGTGACACAGATTAATAGCTCTTTTTTCCACCACTTATATCTGGTGTAACATTAATGTAAATTTTTTTTTAAATTTTTTTTTTTACATCAGTCCTCTTCTAGTGTTATTTAATTTTAGTTGCCGTGCCAGCCTGTGTGTCAGGCTGCCAGCATATACTGTGCCTACTTCCATCCTCAGTGCCAGTCCACCACCTCTATCTGGTGTAACATTAGTTTAAATTTTGTAAAAAAAATCTTTACATCAGTCTTCTAGTGTTATTTAATTTTAGTTTACAGGCCAGCCTGCCACCACTAGTGCCAGCCTGTGTGTCAGGCTGCCAGCACATACTGTGCCTAGTTCTATCCTGAGTGCCATCACTCCTATCTGTTGCAACATTATTGTAACTTTTTTAAAAACAAACTGTTACATCAGTCTGCTATTGTTATTTAATTGCAGTTGCCTGTCTGCCAGCGTGTGTGCCAGGCCCACTTTCCAACTAGTGCCACGAATCATATTTGTTATAACAGTAGTGTAAATATTTAAAATAAAAACTTTTTTGACTGTGAATCATCAGCCTGCTAGTGCAATTGAATTGCAGTTGCCTGCCTGCCAGCGTGTGTGCCAGGCCCACTTGCCAACTAGTGCCACCAATCATATTTGTTATAACAGTAGTGTAAATATAAAAAAAAAAAAATTTTTGACTGTGAAAGATCAGTCTGCTAGTGTAATCTAATTGCAGTTGCCTGCCTGCTAGCGTGTGTGCCAGGCCCACTTGCTGCCAACTATTGCCACCAATCATATTTGTTATAACAGTATTGTAAATATTTAATATAAATAATTTTTTGACTGTGAATCATCAGTCTGCTAGTGCCATTGAATTGCAGTTGCCTGCCTGCCAACGTGTGTGCCAGGCCACTTTCCAACTAGTTACACCAATCATATTTGTTCTAACAGTATTGTAAATATTTAAAATAAAAAATTCTTAGATTGTGAATCATCAGTCTGCTAGTGCAATTGAATTGCAGTTTCCTGCCAGCGTGTGTTCCAGGCCCACTAGCCAACTAGTGCCACCAATCATATTTGTTGTAACAGTATTGAAAATATTTTAAATCAAAACTTTATTAATACATTATTGTATACATTGTATCACATATCAACTCCAGATCGGATTCCTTGGACTTGAATCCTGCGCAAGAATTTGTTGAGAGTGACTATTTTCTAATTGATTTTTTATTTTTTATTTTTCCCTACTTTTTAGGGTGGTATTCCAGCCTCTTTTAATACAATTTGATTCATTTTTAATTTTTTTTATAGGGAGACGTCCCTGATACCATACTTTTTTTTAATCTGTAGTAAAGTTTCATATATTTATATTGTCTCCTGTTTTTTATTCAATGGCTCTTATGCAGATTACAATTAAGTATTAGTGATTAAGTGTGGTGGTTACCTTAGCTTTAAGCGCCCTCTCATTCATCCAACAGTTTGGCGCTCTACAAATAACTGATAATAATAATAATAATAGGAGCCAAATGATTTTTGTGTAATATAACTCGGACTCAAGGTTGTTTTTTAAACAACCATTGGTTTTTGCTGGAAGGAGTTAATATCCTTATTGCAGTCTTTTAAAATAGCCTAATGTCTTCTAATAATTTTTGTAATGTCCTCACTATACATATTAAATTGAGAAGTAAACACCATCCTTTTATCATGTATCTGTCCCTTTTGGTCATTCCTATAGTTCTTATTATCCTTCCCTAACTTTTCCATCTCTCTTTGTATCAGCTGCTGGGGGTACCCCCTTTGTACAAATCTTTGTCCCATTTCATTGGTTCTTTCGGATAATTTTTGGGGGTCACTCACTATCCTGTTGACTCTCAGCAGCTGACTCCTAGGAAGAGATTCCTTTAATCGAGTTGGATGAAAACTATCAAATGCTAGTAAAGTATTTCTGTCAATTTCTTTTCTATAGAGGTCTACATTCAAACTTCCCTCATTTTTACATATTCTGGTGTCTAGAAAATCAACAGATATTTCAATAAATGCTAAGGTGTATTATATACCAACAAGAGCTAGATGTAGGAAATGAACAATATTTTCCAGGGAATCAATGCTGCCCCAACATAATCCAAAAACATCCTCTATAAAGTGCCACCAGGCATTGCCAAAACGTTTTTTAATAAATCATTATCATAGACATATGCCTCTTCAAAAGCACTCATAAATAAAGTGGCATATGATGGTGCAAAACATTTCCACACAGCACAACAGCAG
Source organism: Bombina bombina (assembly GCF_027579735.1). Taxonomy (NCBI): domain Eukaryota; kingdom Metazoa; phylum Chordata; class Amphibia; order Anura; family Bombinatoridae; genus Bombina; species Bombina bombina. The sequence continues at coordinate 13,965,379 of NC_069501.1, read as the reverse complement.
CACATTTACACATAGCACAACAACCACACATTTACTCACAGCACAACAACCACACATTTACACACAGCACAACAGCAGCACATTTACACACAGCACAACAACAACACATTTACACAAAGCACAAAAACAACACATTTACACAGAGCACAACACATTTACACACAGCACAACACAATTACACACAGCACAACAACAACACAATTACACACAGCACAACAACAACACATTTACACACATCACAACAACACATTAACACACAGCACAACAATAACACAATTACACACAGCACAACACAATTACACACAGCACAACAACAACACAGCACAACAACAGCACATTTACACACAGCATAACAACAACACATTTAAACAGTGCACAGCAACACATTTATACACAGCACAACAACACATTTACACACAGCACAATAACAACACATTTACACACAGCACATCAATCCATTCACACACAGCATAACAACACATTTACACACAGCACAACAACACATTTACACAGTGCACAGCAACAACACATTTACACACAGCACAACAACACATTTACACAGTGCACAGCAACAACACATTTACACACAGCACAACAACACATATACACACAGCACAACAACACATTAAATACAGCACAATAACAACACATTTACACACAGCACAATAACACAATTACACACAGCACAATAACACGTTTACACACAGCACAACAATAACACATTTACCCACATCACAATAACACATTTACATACAGCACAATAACAACAAATTTACACACAGCACAACAATAACACATTTACACACAGCACAACAACAACACATGTACACACAGCACAACAACAACACATATACACACAGCACAACAATATATTCACACAAAGCACAACAAGACATTAACACCCAGTAAAACAACTACACATTTACACACACAGGAGATCAGCTGTATGTAGTAACCTACACTGGGTCACTGTGCAGCTGGCGTGAGGATCCAGCCTTGATTACAGCAGTTACAGACACACACAGGAGAGCAGCTGTATGTAGTAACCTACACTGGGTCACTGTGCAGCTGGTGTGAGGATCTAGATCTGATTACAGCAATTACAGACACACACAGGGGAGCAGCTGTATGTAGTAACCTACACTGGGTCACTGTGCAGCTGGTGTGAGGATCCAGACCTGATTACAGCAGTTACAGACACACACAGGGGAGCAGCTGTATGTAGTAACCTACACTGGGTCACTGTGCAGCTGGTGAGGATCCAGCCTTGATTACAGCAGTTAGACACACAGGGGAGCAGCTGTATGTAGTAACCTACACTGGGTCACTGTGCAGCTGGTGTGAGGAACCAGACCTGATTACAGCAGTTACAGACACACACAGGAGAGCAGCTGTATGTAGTAACCTACACTGGGTCACTGTGCAGCCGGTGTGAGGATCTAGATCTGATTACAGCAGTTACAGACACACACAGGGGAGCAGCTGTATGTTGTAACCTACACTGGGTCACTGTGCAGCTGGTGTAAGGAACCAGACCTGATTACAGCAGTTACAGACACACACAGGGGAGCAGCTGTATGTAGTAACCTACACTGGGTCACTGTGCAGCTGGTGTAAGGATCTAGACCTGATTACAGCAGTTACAGACACACACAGGAGAGCAGCTGTATGTAGTAACCTAAACTGGATCACTTTGCAGCTGGTGTGAGGAACCAGATCTGATTACAGCAGTTACAGACACACACAGGGGAGCAGCTGTATGTAGAACCCTACACTGGGTCAATGTGCAGCTGGTGTGAGGATCCATACCTGATTACAGCAGTTACAGACACACACAGGGGAGCAGCTGTATGTAGTAACCTACACTGGGTCACTGTGCAGCTGGTGTAAGGATCTAGACCTGATTACAGCAGTTACAGACACACAAAGGAGAACAGCTGTATGTAGTAACCTATACTGGGTCACTGTGCAGCTGGTGTGAGGAACCAGACCTGATTACAGCAGTTACAGACACACATAGGAGAGCAGCTGTATGTAGTAACCTACACTGGGTCACTGTGCAGCTGGTGTGAGGAACCAGACCTGATTACAGCAGTTACAGACACACACAGGAGAACAGCTGTATGTAGTAACCTATCCTGGGTCACTGTGCAGCTGGTGTGAGGAACGAGACCTGATTACAGCAGTTACAGACACACAGGGGAGCAGCTGTATGTAGTAACCTATACTGGGTCACTGTGCAGCTGGTGTGAGGAACCAGACCTGATTACAGCAGTTACAGACACACACAGGGGAGCAGCTGTATGTAGTAACCTACACTGGGTCACTGTGCAGCTAGTGTGAGGAACTAGACCTGATTACAGCAGTTACAGACACACACAGGGGAGCAGCTGTATGTAGTAACCTATACTGGGTCACTGTGCAGCTGGTATGAGGAACCAAATCTGATTACAGCAGTTACAGACACACACAGGGGAGCAGCTGTATGTAGTAACCTACATTGGGTCACTGTGCAGCTGGTGTGAGGAACCAGACCTGATTACAGCAGTTACAGACACACACAGGAGAGCAGCTGTATGTAGTAACCTACACTGGGTCACTGTGCAGCTGGTGTGAGGAACCAGACCTGATTACAGCAGTTACAGACACACACAGGAGAGCAGCTGTATGTAGTAACCTACACTGTGTCACTGTGCAGCTGGTGTGAGGAACCAGACCTGATTACAGCAGTTACAGACACACATAGCGGAGCAGCTGTATGTAGTAACCTACACTGGGTCACTATGCAGCTGGTGTGAGGATCCAGATCTGATTACTAGTGATGTCGCCAACTGTTCGCCGGAGAACATTTCACTGCGAACATAGCTTGTTCGCGTTCGCCGCTGCGGGCGAACATATGCGATGTTCGATCCGCCCCCTATGTGTCATCATTGAGGAAACTTTGACCCTGTATGTCACAGCCTTCTGACACATTTGAGCCAATCAGCAGCAGACACTCCCTCACATACCCTCCCAGCTCCTTGGCAGCAGCCATTTTAGACTCATTACGATCTTGCTTTCTTAGGGCTAGATTTAGAGTTGGGCGGTAGCCATGAAAACCAGCGTTAGAGGCTCCTAACGCTGGTTTTAGGCTACCGCCGGTATTTGGAGTCAGTCAGGAAAGGGTCTAACGCTCACTTTTCAGCCGCGACTTTTCCATACCGCAGATCCCCTTACGTCAATTGCGTATCCTATCTTTTCAATGGGATCTTTCTAACTCCGGTATTTAGAGTCGTGTCTGAAGTGAGCGTTAGAAATCTAACGACAAAACTCCAGCCGCAGAAAAAGGTCAGTAGTTAAGAGCTTTCTGGGCTAACGCCGGTTTATAAAGCTCTTAACTACTGTGCTCTAAAGTACACTAACACCCATAAACTACCTATGTACCCCTAAACTGAGGCCCCCCCACATCGCCGCCACTCGATTACATTTTTTTAACCCCTAATCTGCCGACCACCACCTACGTTATACTTATGTACCCCTAATCTGCTGCCCCTAACCCCGCCGACCCCTATATTATATTTATTAACCCCTAATCTGCCCCCCACAACGTCGCCGCCAGCTACCTACAATAATTAACCCCTAATCTGCCAAGCGGATCTCACCGCTACTATAATAAAGTTATTAACCCCTAATCCGCCTCACTCCCACCTCACTAACCCTATAATACATAGTATTAACCCCTAATCTGCCCTCCCTAACATCGCCGAAACCTAACTTCAATTATTAACCCCTAATCTGCCGACCGGACCTCACCGCTACTCTATTAAATTTATTAACCCCTAAAGCTAATTCTAACCCTAACCCTAACACCCCCCTAAGTTAAATATAATTTTATTCTAACAAAATAAATTAACTCTTATTAAATAACTTATTCCTATTTAAAGCTAAATACTTACCTGTAAAATAAACCCTAATATAGCTACAATATATCGAATAATTACATTGTAGCTATTTTAGGATTAATATTTATTTTACAGGCAACTTTGTAATTATTTTAACCAGGTACAATAGCTATTAAATAGTTAAGAACTATTTAATAGTTACCTAGTTAAAATAATAACAAAATTACCTGTAAAATAAATCCTAACCTAAGTTACAATTAAACCTAACACTACACTATCATTAAATTAATTAAATAAAATACCTACAATTATCTACAATTAAACCTAACACTACACTATCAATAAATAAATTAAGTACAATTCCTACAAATAAATACAATTAAATAAACTAACTAAAGTACAAAAAATAAAAAAGAACTAAGTTACAAAAAATAAAAAAATATTTACAAACATCAGAAAAATATTACAACAATTTTAAACTAATTACACCTACTCTAAGCCCCCTAATAAAATAACAAAGACCCCCAAAATAAAAAAATGCCCTACCCTATTCTAAATTACAAAAGTTCAAAGCTCTTTTACCTTACCAGCCCTGAACAGGGCCCTTTGCGGGGCATGCCCCAAGAAATTCAGCTCTTTTGCCTGTAAAAAAACACATACAATACCCCCCCCCCAACATTACAACCCACCACCCACATACCCCTAATCTAACCCAAACCCCCCTTAAATAAACCTAACACTATGCCCCTGAAGATCTTCCTACCTTATCTTCACCTCACCGGGTATCACCGATCGGTCCTGGCTCCAAAATCTTCATCCAACCCAAGTGGGGGCTGGCGATCCATCATCCGGCGGCTGAAGAGGTCCAGAAGAGGCTCCAAAGTCTTCATCCTTTCCGGGAAGAAGAGGCGATCCGGACCAGCAACCATCTTGATCCAAGGGGCATCTTCTATCTTCATCCGATGACGACCGGCTCCATCTTGAAGACCTCCAGCGCGGATCCGTCCTCTTCTTCCGACGACTTCCTGACGAATGACGGTTCCTTTAAGGGACGTCATCCAAGATGGCGTCCCTCGAATTCCGATTGGCTGATAGGATTCTATCAGCCAATCGGAATTAAGGTAGGAAAATTCTGATTGGCTGATGGAATCAGCCAATCAGAATCAAGTTCAATCCGATTGGCTGATCCAATCAGCCAATCAGATTGAGCTCGCATTCTATTGGCTGTTCCGATCAGCCAATAGAATGCGAGCTCAATCTGATTGGCTGATCGGATCAGCCAATCGGATTGAACTTGATTCTGATTGGCTGATTCCATCAGCCAATCAGAATATTCCTACCTTAATTCCGATTAGCTGATAGAATCCTATCAGCCAATCGGAATTCGAGGGACGCCATCTTGGATGACGTCATTTAAAGGAACCGTCATTCGTCGTCTAGTCGTCAGTTGAAGAGGATGTTCCGCGTCGGCTTGGAAGAAGATGGCTCCGCTCCGCTCTAGAAGAAAGAAGATTGAAGATGCGGCTTGATAGAAGACTTCATCCCGATGATGGACTTCCGACTTCAGCCCGATGATGGATTTCTTCAGCCGCCGCTTGGATCCAGACTTCAGCCCGAGGATGGACGTCACTCTTTAGCCCCCCGCTTGGGCTTGGATCAACACTTCCGAGGACCGATCGGTGAACTTGGTATGGTGAAGATAAGGTAGGAAGATCTTCAGGGGCTTAGTGTTAGGTTTATTTAAGGGGGGTTTGGGTTAGATTAGGGGTATGTGGGTGGTGGGTTGTAATGTTGGGGGGGAAGGTATTGTATGTGTTTTTTTTACAGGCAAAAGAGCTGAATTCTTTGGGGCATGCCCCGCAAAGGGCCCTGTTCAGGGCTGGTAAGGTAAAAGAGCTTTGAACTTTTTTAATTTAGAATAGGGTAGGGCATTTTTTTATTTTGGGGGGCTTTGTTATTTTATTAGGGGGCTTAGAGTAGGTGTAATTAGTTTAAAATTGTTGTAATATTTTTCTAATGTTTGTAAATATTTTTTTATTTTTTGTAACTTATTTCTTTTTTATTTTTTGTACTTTACTTAGTTTATTTCATTGTATTTATTTGTAGATATTGTATTTAATTAATGTATTGATAGTGTAGTGTTAGGTTTAATTGTAGGTAATTGTAGGTATTTTATTTAATTAATTTATTGATAGTGTAGTGTTAGGTTTAATTGTAACTTAGGTTAGGATTTATTTTACAGGTAATTTTGTAATTATTTTAACTATTTTAGCTATTAAATAGTTCTTAACTATTTAATAGCTATTGTACCTGGTTAAAATAAATACAAAGTTGCCTGTAAAATAAATATTAATCCTAAAATAGCTATAATATAATTATAATTTATGTTGTAGCTATATTAGGGTTTATTTTACAGGTAAGTATTTAGCTTTAAATAGGAATAAGTTATTTAATAAGAGTTAATTTATTTCGTTAGAATAAAATTATATTTAACTTAGGGGGGTGTTAGGGTTAGGGTTAGAATTAGCTTTAGGGGTTAAAAAATTTATTAGAATAGCGGTGAGCTCCGGTCGGCAGATTAGGGGTTAATGTTTGAAGTTAGGTGTCGGCGATGTTAGGGAGGGCAGATTAGGGGTTAATACTATTTATTATAGGGTTAGTGAGGCGGATTAGGGGTTAATAACTTTATTATAATAACGGTGCGGTCCGCTCGGCAGATTAGGGGTTAATAAGTGTAGTTAGGTGGAGGCGACGTTGTGGGGGGCAGATTAGGGGTTAATAAATATAATATAGGGGTCGGCGGTGTTAGGGACAGCAGATTAGGGGTACATAGGGATAATGTAAGTAGCGGCGGTTTACGGAGCGGCAGATTAGGGGTTAATAATAAAATGCAGGGGTCAGCGATAGCGGGGGCGGCAGAATAGGGGTTAATAAGTGTAAGGTTAGGGGTGTTTAGACTCGGGGTTCATGTTAGGGTGTTAGGTGCAGACGTAGGAAGTGTTTCCCCATAGGAAACAATGGGGCTGCGTTAGGAGCTGAACGCGGCTTTTTTGCAGGTGTTAGGTTTTTTTTCAGCTCAAACAGCCCCATTGTTTTCTATGGGGGAATCGTGCACGAGCACGATTTTGAAGCTGGCCGCGTCCGTAAGCAACTCTGGTATCGAGAGTTGTAGTGGCGGTAAATATGCCTGTACGCTCCCTTTTTGGAGCCTAACGCAGCCATTCTGTGAACTCTCAATACCAGAGTTATTTAAAAGGTGCGGCCAGAAAAAAGCCAGCGTTAGCTACGCAGGTCGTTACCGACAAAACTCTAAATCTAGGCGTTAGTGAGAGGAGCTTTTAGTGTTGCTGCTGCTGCTGACATAATAGGGAAATAGATAGCTAGGCTAGTGTATTTAGTGTCCACTACAGTCCTGAAGGACTAATCTAATCTCTGCTTTTTAGGGCTATAACTTCAGTCGTTTTTTTGTTGTTTTTTTTTGTATTTTTATTTGCATTTGCCTGGCTTTCAGCCTGTGTGTGAGGCTCACAGCATATACTGTGATTAGTGCCACCACTGATATCTGCTTAACATTAGTTTAAATTTAACCAACAACACTTTTAAATCATTTTGCTAGTGTAATCTAATTTCATTTTCTATCAGGCCTGTGTCTCAGGCTCACACTGCATATACTGTGGTTCATTGCTCTGTGCTGCCAACACTCATATCTGCTTAACATTATTTAAAAAAAAAAAAAAATTAAATCATTTTCCTAGTGTAATCTAATTTCATTTTATATCAGGCCTGTGTGTTTCGGGCTTACTCACCATACTGTGGTTAATTGCTGTCCTAGCAGCAGCCAGCCACCACTCATATCTGCTTAACATTATTTTAAATTTAAAAAAAAAACCTTTGAAATCATTTTCCTAGTGTAATCTAATTTCATTTTCTATCAGGCCTGTGTGTTTCTGACTTACACAGCATACTGTGGTTAATTGCTGCCCTACCTAGCAGCCACCACTCATATCTGCTTAACATTATTTTAAATTTTTTAAAAAAAACTTTGAAATCATTTTGCTAGTGTAATCTAATTTCATTTTCTATCAGGCCTGTGTGTTTCTGGCTTACACAGCATACTGTGGTTAATTGCTGTCCTAGCAGCAGCCAGCCACCACTCATATCTGCTTAACATTATTTTAAATAAAAAAAAAAAAACTTTTAAATCATTTTGGAAGTGTAATCTAATTTCATTTTCTATCAGGCCTGTGTGTTTCTGGCTTACACAGCATACTGTGGTTAATTGCTGCCCTAGCAGCCACGACTCATATCTGCTTAACATTATTTTAAATTTAAAAAAAAAATAATTAAATCATTTTGCTAGTGTAATCTAATTTCATTTTCCATCAGGCCTGTGTGTTTCTGGCCCACATCATATAGTGTGATTAATAGCTCTTTTTTCCACCACTTATATCTGGTGTAACATTAGTGTAAAAACATTTTTTAATTTTTTTTTTACATCCGTCCTCTTCTAGTGTTATTTAATTTTAGTTGCCAGGCAAGCCTGGTTGCCATTAGTGCCAGCCTGTGTGTCAGGCTGCCAGCATATACTGTGCCTACTTCCATCCTCAGTGCCAGTCCACCACTCCTATCTGGTGTAACATTAGTTTAAATTTTGTAAAAAAAACCTTTTACATCAGTCTTCTAGTGTTATTTAATTTTAGTTTACAGGCCAGCCTGCCACCACTAGTGCCAGCCTGTCAGGCTGCCAGCGTGTGTGCCAGGCCCACTTGCCATTTCCAACTAGTGCCACCAATCATATTTGTTCTAACAGTATTGTCAATTTAAAAAAAAAAAAAATTTGGACTGTGAAGCATCACTCAGCTAGTGTAATCTAATTGCAGTTGCCTTCCTCCCAGCGTGTGTGCCAGCCAGGCCCACTTGCCAACTAGTGCCACCAATCATATTTGTTAAAACAGTACTTTTAATATTTAAAAAATAAACATTTTTGACTTTGAAACATCAGTCTTTTTTTTGTTGTCAGGCTCACAGCGTATACTGTGCCCACTTGCCCAGTGCCACCACTCATAATTTGTTTAATAGTATTGTAAGTGTACATTTTAAAAAAAATGACAGGCAGAGGCAGGCCACCCCACAGGTGCCATTGTGGTTAATTGCTGCCCTAGCAGCCACGACTCATATCTGCTTAACATTATTTTAAATTAAAAAAAAAACCTTTTAAATCATTTTGCTAGTGTAATCTAATTTCATTTTCCATCAGGCCTGTGTGTTTCTGGCCCACATCATATAGTGTGATTAATAGCTCTTTTTTCCACCACTTATATCTGGTGTAACATTAGTGTAAATTTTTTTAAAATTTTTTTTTTTTACATCAGTCCTCTTCTAGTGTTATTTTATTTTAGTTGCCGTGCCAGCATGTGTGTCAGGCTGCCAGCATATACTGTGCCTACTTCCATCCTCAGTGCCAGTCCACCACTTCATTAGTTTAAATTTTGTAAAAAAAATCTTTTACATCAGTCTTCTAGTGTTATTTAATTTTAGTTTACAGGCCAGCCTGCCACCACTAGTGCCAGCCTGTGTGTCAGGCTGCCAGCACATACTGTGCCTAGTGCTATCCTGAGTGCCATCACTCCTATCTGTTGCAACATTATTGTAACTTTTTTAAAAACAAACTGTTACATCAGTCTGCTATTGTTATTTAATTGCAGTTGCCTGTCTGCCAGCGTGTGTGCCAGGCCCACTTTCCAACTAGTGCTACGAATCATATTTGTTATAACAGTAGTGTAAATATTTAAAATAAAAACTTTTTTGACTGTGAATCATCAGCCTGCTAGTGCAATTGAATTGCAGTTGCCTGCCTGCCAGCGTGTGTGCCAGGCCCACTTGCCAACTAGTGCCACCAATCATATTTGTTATAACAGTAGTGTAAATATTAAAAAAATATATTTTTTGACTGTGAAAGATCAGTCTTCTAGTGTAATCTAATTGCAGTTGCCTGCCTGCTAGCGTGTGTGCCAGGCCCACTTGCTGCCAACTATTGCCACCAATCATATTTGTTATAACAGTATTGTAAATATTTAAAATAAATAATTTTTTGACTGTGAATCATCAGTCTGCTAGTGCCATTGAATTGCAGTTGCCTGCCTGCCAACGTGTGTGCCAGGCCACTTGCCAACTAGTTACACCAATCATATTTGTTCTAACAGTATTGTAAATATTTAAAATAAAAAATTCTTAGATTGTGAATCATCAGTCTGCTAGTGCAATTGAATTGCAGTTTCCTGCCTGCCAGCATGTGTTCCAGGCCCACTAGCCAACTAGTGCCACCAATCATATTTGTTGTAACAGTATTGAAAATATTTTAAATCAAAACTTTTTTGACTGTGAATCATCAGTCTGCTGGTGCCATTGAATTGCAGTTGCCTGCCTGCCAGCGTGTGTGCCAGGCCCACTTGCCAACTAGTTACACCAATCATATTTGTTCTAACAGTATTTTACATTTTTAAAATAAAAATTTCTTAGATTGTGAATCATCAGTCTGCTAGTGCAATTGAATTGCAGTCTCCTGCCTGCCAGCGTGTGTGCCAGGCCCACTAGCCAACTAGTGCCACCAATCATATTTGTTGTAACAGTATTGAAAATATTTTAAATCAAAACTTTTTTGACTGTGAATCATCAGTCTGCTAGTGCCATTGAATTGCAGTTGCCTGCCTGCCAGCGTGTGTGCCAGGCCCACTTGCCGTTTCCAACTAGTGCCACCAATCATATTTGTTCTAACAGTATTGTCAATTTTTTTTAAAAAAAAATTTGTACTGTGAAGCATCACTCAGCTAGTGTAATCTAATTGCAGTTGCCTTCCTCCCAGCGTGTGTGCCAGCCAGGCCCACTTGCCAACTAGTGCCACCAATCATATTTGTTAAAACAGTACTTTTAATATTTAAAAAATAAACATTTTTGACTTTGAAACATCAGTCTTTATTTTGTTGTCAGGCTCACAGCGTATACTGTGCCCACTTGCCCAGTGCCACCACTCATAATTTGTTTAATAGTATTGTAAGTGTATTGTAAGTGTACATTTAAAAAAAAATGACAGGCAGAGGCAGGCCACCCCGCAGGTACCATTGTGGTCGTGGAGCTGTGATTCCTTTAGACCCTACAAATATGCACATTGTTCAGACGCCAGGTGCCAGGGGGGACGCGAAAAGTTCTGAGGAGGACCTAGTTGAATGGCTAACACAGGACACCCAATCTTCTACAGCTTCCGCTCCTAGTCCTCCTAACCTTCACTCACCATCCACGTCCAGCTGTGCTTTGGGCACCTCTCAAGTGACCAGTGCCACTCGCCCGCCTTTCGCCACCACCAACACTAGCACCACAGCCACTTCACTTGATCTGTCAGAGGAGTTATTGACACATCAGTAGGAAGAAATGAGTGATGCGCAACCATCATTGACAGAGGATGTAGATAACAGTGATATGTCTCAGTCAGGCAGCATTACAGACATGGAGGTACGGTGTGATGATGATGATGTTGTACCCGCTGCTGCTTCCATTTTTGATGTGTCAGATACAAGTGAAGCGGTTGATGATGATGTGTCGGTGGATGTCACGTGGGTGCCTGCTAGAAGAGAAGAAGAAGAGGGGAAAGTTCAGATGGGGAGACAGAGAGGAGGAGGAAGAGACAAGTTGGAAGCAGGGGGAGGTCGTCTCAAGGAGCTAGTGGCACAGTCAGACAGCATGCATCGGCACCCGGGGTCAGCCAGACAGCACGCCGACGACCATCAACTGTTGCCACCACCAGAATGCCGTCATCGCAGAGCTCAGCAGTGTGGCATTTTTTTTGTGTCTGAATCTGACAACAGTGATGCCATTTGCAACCTGTGCCAAAAGAAACTGAGTCGTGGGAAGTCCAACACCCACCTAGGTACAACTGCTTTGTGAAGGCACATGGTCTCACATCACAAACACCGATGGGAAGAACACATGAGTAGAAGCAGCACACAAACTCAAAGCCGCCCTCCTCCTCCTGCTCCAGCATCTTCAGCCACGTCAACCACTGCTGTCCTCCTTGCCCCCTCTCAACCATCCTCCACTCAGTCTCTCTTACGTAGCAGTTCCTGGTCATCTGCCCACAGTCAGGTGTCTGTCAAGGACATGTTTGAGCGTAAGAAGCCAATTTCTCAAAGTCACCCCCTTGCCTGGCGTCTGACAGCTGGCTTGTCTGAACTCTTAGCCCGCCAGCTTTTACCATACAAGCTGGTGGAGTCTGATGCTTTTAAAAAATTTGTATCTATTGGGACACCGCAGTGGAAGGTACCTGGCCGAAATTTCTTTTCACAAAAGGCAATCCCAAACCTGTACTCTATTGTGCGAAAGGAAGTAATGGCATGTCTGGCACACAGCGTTGGGGCAAGGGTCCATATGACCACTGATAGCTGGTCTGCAAAGCATGGTCAGGGCAGGTATATCACCTACACTGCACATTGGGTAAACTTGCTGACGTCTGACAAGCATGGAATGCGTGGCTCTGCAGAAGAGTTGGTGACACCGCCACGACTTGCAGGCAGGCCTGCTGCTACCTCCTCTACTCATCCTACTCCATCCTCTTCCATAACCTCTTCCTCGGCTGAGTCCTCTTCTGCTTCTGCGTCTTGCTCCACATCAACGGCACCCCCCCAGCTCCCCAGGTACTATTCAACATCCCGGATACGGCAGTGTCACGCCGTCTTGTGGTTTACTTGCCTGAAAGCGGAGAGTCACACCGCACCAGCACTCCTGACCGCCCTGAATGCACAGGTGGATCAGTGGCTGACTGATTGTTTCTGACAATGGAAGTAATTTGGTGGCGGCATTGAAATTGGGCAAGTTGACACATGTGCCATGCATGGCACATGTGTGTAATCTGATTGTACAACGCTTTGTGCATAAGTACCCAGGCTTACAGGACGTCCTGAAGCAGGCCAGGAAGGTGTGTGGCCATTTTAGGCGTTCCTACACGGCCATGGCGCACTTGTCCGATATCCAGCGTCGAAAAAACCTGCCAGTGAGTCGCTTGATTTGCGACAGCCTGACACGGTGGAATTCAACACTCCTAATGTTCGACCGCCTGCTCCAACAAGAAAAAGCTGTTAATGAGTATTTGTATGACCGGGGTGCTAGGACAGCCTCTGGGGAGCTGGGGATTTTTTTGCCAAATTACTGGACGCTCATGCGCAATGCCTGTAGGCTCATGCGTCCTTTTGAGGAGGTGACAAACCTTGTCAGTCGCACCGAAGGCACCATCAGCGACATCATACCATTTGTTTTCTTCATGTCATCACTAGGTTCCCTAATTAAGTCCCACGGTTTCCAATATCATTTGTATGCAGATGACACCCAAATCTACTTCTCTGCACCAGACCTATCTCCTTCCTTGCTAACCCGTGTCACTAACTGTCTTTCTCACATCTCTTCCTGGATGTCCTCTCACTACCTCAAGCTAAATCTCTCCAAAACTTTGCTCCTCATTTTCCCCCCTTCTTCCAAAATCTCCACCCCCAATATCTCTATAACTGTCGACAACTCCATCATTGCCCCTACCCCGCATGCCCGATGTCTCGGGGTCACACTTGACACAGATCTTTCCTTCACTCCTCACATTCAGTCCTTGGCTAAAGCCTGCCACTTCCCCCTTAAAAACATCTCCAAAATTAGACACTTCCTTACACAAGACACAACTAAGATTTTAATCCACTCTCTCATTCTTTCCCGCCTTGATTACTGCAACTCTGTCCTCTCTGGTCTACCCACCTGCCGTCTAGCTCCCTTACACTCCATAATTAATGCCTCTGCCAGACTCATCTTCCTTACACGTCGCTCTTCATCTGCTGCTCCTCTCTGCCAATCCCTTCACTGGCTTCCTCTTGCCTCTAGCATCAAACACAAAATTCTCACTCTGACATACAAAGCCCTCAACTACACTGCCCCCCCTATATCTCAGACCTTGTCTCCAGATACTCTCCCTCCCGTCCCCTTCGCTCTGCTCATGACCTCCTCCTCTCCTCCTCTCTGGTTACCTCATCGCACTCCCGTTTACAGTACTTCTCCAGACTGGCTCCCATCTTGTGGAACTCTCTGCCTCGCCCCACAAGACTCTCCCCTAGTTTTGAAAGCTCCCTAAAGCCTCTACTGTTCAGGGATGCATACAACCTATGCTAACCTTACTTTATACCAGTTCCACTCCTCCATTGCTATCCCCTGAACCCCCTTAAGTCCAGCTGTTTGTAGATCACCTTCTTAAGAGCTAATTACAACAGTGCAACTCTTGGCAGGGCCCTCTACCCATCTGATCCCTTTAATTGTTTTGTTGTACTACCCTCTGTTTACAGCGCTGCGGAATCTGTTGGCGCTCTACAAATGGATACAGAGATACACAGCGCTACAATCTAAAGGTTAACTAGGCCTCTCTCTAACAGTCTCCCCAAGACTGTCACAGAACTAGACAAACTGTTGGATGAATGAGAGGGCGCTTAAAGCTAAGGTAACCACCACACTTAATCACTAATCCTTAATTGTAATCTGCATAAGAGCCATTGAATAAAAAACAGGAGACAATATAAATATATGAAACTTTACTACAGATTAATAAAAAGCATGGTATCAGGGACGTCTCCCTATAACAAATTTAAAATGAATCAAATTGTATTAAAAGAGGCTGGAATACCACCCTAAAAAGTAGGGAAAAATAAAAAATCAATAAGATAATAGTCACTCTCAACAAATTCTTGCGCAGGATTCAAGTCCAAGGAATCCGATCTGGAGTTGATATGTGATACAATGTATACAATAATGTGTCCAGCCAAGCTGTCGGCAAAATGTAATGGATACAATGTCAGCTGAAACAAGATATTGCATAGCTCATTAAACGTTAAGATTTGGACATTGTATCCATTACATTTTGCCGACAGCTTGGCTGGACACATTATTGTATACATTGTATCACATATCAACTCCAGATCGGATTCCTTGGACTTGAATCCTGCGCAAGAATTTGTTGAGAGTGACTATTATCTAATTGATTTTTTATTTTTTATTTTTCCCTACTTTTTAGGGTGGTATTCCAGCCTCTTTTAATACAATTTGATTCATTTTTAAATTTTTTATAGGGAGACGTCCCTGATACCATACTTTTTATTAATCTGTAGTAAAGTTTCATATATTTATATTGTCTCCTGTTTTTTATTCAATGGCTCTTATGCAGATTACAATTAAGTATTAGTGATTAAGTGTGGTGGTTACCTTAGCTTTAAGCGCCCTCTCATTCATCCAACAGTTTGGCGCTCTACAAATAACTGATAATAATAATAATAATAGGAGCCAAATGATTTTTGTGTAATATAACTTGGACTCAAGGTTGATTTATAAACAACCATTGTTTTTTGCTGGAAGGAGTTAATATCCTTATTGCAGTCTTTTAAAATAGCCTAATGTCTTCTAATAATTTTTGGAATGTCCTCACTATACATATTAAATTGAGAAGTAAACACCATCATTTTATCATGTATCTGTCCCTTTTGGTCATTCCTATAGTTCTTATTATCCTTCCCTAACTTTTCCATCTCTCTTTGTATCAGCTGCTGGGGGTACCCCCTTTGTACAAATCTTTGTCCCATTTCATTGGTTCTTTCGGAAAATTTTTGGGGGTCACTCACTATCCTGATGACTCTCAGCAGCTGACTCCTAGGAAGAGATTCCTTTAATCGAGTTGGATGAAAACTATCAAATGGTAGTAAAGTATTTCTGTCAATTTCTTTTCTATAGAGGTCTACATTCAAACCTCCCTCATTTTTACATATTCTGGTGTCTAGAAAATCAACAGATATTTCAATAAATGCTAAGGTGTATTATATACCAACAAGAGCTAAATGTAGGGAATGAACAATATTTTCCAGGGAATCAATGCTGCCCCAACATAATCCAAAAACATCCTCTATAAAGTGCCACCAGGCATTGCCAAAACGTTTTTTAATAAATCATTATCATAGACATATGCCTCTTCAAAAGCACTCATAAATAAAGTGGCATATGATGGTGCAAAACATTTCCACACAGCACAACAGCAGCACATTTACACATAGCACAACAACCACACATTTACACACAGCACAACAACCACACATTTACACACAGCACAACAACCACACATTTACACATAGCACAACAGCAGCACATTTACACACAGCACAACAACAACACATTTAAACAAAGCACAAAAACAACACATTTACACAGAGCACAACACATTTACACACAGCACAACACAATTACACACAGCACAACAACAACACAATTACACACAGCACAACAACAACGCATTTACACACATCACAACAACACATTTACACACAGCACAACAATAACACAATTACACACAGCACAACAACAGCACATTTACACACAGCATAACAACAACACATTTAAACAGTGCACAGCAACACATTTATACACAGCACAACAACACATTTACACACAGCACAATAACAACACATTTACACACAGCACATCAATCCATTCACACACAGCATAACAACACATTTACACACAGCACAACAACACATTTACACACAGCACAACAACACATTTACACAGTGCACAGCAACAACACATTTACACACAGCACATCAACAATACATTTACACACAGCACAACAACACATTAAATACAGCACAATAACAACACATTTACACACAGCACAATAACACATTTACACACAGCACAACAATAACACATTAACACACAGCACAACAATAACACATTTACTCACATCACAATAACACATTTACATACAGCACAATAACAACAAATTTACACACAGCACAACAATAACACATTTACACACAGCACAACAACAACACATTTACACACAGCACAACAACAACACATATACACACAGCACAACAATATATTCACACAAAGCACAACAAGACATTAACACCCAGCAAAACAACTACACATTTACACACATAGGAGATCAGCTGTATGTAGTAACCTACACTGGGTCACTGTGCAGCTGGTGTGAGGATCCAGCCTTGATTACAGCAGTTACAGACACACACAGGAGAGCAGCTGTATGTAGTAACTTACATTGGGTCACTGTGCAGCTGGTGTGAGGATCTAGATCTGATTACAGCAGTTACAGACACACACAGGGGAGCAGCTGTATGTAGTAACCTACACTGGGTCACTGTGCAGCTGGTGTGAGGATCCAGCCTTGATTACAGCAGTTAGACACACAGGGGAGCAGCTGTATGTAGTAACCTACACTGGGTCACTGTGCAGCTGGTGTGAGGAACCAGACCTGATTACAGCAGTTACAGACACACACAGGAGAGCAGCTGTATGTAGTAACCTACACTGGGTCACTGTGCAGCTGGTGTGAGGATCTAGATCTGATTACAGCAGTTACAGACACACACAGGGGAGCAGCTGTATGTTGTAACCTACACTGGGTCACTGTGCAGCTGGTGTAAGGAACCAGACCTTATTACAGCAGTTACAGACACACACAGGGGAGCAGCTGTATGTAGTAACCTAAACTGGATCACTTTGCAGCTGGTGTGAGGAACCAGACCTGATTACAGCAGTTACAGACACACAGGGGAGCAGCTGTATGTAGTAACCTACACTGGGTCACTGTGCAGCTGGTGTGAGGAACCAGACCTGATTAGAGCAGTTACAGACACACACAGGAGTGCAGCTGTATGTAGTAACCTACACTGGGTCACTGTGCAGCTGGTGTGAGGATCCATACCTGATTACAGCAGTTACAGACACACACAGGGGAGCAGCTGTATGTAGTAACCTATACTGGGCACTGTGCAGCTGGTGTGAGGAACTAGACCTGATTACAGCAGTTACAGACACACACAGGAGAGCAGCTGTATGTAGTAACCTACACTGGGTCACTGTGCAGCTGGTGTGAGGAACTAGACCTGATTACAGCAGTTACAGACACACACAGGAGAACAGCTGTATGTAGTAACCTACACTGGGTCACTGTGCAGCTGGTGTGAGAAACCAGACCTGATTACAGCAGTTACAGACACACACAGGGGAGCAGCTGTATGTAGTAACCTACACTGGGTCACTGTGCAGCTGGTGTGAGGAACCAGACCTGATTACAGCAGTTACAGACACACACAGGAGAGCAGCTGTATGTAGTAACCTACACTGTGTCACTGTGCAGCTGGTGTGAGGAACTAGACCTGATTACATCAGTTACAGACACACACAGGGGAGCAGCTGTATGTAGTAACCTACACTGGGTCACTGTGCAGCTGGTGTGAGGAACTACACCTGATTACAGCAGTTACAGACACACACAGGGGAGCAGCTGTATGTAGTAACCTATACTGGGTCAGTGTGCAGCTGGTGTAAGGAACCAGACCTGATTACAGCAGTTACAGACACACACAGGGGAGCAGCTGTATGTAGTAACCTACACTGGGTCACTGTGCAGCTGGTGTAAGGAACCAGACCTGATTACAGCAGTTACAGACACACACAGGGGAGCAGCTGTATGTTGTAACCTACACTGGGTCACTGTGCAGCTGGTGTAAGGATCCAGACCTGATTACAACAGTTACAGACACATACAGGAGAGAAGCTGTATGTAGTAACCTACACTGGGTCACTGTGCAGCTGGTGTGAGGAACCAGACCTGATTACAGCAGTTACAGACACACAGGGGAGCAGCTGTATGTAGTAACCTATACTGGGTCACTGTGCAGCTGGTGTGAGGAACCAGACCTGATAACAGCAGTTACAGACACACACAGGGGAGCAGCTGTATGTAGTAACCTACATTGGTTCACTGTGCAGCTGGTGTAAGGAACCAGACCTGATTACAGCAGTTACAGACACACAGGGGAGCAGCTGTATGTAGTAACCTATACTGGGTCACTGTGCAGCTGGTGTGAGGAACCAGACCTGATTACAGCAGTTACAGACACACACAGGGGAGCAGCTGTATGTAGTAACCTACACTGGGTCACTGTGGAGCTAGTGTGAGGAACTAGACCTGATTACAGCAGTTACAGACACACATAGCGGAGCAGCTGTATGTAGTAACCTACACTGGGTCACTGTGCAGCTGGTGTGAGGATCCAGATCTGATTACTAGTGATGTTGCGAACTGTTCGCCGGAGAACAGTTCACTGCGAACATAGCTTGTTCGCGTTCGCCGCTGCGGGCGAACATATGCAATGTTCGATCCGCCCCCTATGTGTCATCATTGAGGAAACTTTGACCCTGTATGTCACAGCCTTCTGACACATTTGAGCCAATCAGCAGCAGACACTCCCTCACAGACCCTCCCAGCTCCTTGGCAGCAGCCATTTTAGACGATCTTGCTTTCTTAGTGAGAGGAGCTTTTAGTGTTGCTGCTGCTGCTGACATAATAGGGAAATAGATAGCTAGGCTAGTGTATTTAGTGTCCACTACAGTCCTGAAGGACTCATCTAATCTCTACTGTAAGGACAGCACCCCAAAAAGCCCTTTTTAGGGCTATAACTTCAGTGTTTTTTGTTTTTTTTTTGTATTTTTATTTGCATTTGCCTGGCTTTCAGCCTGTGTGTGAGGCTCACAGCATATACTGTGATTAGTGCCACCACTGATATCTGCTTAACATTAGTTTAAATTTAACCAACAACACTTTGAAATTATTTTGCTAGTGTAATCTAATTTCATTTTCTATCAGGCCTGTGTGTTTCTGGCTTACACATCATACTGTGGTTAATTGCTGCCCTAGCAGCCACGACTCATATCTGCTTAACATTATTTTAAATTTAAAAAAAAAAAAATTAAATCATTTTGCTAGTGTAATCTAATTTCATTTTCCATCAGGCCTGTGTGTTTCTGGCCCACATTATATAGTGTGATTAATAGCTCTTTTTTCCACCACTTATATCTGGTGTAACATTAGTGTAAATTTTTTTAAATTTTTTTTTTTTACATCCGTCCTCTTCTAGTGTTATTTAATTTTAGTTGCCAGGCAAGCCTGGCTGCCATTAGTGCCAGCCTGTGCGTCAGGCTGCCAGCATATACTGTGCCTACTTCCATCCTCAGTGCCAGTCCACCACTCCTATCTGGTGTAACATTAGTTTAAATTTTGTAAAAAAAAACTTTTACATCAGTCTTCTAGTGTTATTTAATTTTAGTTTACAGGCCAGCCTGCCACCACTAGTGCCAGCCTGTCAGGCTGCCAGCGTGTGTGCCAGGCCCACTTGCCGTTTCCAACTAGTGCCACCAATCATATTTGTTCTAACAGTATTGTCAATTTAAAAAAAAATAAAAAATTTTGGACTGTGAAGCATCACTCAGCTAGTGTAATCTAATTGCAGTTGCCTTCCTCCCAGCGTGTGTGCCAGCCAGGCCCACTTGCCAACCAGTGCCACCAATCATATTTGTTAAAACAGTACTTTTAATATTTAAAAAATAAACATTTTTGACTTTGAAACATCAGTCTTTTTTTTGTTGTCAGGCTCACAGCGTATACTGTGCCCACTTGCCCAGTGCCACAACTCATAATTTGTTTAATAGTATTGTAAGTGTACATTTTTAAAAAAATGACTCCACAGGTGCCATTGTGGTTAATTGCTGCCCTAGCAGCCACGACTCATATCTGCTTAACATTATTTTAAATTTTAAAAAAAACCTTTTAAATCATTTTGCTAGTGTAATCTAATTTCATTTTCCATCAGGCCTGTGTGTTTCTGGCCCACATCATATAGTGTGATTAATAGCTCTTTTTTCCACCACTTATATCTGGTGTAACATTAGTGTAAAATTTTTTTTTACATCAGTCCTCTTCTAGTGTTATTTAATTTTAGTTGCCGTGCCAGCCTGTGTGTCAGGCTGCCAGCATATACTGTGCCTACTTCCATCCTCAGTGCCAGTCCACCACTTCTATCTGGTGTAACATTAGTTTAAATTTTGTAAAAAAAAACTTTTACATCAGTCTTCTAGTGTTATTTAATTTTAGTTTACAGGCCAGCCTGCCACCACTAGTGCCAGCCTGTGTGTCAGGCTGCCAGCACATACTGTGCCTAGTTCTATCCTGAGTGCCATCACTCCTATCTGTTGTAACATTATTGTAACTTTTTTAAAAACAAACTGTTACATCAGTCTGCTATTGTTATTTAATTGCAGTTGCCTGTCTGCCAGCGTGTGTGCCAGGCCCACTTTCCAACTAGTGCCACGAATCATATTTGTTATAACAGTAGTGTAAATATTTAAAATAAAAACTTTTTTGACTGTGAATCATCAGCCTGCTAGTGCAATTGAATTGCAGTTGCCTTCCTGCCAGCGTGTGTGCCAGGCCCACTTGCCAACTAGTGCCACCAATCATATTTGTTATAACAGTAGTGTAAATATTAAAAAAAAAAAAATTTTGACTGTGAAAGATCAGTCTGCTAGTGTAATCTAATTGCAGTTGCCTGCCTGCTAGCGTGTGTGCCAGGCCCACTTGCTGCCAACTATTGCCACCAATCATATTTGTTATAACAGTATTGTAAATATTTAAAATAAATAATTTTTTGACTGTGAATCATCAGTCTGCTAGTGCCATTGAATTGCAGTTTCCTGCCTGCCAACGTGTGTGCCAGGCCACTTGCCAACTAGTTACACCAATCATATTTGTTCTAACAGTATTGTAAATATTTAAAATAAAAAATTCTTAGATTGTGAATCATCAGTCTGCTAGTGCAATTGAATTGCAGTTTCCTGCCTGCCAGCGTGTGTTCCAGGCCCACTAGCCAACTAGTGCCACCAATCATATTTGTTGTAACAGTATTGAAAATATTTTAAATCAAAACTTTTTTGACTGTGAATCATCAGTCTTCTAGTGCCATTGAATTGCAGTTGCCTGCCTGCCAGCGTGTGTGCCAGGCCCACTTGCCAACTAGTTACACCAATCATATTTGTTCTAACAGTATTTTACATTTTTAAAAGAAAAAATTCTTAGACTGTGAATCATCAGTCTGCTAGTGCAATTAAATTGCAGTTTCCTGCCTGCCAGCGTGTGTGCCAGGCCCACTAGCCAACTAGTGCCACCAATCATATTTGTTGTAACAGTATTGAAAATATTTTAAATCAAAACTTTTTTGACTGTGAATCATCAGTCTGCTGGTGCCATTGAATTGCAGTTGCCTGCCTGCCAGCGTGTGTGCCAGGCCCACTTGCCAACTAGTTACACCAATCATATTTGTTCTAACAGTATTTTACATTTTTAAAATAAAAATTTCTTAGATTGTGAATCATCAGTCTGCTAGTGCAATTGAATTGCAGTCTCCTGCCTGCCAGCGTGTGTGCCAGGCCCACTAGCCAACTAGTGCCACCAATCATATTTGTTGTAACAGTATTGAAAATATTTTAAATCAAAACTTTTTTGACTGTGAATCATCAGTCTGCTAGTGCCATTGAATTGCAGTTGCCTGCCTGCCAGCGTGTGTGCCAGGTCCACTTGCCGTTTCCAACTAGTGCCACCAATCATATTTGTTCTAACAGTATTGTCAATTTTTTTTAAAAAAAAATTTGTACTGTGAAGCATCACTCAGCTAGTGTAATCTAATTGCAGTTGCCTTCCTCCCAGCGTGTGTGCCAGCCAGGCCCACTTGCCAACTAGTGCCACCAATCATATTTGTTAAAACAGTACTTTTAATATTTAAAAAATAAACATTTTTGACTTTGAAACATCAGTCTTTATTTTGTTGTCAGGCTCACAGCGTATACTGTGCCCACTTGCCCAGTGCCACCACTCATAATTTGTTTAATAGTATTGTAAGTGTATTGTAAGTGTACATTTAAAAAAAAATGACAGGCAGAGGCAGGCCACCCCGCAGGTACCATTGTGGTCGTGGAGCTGTGATTCCTTTAGACCCTACAAATATGCACATTGTTCAGACGCCAGGTGCCAGGGGGGACGCGAAAAGTTCTGAGGAGGACCTAGTTGAATGGCTAACACAGGACACCCAATCTTCTACAGCTTCCGCTCCTAGTCCTCCTAACCTTGACTCACCATCCACGTCCAGCTGTGCTTTGGGCACCTCTCAAGTGACCAGTGCCACTCGCCCGCCTTTCGCCACCACCAACACTAGCACCACAGCCGCTTCACTTGATCTGTCAGAGGAGTTATTGACACATCAGTAGGAAGAAATGAGTGATGCGCAACCATCATTGACAGAGGATGTAGATAACAGTGATATGTCTCAGTCAGGCAGCATTACAGACATGGAGGTACGGTGTGATGATGATGATGTTGTACCCGCTGCTGCTTCCATTCTTGATGTGTCAGATACAAGTGAAGCGGTTGATGATGATGTGTCGGTGGATGTCACGTGGGTGCCTGCTAGAAGAGAAGAAGAAGAGGGGGAAAGTTCAGATGGGGAGACAGAGAGGAGGAGGAGGAGACAAGTTGGAAGCAGGGGGAGGTCGTCTCAAGGAGCTAGTGGCACAGTCAGACAGCATGCATCGGCACCCGGGGTCAGCCAGACAGCACGCTGACGACCATCAACGCATGCTGTTGCCACCACCAGAATGCTGTCATCGCAGAGCTCAGCAGTGTGGCATTTTTTTTGTGTCTGCCTCTGACAACAGTGATGCCATTTGCAACCTGTGCCAAAAGAAACTGAGTCGTGGGAAGTCCAACACCCACCTAGGTACAACTGCTTTGTGAAGGCACATGGTCTCACATCACAAACGCCGATGGGAAGAACACATGAGTAGAAGCAGCACACAAACTCAAAGCCGCCCTCCTCCTCCTGCTAAAGCATCTTCAGCCACGTCAACCACTTCTGTCCTCCTTGCCCCCTCTCAACCATCCTCCACTCAGTCTCTCTTACGTAGCAGTTCCTGGTCATCTGCCCACAGTCAGGTGTCTGTCAAGGACATGTTTGAGCGTAAGAAGCCAATTTCTCAAAGTCACCCCCTTGCCTGGCGTCTGACAGCTGGCTTGTCTGAACTCTTAGCCCGCCAGCTTTTACCATACAAGCTGGTGGAGTCTGATGCTTTCAAAAAATTTGTATCTATTGGGACACCGCAGTGGAAGGTACCTGGCCGAAATTTCTTTTCACAAAAGGCAATCCCAAACCTGTACTCTATTGTGCGAAAGGAAGTAATGGCATGTCTGGCACACAGCGTTGGGGCAAGGGTCCATATGACCACTGATAGCTGGTCTGCAAAGCATGGTCAGGGCAAGTATATCACCTACACTGCACATTGGGTAAACTTGCTGACGTCTGACAAGCATGGAATGCGTGGCTCTGCAGAAGAGTTGGTGACACCGCCACGACTTGCAGGCAGGCCTGCTGCTACCTCCTCTACTCCTCCTACTCCATCCTACTCCATCCTCTTCCATAACCTCTTCCTCGGCTGAGTCCTCTTCTGCTTCTTGCTCCACATCAACGGCACCCCCCCAGCTCCCCAGGTTCTATTCAACATCCCGGATACGGCAGTGTCACGCCGTCTTGTGGTTGACTTGCCTGAAAGCGGAGAGTCACACCGCACCAGCACTCCTGACCGCCCTGAACGCACAGGTGGATCAGTAGCTGACTGATTGTTTCTGACAATGGAAGTAATTTGGTGGCGGCATTGAAATTGGGCAAGTTGACACATGTGCCATGCATGGCACATGTGTGTAATCTGATTGTACAACGCTTTGTGCATAAGTACCCAGGCTTACAGGACGTCCTGAAGCAGGCCAGGAAGGTGTGTGGCCATTTCAGGCGTTCCTACACGGCCATGGCGCACTTGTCCGATATCCAGCGTCAAAACAACCTGCCAGTGAGTCGCTTGATTTGCGACAGCCCGACACGGTGGAATTCAACACTCCTAATGTTCGACCGCCTGCTCCAACAAGAAAAAGCTGTTAATGAGTATTTGTATGACCGGGGTGCTAGGACAGCCTCTGGGGAGCTGGGGATTTTTTTGCCAAATTACTGGACGCTCATGCGCAATGCCTGTAGGCTCATGCGTCCTTTGGAGGAGGTGACAAACCTTGTCAGTCGCACCGAAGGCACCATCAGCGACATCATACCATTTGTTTTCTTCCTGGAGCGTGCCCTGCGAAGAGTGCTGGATCAGGCCGTAGATGAGCGTGAAGAGGAAGAGTTGTGGTATCCATCACCACCAGAAACAGCCTTATCAGCATCGCTTGCTGGATCTGCGGCAACGCAGGAAGAGGATTGTGAGGAAGAGGAGTCAGAGGAGGAATGTGGCTTTGAGGAGGAGGAGGAGGAGGAGGAAGACCAAGCACAACAGGCATCCCAGGGTGCTCGTTGTTGTCACCTCTCTGGTACCCGTGGTGTTGTACGTGGCTGGGGGGAAGAAGATACCCTCAGTGACATCAGTGAGGACGAGGAACGGGACATGATTAGCTCGGCATCCAACCTTGTGCAAATGGGTTCTTTCATGCTGTCGTGCCTGTTGAGGGACCCTCGTATAAAAAAGCTGAAGGAGAACGACCTGTACTGGGTGCCCACGCTACTAGACCCCCGGTATAAGCATAAAGTGCCTGAAATGTTACCAAATTCCCGCAAGTCGGAAAGGATGGAGCATTTTAAAAATAAATTAAAAACTATGCTTTACACAGCGTATAAGGGTGATGTCACAGCACAACGGGAATCTAACAGGGGTCAGGGAAGAGATGAAAGTAATCCTCCTCCTCCTCCCACGACCACGGCAGCAAGGACAGGACACTTTCCTGACGTCTTGTTGATGGAGGACATGCGGACCTTTTTAACTCCTATGCATCGCCAGAGCCTTTCGGGATCCAGCCTCAGAGAAAGACTCAACCGACAGGTAGCAGACTACCTAGAATTAACTGTGGATCTCGACACTCTGAGGAGCGATGGACCCCTTGACTACTGGTTGTGAAGGCTTGACCTGTGGCCTGAGCTATCCCAAGTTGCAATTGAACTTCTGGCCTGCCCCGCTTCAAGTGTCCTGTCCGAAAGGACCTTCAATGCAGCAGGAGGCTTTGTTACTTAGAAGGGAAGTCACCTAGGTCAAAAAAGTCTTGACTATCTCACCTTTATTAAAATGAATGAGGGATGGATCCCGAAGGGACTGACATTGGGCAATACATTTGAGTAAAAAAGGCCTGATGATGAGATGAGCTGCCTTGGGCTACAAATGGTACACACGCTGGCTTTTTTTTTCTTATAATGCAGGATGACTTGCGTGACTTATCTGCCAACAACTAGTGTTCAAGCCGCAAGGTTTTAGGGCACTTTCTAACTGTTTTACAAACATCAGCGGCTGCAACAATACCGAATTTTTAAGGCATTTGTACATGCCTAATTTTTCTAGCCTCTGCTGCTGCACTGTGGCTACAAAACTCAAAGCAAAAAAAAGGCACATAACAGTGATTAAACTGTTAAGAATAGTACTACTTAACACACCACTCATATCTGGTGGCACAGTACATTGCACGCGCAGTGCCCCAAATTTGAAGTAGGAGGACCGACCAAGCATCTTTTTCCATATCTTGGTTCCGAAAAATTATCTCCGGGTTCTATCGATGCCATACCTGTACTCTATTGTGCAAAAGGATGGCATATGTGGTGTTTCATGCTGTGTTGCCTGTTGAGGGTCGTGGCCCATCGTATAAAAAGGCTGAAGGAGAACGACCTGTACTGGGTGTCCAAGCACATTTTTTGTTCAATATTCCCTGTTCCTCTAAATTATCTCCGGGTTCCTCAAATCAATGCCATACCTGTACTCGATTGTGCAAAAGGGTGGCATATGTGGGGTTTCATGCTGTTGTGCCTGTTGAGGGTCGTGACCCATCGTATAAAAAGGCTGAAGGAGAACGACCTGTACTGGGTGTCCAAGCACATTTTTTGTTCAATATTCCCGGTTCCTCTAAATTATCTCTGGGTTCCTCAAATCAATGCCATACCTGTACTCGATTGTGCAAAAGGGTGGCATATGTGGTGTTTCATGCTGTTGTGCCTGTTGAGGGTCGTGGCCCATCGTATAAAAAGGCTGAAGGAGAACGACCTGTACTGGGTGTCCAAGCACATTTTTTGTTCAATATTCCCGGTTCCTCTAAATTATCTCCGGGTTCCTCAAATCAATGCCATACCTGTACTCGATTGTGCAAAAGGATGGCATATGTGGTGTTTCATGCTGTTTTGCCTGTTTTGGGTCATGGGCCATCGTATAAAAAGGCTGAAGGAGAACGACCTGTACTGGGTGTCCAAGCACGTTTTTTGTTCAATATTCCCGGTTCCTCTAAATTATCTCCGGGTTCCTCAAATCAATGCCATACCTGTACTCTATTGTGCAAAATGGTGGCATATGTGGGGTTTCATGCTGTTGTGCCTGTTGAGGGTCGTGGCCCATCGTATAAAAAGGCTGAAGGAGAACGACCTGTACTCGGTGTCGAAGCACATTTTTTGTTCAATATTCCCGGTTCCTCTAAATTATCTCCGGGTTCCTCAAATCAATGCCATACCTGTACTCGATTGTGCAAAAGGATGGCATATGTGGTGTTTCATGCTGTTTTGCCTGTTTTGGATCATGGGCCATCGTATAAAAAGGCTGAAGGAGAACGACCTGTACTGGGTGTCCAAGCACGTTTTTTGTTCAATATTCCCGGTTCCTCTAAATTATCTCCGGGTTCCTCAAATCAATGCCATACCTGTACTCTATTGTGCAAAAGGATGGCATATGTGGTGTTTCATGCTGTTGTGCCTGTTGAGGGTCGTGGGCCATCTTATAAAAAGGCTGAAGGAGAACGACCTGTACTGGGTGTCCAAGCATGTTTTTTGTTCAATATTCCCGGTTCCTCTAAATTATCTCCGGGTTCCTCAAATCAATGCCATACATGTACTCGATTGTGCAAAAGGGTGGCATATGTGGTTTTTCATGCTGTTGTGCCTGTTGAGGGTCGGGGACCCAAGTATAAAAAGGCTGAAGGAGAATGACCTGTACTGGGTGTCCAAGCATCTTTTTCCATCTCCCGGTTCCTAAAAATTATCTCTGGGTTCCTAAAATCGATGCCTTACCTGTACTCGATTGTGCAAAAGGATGGCATATGTGGTGTTTCATGCTGTTGTGCCTGTTGAGGGTCGTGGCCCATCGTATAAAAAGGCTGAAGGAGAACGACCTGTACTGGGTGTCCAAGCACATTTTTTGTTCAATATTCCCTGTTCCTCTAAATTATCTCCGGGTTCCTCAAATCAATGCCATACATGTACTCGATTGTGCAAAAGGGTGGCATATGTGGTTTTTCATGCTGTTGTGCCTGTTGAGGGTCGGGGACCCAAGTATAAATGGCTGAAGGAGAATGACCTGTACTGGGTGTCCAAGCATCTTTTTCCATCTCCCGGTTCCTAAAAATTATCTCTGGGTTCCTAAAATCGATGCCTTACCTGTACTCGATTGTGCAAAAGGATGGCATATGTGGTGTTTCATGCTGTTGTGCCTGTTGAGGGTCGTGGCCCATCGTATAAAAAGGCTGAAGGAGAACGACCTGTACTGGGTGTCCAAGCACATTTTTTGTTCAATATTCCCTGTTCCTCTAAATTATCTCCGGGTTCCTCAAATCAATGCCATACCTGTACTCGATTGTGCAAAAGGGTGGCATATGTGGGGTTTCATGCTGTTGTGCCTGTTGAGGGTCGGGGACCCAAGTATAAAAAGGCTGAAGGAGAATGACCTGTACTGGGTGTCCAAGCATCTTTTTCCATCTCCCGGTTCCTAAAAATTATCTCTGGGTTCCTAAAATCGATGCCTTACCTGTACTCGATTGTGCAAAAGGATGGCATATGTGGTGTTTCATGCTGTTTTGCCTGTTTTGGGTCATGGGCCATCGTATAAAAAGGCTGAAGGAGAACGACCTGTACTGGGTGTCCAAGCACGTTTTTTGTTCAATATTCCCGGTTCCTCTAAATTATCTCCGGGTTCCTCAAATCAATGCCATACCTGTACTCTATTGTGCAAAATGGTGGCATATGTGGGGTTTCATGCTGTTGTGCCTGTTGAGGGTCGTGGCCCATCGTATAAAAAGGCTGAAGGAGAACGACCTGTACTCGGTGTCCAAGCACATTTTTTGTTCAATATTCCCGGTTCCTCTAAATTATCTCCGGGTTCCTCAAATCAATGCCATACCTGTACTCGATTGTGCAAAAGGATGGCATATGTGGTGTTTCATGCTGTTTTGCCTGTTTTGGATCATGGGCCATCGTATAAAAAGGCTGAAGGAGAACGACCTGTACTGGGTGTCCAAGCACGTTTTTTGTTCAATATTCCCGGTTCCTCTAAATTATCTCCGGGTTCCTCAAATCAATGCCATACCTGTACTCTATTGTGCAAAAGGATGGCATATGTGGTGTTTCATGCTGTTGTGCCTGTTGAGGGTCGTGGGCCATCTTATAAAAAGGCTGAAGGAGAACGACCTGTACTGGGTGTCCAAGCATGTTTTTTGTTCAATATTCCCGGTTCCTCTAAATTATCTCCGGGTTCCTCAAATCAATGCCATACATGTACTCGATTGTGCAAAAGGGTGGCATATGTGGTTTTTCATGCTGTTGTGCCTGTTGAGGGTCGGGGACCCAAGTATAAAAAGGCTGAAGGAGAATGACCTGTACTGGGTGTCCAAGCATCTTTTTCCATCTCCCGGTTCCTAAAAATTATCTCTGGGTTCCTAAAATCGATGCCTTACCTGTACTCGATTGTAAAAAAGGATGGCATATGTGGTGTTTCATGCTGTTGTGCCTGTTGAGGGTCATGGCCCATCGTATAAAAAGGCTGAAGGAGAACGACCTGTACTGGGTGTCCAAGCATGTTTTTTGTTCAATATTCCCGGTTCCTCTAAATTATCTCCGGGTTCCTCAAATCAATGCCATACATGTACTCGATTGTGCAAAAGGGTGGCATATGTGGTTTTTCATGCTGTTGTGCCTGTTGAGGGTCGGGGACCCAAGTATAAATGGCTGAAGGAGAATGACCTGTACTGGGTGTCCAAGCATCTTTTTCCATCTCCCGGTTCCTAAAAATTATCTCTGGGTTCCTAAAATCGATGCCTTACCTGTACTCGATTGTGCAAAAGGATGGCATATGTGGTGTTTCATGCTGTTGTGCCTGTTGAGGGTCGTGGCCCATCGTATAAAAAGGCTGAAGGAGAACGACCTGTACTGGGTGTCCAAGCACATTTTTTGTTCAATATTCCCTGTTCCTCTAAATTATCTCCGGGTTCCTCAAATCAATGCCATACATGTACTCGATTGTGCAAAAGGGTGGCATATGTGGGGTTTCATGCTGTTGTGCCTGTTGAGGGTCGGGGACCCAAGTATAAAAAGGCTGAAGGAGAATGACCTGTACTGGGTGTCCAAGCATCTTTTTCCATCTCCCGGTTCCTAAAAATTATCTCTGGGTTCCTAAAATCGATGCCTTACCTGTACTCGATTGTGCAAAAGGATGGCATATGTGGTGTTTCATGCTGTTGTGCCTGTTGAGGGTCGTGGCCCATCGTATAAAAAGGCTGAAGGAGAACGACCTGTACTGGGTGTCCAAGCACATTTTTTGTTCAATATTCCCTGTTCCTCTAAATTATCTCCGGGTTCCTCAAATCAATGCCATACATGTACTCGATTGTGCAAAAGGGTGGCATATGTGGTTTTTCATGCTGTTGTGCCTGTTGAGGGTCGGGGACCCAAGTATAAATGGCTGAAGGAGAATGACCTGTACTGGGTGTCCAAGCATCTTTTTCCATCTCCCGGTTCCTAAAAATTATCTCTGGGTTCCTAAAATCGATGCCTTACCTGTACTCGATTGTGCAAAAGGATGGCATATGTGGTGTTTCATGCTGTTGTGCCTGTTGAGGGTCGTGGCCCATCGTATAAAAAGGCTGAAGGAGAACGACCTGTACTGGGTGTCCAAGCACATTTTTTGTTCAATATTCCCGGTTCCTCTAAATTATCTCTGGGTTCCTCAAATCAATGCCATACCTGTACTCGATTGTGCAAAAGGATGGCATATGTGGTGTTTCATGCTGTTGTGCCTGTTGAGGGTCGTGGCCCATCGTATAAAAAGGCTGAAGGAGAACGACCTGTACTGGGTGTCCAAGCACATTTTTTGTTCAATATTCCCTGTTCCTCTAAATTATCTCCGGGTTCCTCAAATCAATGCCATACCTGTACTCGATTGTGCAAAAGGGTGACATATGTGGGGTTTCATGCTGTTGTGCCTGTTGAGGGTCGTGGCCCATTGTATAAAAAGGCTGAAGGAGAACGACCTGTAGTGGGTGTCCAAGCACATTTTTTGTTCAATATTCCCGGTTCCTCTAAATTATCTCTGGGTTCCTCAAATCAATGCCATACCTGTACTCGATTGTGCAAAAGGGTGGCATATGTGCTGTTTCATGCTGTTGTGCCTGTTGAGGGTCATGGCCCATCGTATAAAAAGGCTGAAGGAGAACGACCTGTACTGCGTGTCCAAGCACATTTTTTGTTCAATATTCCCGGTTCCTCTAAATTATCTCCGGGTTCCTCAAATCAATGCCATACCTGTACTCGATTGTGCAAAAGGATGGCATATGTGGTGTTTCATGCTGTTTTGCCTGTTTTGGGTCGTGGGCCATTGTATAAAAAGGCTGAAGGAGAACGACCTGTACTGGGTGTCCAAGCACATTTTTTGTTCAATATTCCGGTTCCTCTAAATTATCTCCGGGTTCCTCAAATCAATGCCATACCTGTATTCTATTGTGCAAAAGGATGGCATATGTGGTGTTTCATGCTGTTGTGCCTGTTGAGGGTCGTGGGCCATCTTATAAAAAGGCTGAAGGAGAACGACCTGTACTGGGTGTCCAAGCATGTTTTTTGTTCAATATTCCTGGTTCCTCTAAATTATCTCTGGGTTCCTCAAATCAATGCCATACCTTTACTCGATTGTGCAAAAGGGTGGCATATGTGGTGTTTCATGCTGTTGTGCCTGTTGAGGGTCGTGGCCCATCATATAAAAAGGCTGAAGGAGAAGGACCTGTACTGGGTGTCCAAGCACATTTTTTGTTCAATATTCCCTGTTCCTCTAAATTATCTCCGGGTTCCTCAAATCAATGCCATACCTGTACTCGATTGTGCAAAAGGGTGGCATATGTGGGGTTTCATGCTGTTGTGCCTGTTGAGGGTCGTGGCCCATCGTATAAAAAGGCTAAAGGAGAACGACCTGTACTGGGTGTCCAAGCACGTTTTTTGTTCAATATTCCCGGTTCCTCTAAATTATCTCTGGGTTCCTCAAATCAATGCCATACCTGTACTCGATTGTGCAAAAGGGTGGCATATGTGGTGTTTCATGCTGTTGTGCCTGTTGAGGGTCGTGGCCCATCGTATAAAAAGGCACGTTTTTTGTTCAATATTCCCGGTTCCTCTAAATTATCTCCGGGTTCCTCAAATCAATGCCATACCTGTACTCGATTGTGCAAAAGGGTGGCATATGTGGTGTTTCATGCTGTTGTGCCTGTTGAGGGTCGTGGCCCATCGTATAAAAAGGCTGAAGGAGAACGACCTGTACTGGGTGTCCAAGCACGTTTTTTGTTCAATATTCCCGGTTCCTCTAAATTATCTCCGGGTTCCTCAAATCAATGCCATACCTGTACTCGATTGTGCAAAAGGATGGCATATGTGGTGTTTCCTGCTGTTGTTTCTGTTGAGGGTCCAGAACCCTCGTCTAAAAAGGCTGAAGGAGAACAAAGTGTACTGGTTGTCCAAGCATCTTTTTCCATCTCCCGGTTCCTAAAAATTATCTCCGGGTTTCTAAAATGGATGCCATACCTGTACTCTATTGTGCAAAAGGGTGGCATATGTGGTGTTTCCTGCTGTTGTTTCTGTTGAGGGTCCTGGACCCTCTTATAAAAAGGCTGAAGGAGAACGACGTGTACTGGGTGTTTCCAATCATTTTTTTTGTTCAATTTCCCGGTTCCTAAAAATTATCTCCGGGTTTCTAAAATCAATGCCGTACCTGTACTCTATTGTTCAAAAGGATGGCATATGTCCTCTTTCCTGCTGTTATTTCTGTTGAGGGTCCTGGACCCTCTTATAAAAAGGCTCAAGGAGAACGACGTGTACTGGGTGTGTCCAATCATTTTTTTTTTTCAATTTCCTGGTTCCTAAAAATTATCTCCGGGTTTCTAAAATCAATGCCGTACCTGTACTCTATTGTTCAAAAGGATGGCATATGTCCTCTTTCCTGCTGTTATTTCTGTTGAGGGTCCTGGACCCTCTTATAAAAAGGCTCAAGGAGAACGACGTGTACTGGGTGTGTCCAATCATTTTTTTGTTCAATTTCCCGGGTCCTAAAAATTATCTCCGGGTTTCTAAAATCAATGCCATACCTGTACTCTATTGTTCAAAAGGATGGCATATGTGCTCTTTCCTGCTGTTGTTTCTGTTGAGTGTCCTGGACCCTCTTATAAAAAGGCTGAATGAGAACGACGTGTACTGGGTGTGTCCAATCATTTTTTTTGTTCAATTTCCCGGTTCCTAAAAATGATCTCCGGGTTTCTAAAATCAATGCCGTACCTGTACTCTATTGTTCAAAAGGATGGCATATGTCCTCTTTCATGCTGTTGTTTCTGTTGAGGGTCCTGGACCTTCTTATAAAAAGGCTGAAGGAGAACGACGTGTACTGGGTGTGTCCAATCATTTTTTTTGTTCAATTTCCCGGTTCCTAAAAATTATCTCCGGGTTTCTAAAATCAATGCTATACCTGTACTCTATTGTTCAAAAGGATGGCATATGTGCTCTTTCCTACTGTTGTTTCTGTTGAGGGTCCGGGACCCTCGTATAAAAAGGCTGAAGGAGAACGAAGTGTACTGGGTGTCCAATCATGTTTCTTTTTAAATTTCCCGGTTTCTAAAAATTATCTCCGGGTTCCTAAAATCAATGCCATACCTATACTCTATTGTTCAAAAGGATGGCATAGGTGGTGTTTCCTGCTGTTGTTTCTGTTGAGGGTCCTGGACCCTTGTCTAAAAAGGCTGAAGGAGAACGCAGTGTACTGGTTGTCC
The DNA here is from genome assembly GCF_027579735.1 of Bombina bombina. Classification (NCBI taxonomy): domain Eukaryota; kingdom Metazoa; phylum Chordata; class Amphibia; order Anura; family Bombinatoridae; genus Bombina; species Bombina bombina. Next base: position 13,931,455 of record NC_069501.1, on the reverse strand, counting down.
AAGCATCTTTTTCCATCTCCCGGTTCCTAAAAATTATTTCCGGGTTCCTAAAATGGATGCCATACCTGTACTGGATTGTTCAAAAGGATGGCATGTGTGGTGTTTCATGCTGTTGTTTCTGTTGAGGGTCCGGGACCCTCGTATAAAAAGGCTGAAGGAGAACGAAGTGTACTGGGTGTACAATCATGTTTCTTTTTAAATTTCCCATTTCCTAAAAATTATCTCCGTGTTCCTAAAATTGATGCCATACCTGTACTCTATTGTTCAAAAGGATGGCATAGGTGGGGTTTCCTGCTGTTGTGTCTGTGGAGGGTCCTGGACCCTCATCTACAAAGGCGGAAGGAGAACGACCTGTACTGGGTGTCCAAGCACATTTTTTGTTCAATATTCCCGGTTCCTCTAAATTATCTCTGGGTTCCTCAAATCAATGCCATACCTGTACTCTATTGTGCAAAAGGATGGCATATGTGGTGTTTCATGCTGTTGTGGCTGTTGAGGGTCGTGGGCCATCGTATAAAACGACCTGTACTGCCTTGCTGCTCCTTTTGGGTAGGCCAGCTCTTTGCATACATGCCCACAGACTCTGTAACAGATGCCTCTTTTAGGGAGAGGTGCAGCCATAATGCAGGGTCAGAACCTCTGTCTGCAACTGGTATACTTTATTGTGCAAAAGGAAGTAACCTTACCATGGTTCCCTGACCGCACGTCTTGTTATATTTTGGTGAGGGTAATCATGCAGGCCATATAGACCTCCCCCGATAGGGGGAGTAACAGGGATGAAAGTGCTAAGAATAGTACTACTTTACACAACCGAGTTAGCCATGGGTCCTAGTCCAAGACCGCATGTCTTGTTGTTTTATTTGGTGCGGCTAATCATGCAGGCCATATAGACCTCCCACCATTAGGGGTTGTAACAGGTATTAAACTAATAAGAACAGTACTACCGAAATAAAACTACTTAACATGGTTCCAAGAGCGCAGGTTTTATTGTTGTACTTTGTTAGGCTAATCATGATGGCCATGTAGACCTCCCCTGATTACATCAGTTACAGACACACACAGGGGAGCAGCTATATGTAGTAACCTACACTGGGTCACTGTGCAGCTGGTGTGAGGATCTAGATCTGATTACAGCAGTTACAGACACACAAAGGAGAACAGCTGTATGTAGTAACCTATACTGGGTCACTGTGCAGCTGGTGTGAGGAACCAGACCTGATTACAGCAGTTACAGACACACACAGGAGAGCAGCTGTATGTAGTAACCTACACTGGGTCACTGTGCAGCTGGTGTGAGGATCCAGACCTGATTACAGCAGTTACAGACACACACAGGAGAGCAGCTGTATGTAGTAACCTACACTGGGTCACTGTGCAGCTGGTGTGAGGATCTAGATCTGATTACAGCAGTTACAGACACACACAGGAGAGCAGCTATATGTAGTAACCTACACTGGGTCACTGTGCAGCTGGTGTAAGGATCCAGACCTGATTACAGCAGTTACAGACACACACAGGAGAGCAGCTGTATGTAGTAACCTACACTGGGTCACTGTGCAACTGGTGTGAGGATCCAGACCTGATTACAGCAGTTACAGACACACACAGGAGAGCAGCTGTATGTAGTAACCTACACTGGGTCACTGTGCAGCTGGTGTGAGGATCCAGACCTGATTACAGCAGTTACAGACACACACAGGGGATCAGCTATATGTAGTAACACACACTGGGTCACTGTGAAGCTGGTGTGAGGAACCAGACCTGATTACAGCAGTTACAGACACACACAGGGGATCAGCTATATGTAGTAACCTAAACTGGGTCACTGTGCAGCTGGTGTGAGGAACCAGACCTGATTACAGCAGTTACAGACACACACAGGAGAGCAGCTGTATGTAGTAACCTACACTGGGTCACTGTGCAGCTGGTGTGAGGATCCAGACCTGATTACAGCAGTTACAGACACATACAGGAGAGCAGCTGTATGTAGTAACCTACACTGGGTCACTGTGCAGCTGGTGTGAGGATCCAGACCTGATTACAGCAGTTACAGACACACACAGGGGAGCAGCTGTATGTAGTAACCTATACTGGGTCACTGTGCAGCTGGTGTGAGGAACCAGACCTGATTACAGCAGTTACAGACACACACAGGAGAGCAGCTGTATGTAGTAACCTACACTGGGTCACTGTGCAGCTGGTGTGAGGATCTAGATCTGATTTCAGCAGTTACAGACACACACAGGGGAGCAGCTGTATGTAGTAACCTACACTGGGTCACTGTGCAGCTGGTGTAAGGATCCATACCTGATTACAGCAGTTACAGACACACACAGGGGAGCAGCTGTATGTAGTAACCTACACTGGGTCACTGCGCAGCTGGTGTGAGGAACGAGACCTGATTACAGCAGTTACAGACACACAGGGGAGCAGCTATATGTAGTAACCTACACTGGGTCACTGCGCAGCTGGTGTTAGGATCCAGACCTGATTACAGCAGTTACAGACACACACAGGGGAGCAGCTGTATGTAGTAACCTACACTGGGTCACTGTGCAGCTGGTGTGAGGAACGAGACCTGATTACAGCAGTTACAGACACACACAGGGGAGCAGCTGTATGTAGTACCCTACACTGGGTCACTGTGCAGCTGGTGTAAGGAACCAGACCTGATTACAGCAGTTACAGACACACACAGGTGAGCAGCTGTATGTAGTAGTGACTGGTGTGATTTATATAGTAACGCTGTATGCTGATGCTGTAATCAGCAAGTCTTATAGATAGGACACTGTATGGTGCAGGAGATTGATACATAGCTAGAGAATCATCACATACAAACTATTACTGTGTAGTACAGTAACACTAACATATGGGGAATATTATATACACACTCTGTACTAACACAGCTGTACCTGAGTATCACACACGTCTCACCTGGGCACATAACAGTAGTCAGATTACTGTGTCTCTCGCTGACTCTGTTCCTCACTGAGCAGCTGATGTTCCATGGGCCGGGGGACAACAGGAATAAATGATTCCCACTCACACTCCACTGAGATCTGTTATTCCCCTGCACGGTGTCTCCATTTAATGCCCAGTTATATAAAAGGTTTGTACCATTCTGCACCTCACAGCGAATCACAACACTTCCATTAGTGTCACAAGTGATATTCATGTCAGGGACTGACACAGGGTCTGAGGAAGAGAACATATGACCATAAATATATTACTGTGTGATGGTATAACAGGACATGGAACATTGTGTGAGGATATAACAGGACAGGGGGCAGTGTGTGAGGGTATAACAGGACAGAGATCAGTGTGTGAGGGTATAACAGGACAGAGATCAGTGTGTGAGGGTATAATAGGACAGGGAGCAGCGTGTGAGGGTATAACTGTACAGGGAGCAGTGTGTGAGAGCATAACAGGACAGGGAGCAGTGTGTGAGGATATAACAGGGGGAGCAGTGTGTGAGGGTATAACAGGACAGGGAGCAGTGTGTGAGTGTATAACAGGACAGGGAGCAGTGTGTGAGGTTATAACAGGACAGGGAGCAGTGTGTGAGGATATAAAAGGACAGTGAGCAATGTGTGAGGGTATAACTGGACAGGGAACATTGTGTGAGGGTATAACAGGACAGGGGGCAGTGTGTGAGGGTATAACTGGACAGGGAACATTGTGTGAGGGTATAACAGGACAGGGGGCAGTGTGTGAGGGTATAACAGGACAGAGATCAGTGTGTGAGGGTATAATAGGACAGGGAGCAGCGTGTGAGGGTATAACAGTACAGGGAGCAGTGTGTGAGAGCATAACAGGACAGGGAGCAGTGTGTGAGGATATAACAGGGGGAGCAGTGTGTGAGGGTATAACAGGACAGGGAGCAGTGTGTGAGTGTATAACAGGACAGGGAGCAGTGTGTGAGGTTATAACAGGACAGGGAGCAGTGTGTGAGGTATAACAGGACAGGGAGAAGTCTATGAGGGTATAACAGGACAGGGAGCAGTGTGTGAGGGTATAACAGGACAGGGAGCAGTGTGTGAGGGTATAACAGGACATGGAACATTGTGTGAGGGTATAACAGGACAGGGAACATTGTGTGAGGGTGTAACAGGACAGGGAGCAGTGTGTGAGGCTATAACAGGACAGGGAGCAGTGTGTGAGGGTGTAACAGGACAGGGAGCAGTGTGTGAGGGTATAACAGGACAGGGAGCAGTGTGTGAGGGTATAACAGGACATGGAACATTGTGTGAGGGTATAACAGGACAGGGAACATTGTGTGAGGGTGTAACAGGACAGGGAGCAGTGTGTGAGGGTATAACAGGACAGGGAGCAGTGTGTGAGGGTACAACAGGATAGGGAGCAGTGTGTGAGGGTATAACAGGACAGGGAGCAGTGTGTGGGGGTATAACAGGACAGAGAGCAGTGGTGAGGATATAACAGGACAGGGAGCAGTGTGTGAGGGTATAACAGGACAGGGAGCAGTGTGTGAGGGTATAACAGGACAGGGAGCAGTGTGTGAGGGTATAACAGGACAGGGAGCAGCATGTGAGGGTATAACAGGACAGGGAGCAGTGTGGGAGGGTATAACAGGATAGGGAGCAGTGTGTGAGGATATAACAGGACAGGGAGCAGTGTGTGAGGGAATAGCAGGACAGGGAGCAGTGTGTGAGGGTATAACAGGACAGGGAACATTGTGTGAGGGTGTAACAGGACAGGGAACATTGTGTGAGGGTATAACAGGACAGGGAGCAATGTGTGATGGTATAACAGGACAGGGGGCAGTGTGTGAGGATATAACAGGACATGGAACATTGTGTGAGGGTATAACAGGACAGGGAACATTGTGTGAGGGTATAACAGGACAGGGAACATTGTGTGAGGGTATAACAGGACAGGGGACATTGTGTGAGGGTATAACAGGACAGGGGACATTGTGTGAGGGTATAACAGGACAGGGAACATTGTGTGAGGGTGTAACAGGACAGGGAGCAGTGTGTGAGGGTATAACAGGACAGGGAACATTGTGTGAGGGTGTAATAGGACAGGGAACATTGTATGAGGGTATAACAGGACAGGGAACATTGTGTGAGGGTGTAACAGGACAGGGAGCAGTGTGTGAGGGTATAACAGGACAGGAAGCAGTGTGTGAGGGTATAACAGGACAGGGAGAAGTGAGTGAGGATATAACAGGACAGGGAGCAGTGTGTGAGGGTATAACAGGACAGGAAGCAGTGTGTGAGGGTATAACAGGACAGAGAGCAGTGTGTGAGGGTATAACAGGACAGGGAGCTGTGTGTGAGGGTATAACAGGACAGGGAACATTGTGTGAGGGTGTAACAGGACAGGGAACATTGTGTGAGGGTATAACAGGACAGGGAACATTGTGTGAGGGTGTAACAGGACAGGGAACATTGTGTGAGGGTATAACAGGACAGGGAACATTGTGTGAGGGTATAACAGGACAGGGAACATTGTGTGAGGGTATAACAGGACAGGGAACATTGTGTGAGGGTATAACAGGACAGGGGGCAGTGTGTGAGGGTATAACAGGACAGGGAACATTGTGTGAGGGTATAACAGGACAGGGGGCAGTGTGTGAGGGTATAACAGGACAGGGAACAGTGTGTGAGGGTATAACAGGACAGGGAGCAGTGTGTGAGGGTATAACAGGACAGAGAGCAGTGTGTGAGGGTATAACTGGACAGGGAGCAGTGTGTGAGGGTATAACAGGACAGGGAGCAGTGTGTGAGTATATAACAGGACAGGGAGCAGTGTGTGAGGGTATAACAGGACAGGGAACATTGTGTGAGGGTATAACAGGACAGGGGGCAGTGTGTGAGGGTATAACAGGACAGGGAACAGTGTGTGAGGGTATAACAGGACAGGGAGCAGTGTGTGAGGGTATAACAGGACAGGGAACATTGTGTGAGGGTGTAACAGGACAGGGAACATTGTGTGAGGGTGTAACAGGACAGGGAACATTGTGTGAGGGTATAACAGGACAGGGAACATTGTGTGAGGGTATAACAGGACAGGGAACATTGTGTGAGGGTATAACAGGACAGGGAACATTGTGTGAAGGTGTAACAGGACAGGGAACATTGTGTGAGGGTGTAACAGGACAGGGAACATTGTGTGAGGGTATAACAGGACAGGGAGCAGTGTGTGAGGGTATAACAGGACAGGGAGCAGTGTGTGAGGGTATAACAGGACAGGGAGCAGTGTGTGAGGGTGTAACAGGACAGGGAGCAGTGTGTGAGGGTATAACAGGACAGGGAGCAGTGTGTGAGGATATAAAAGGACAGGGAGCAGTGTGAGGGTATAACAGGACAGGGAGCAGTGTGTGAGGGTATAACAGGACAGGGAGCAGTGTGTGAGGATATAACAGGACAGAGAGCAGTGTGTGAGGGTATAACAGGACAGTGAGCAGTGTGTGAGGGTATAACAGGTTAGGGAGCAGTGTGTGAGGGTATAACAGGACAGGGAGCAGTGTGTGAGGATATAAAAGGACAGGGAGCAGTGTGTGAGGGTATAACAGGATACGGAGCAGTGTGTGAGGGTATAACAGGACAGGGAGCAGTGTGTGAGGGTATAACAGGACAGGGAGCAGTATGTGAGGGTATAACAGGACAGAGAGCAGTGTGTGAGGGTATAACAGGACAGGGATCAGTCAGTGTGTGAGGTTATAATAGGACAGGGATCAGTGTGTGAGGGTATAACAGGACAGGGAGCAGTGTGTGAGGGTATAACAGGACAGGGATCAGTCAGTGTGTGAGGTTATAATAGGACAGGGATCAGTGTGTGAGGGTATAACAGGACAGGGAGCAGTGTGTGAGGGTATAACAGGTCAGGGGGCAGTGTGTGAGGATATAACAGGACAGGGAGCAGCGTGTGAGGGTATACCAGGACAGGGAGCAGCGTGTGAGGGTATACCAGGACAGGGAGCAGTGTGTGAGGGTATAACAGGACAGGAAGCAGTGTGTGAGGGTATAGCAGGACTGGGAGCAGTGTGTGAGGGTATAACAGGACAGGGAGTAGTGTGTGAGGGTATAACAGGACAGGGAGCAGTGTGAGGGTATAACAGGACAGGGAGCAGTGTGTGAGGGTATAACAGGACAGGGAGCAGTGTGTGAGGGTATAACAGGACAGGGAACAGTGTGTGAGGGTATAACAGGACAGGGAGCAGTGTGTGAGGGTATAACAGGACAGGGAGCAGTGTGTGAGGGCATAACAGGACAGGGAGCAGTGTGAGAGGGCATAACAGGACAGGGAGCACTGTGTGAGGGTATAACAGGACAGTGAGCAGTGTGCGAGGATATTACAGGACAAGGAGCAGAGTTTAAGGGTATAACAGGACATGGAGAAGTGTGTGAGCTTATAACAGGACAGGGAGCAGTGTGTGAGGGTATAACAGGACAGGGAGCAGTGTGTGAGGGTATAACAGGACAGGGAGCAGTGTGTGAGGATATAACAGGACAGGGAGCAGTGTGTGAGGGTATAACAGGACAGGAAGCAGTTTGTGAGGGTATAACAGGACAGGGAGCAGCATGTGAGGGTATAACAGGACAGGGAGAAGTCTGAGGGTATAACAGGACAGGGAGCAGTGTGTGAGGGTATAACAGGACAGAGAGCAGTGTGTGAGGGTATAGCAGGACTGGAAGCAGTGTGTGAGGGTATAACAGGACAGGAAGCAGTATTTGAGGGTATAACAGGACAGGGAGAAGTGTGAGGGTATAACAGGACAGGGAGCAGTGTGTGAGGATATAACAGGACAGGGAGCAGTGTGTGATGATATAACAGGACAGGGAGCAGTGTGTGAGGGTATAACAGGACAGGGAGCAGTGTGAGAGGGTATAACAGGACAGGGAGCACTGTGTGAGGGTATAACAGGACAGTGAGCAGTGTGCGATGATATAACAGGACAGGGAGCAGAGTTTAAGGGTATAACAGGACATGGAGAAGTGTGTGAGCTTATAACAGGACAGGGAGCAGTGTGTGAGGATATAACAGGACAGGGAGCAGTGTGTGAGGGTATAACAGGACAGGGAGCAGTGTTCGAGTATATAACAGGACAGGGAGCAGTATGCGAGGGTATAACAGGACAGGGAGCAGTATGTGAGGGTATAACAGGACAGGAAGCAGTTTGTGAGGGTATAACAGGACAGGGAGCAGCATGTGAGGGTATAACAAGACAGGGAGAAGTCTATGAGGGTATAACAGGACAGGGAGCAGTGTGTGAGGGTATAACAGGACAGGGAGCAGTGTGTGAGGGTATAACCGAACATGGAGCAGCGTGTGAGGATATAACAGGAGAGGGAGCAGTGTGTGAGGGTATAACAGGACAGGGAGCAGTGTGTGAGTTTATAACAGGACAGGGAGCAGTGTGTGAGGGTATAACAGGACAGGGAGCAGTGTGTGAGGGTATAACAGGACAGGTAGCAGTGTGTGAGGGTATAACAGGACAGGGAGCAGTGTATAAGGGTATAACAGGACATGGAGCAGAGTGTCAGGATATAACAGGACAGGGAGCAGTGTGTCAGGGTATAACAGGACAGGGAGCAGTGTGTCAGGGTATAACAGGACAGGGAGCAGTGTGTGAGGGTATAAAAGGACAGGGAGCAGTGTGTGAGGGTATAACAGGACATGGAGCAGCGTGTGAGGATATAACAGGACAGGGAGCAGCGTGTGAGGGTATAACAGGACAGGGAGCAGTGTGTGAGGATATTACAGGACAGGGAGCAGTGTGTGAGGGTATAACAGGACAGGGAGCAGTGTGTGAGGATATAACAGGACACAGAGCAGTGTGTGAGGGTATAACAGGACAGGGAACAGTGTGTGAAGGTATAGCAGGACAGAGAGCAGTGTGTAGGGGTATAACAGGACAGATAGAAGTGTGTGAGGGTATAACAGGACAGATAGCAGTGTGTGAGGGTATAACAGAACAGGGAGCAGTGTCTGAGGGTATAACAGGACAGGGAGCAGTGTGTGAGGGTATAACAGGACAGAGAGCAGTGTGTGAGGGTATAGCAGGACTGGGAGCAGTGTGTGAGGGTATAACAGGACAGGGAGCAGTGTATGAGGGTATAACAGGACAGGAAACAGTGTGTGAGGGTATAACAGGACAGGAAGCAGTATTTGAGGGTATAACAGGACAGGGAGAAGTGTGAGGGTATAACAGGACAGGGAGCAGTGTGTGAGGATATAACAGGACAGGGAGCAGTGTGTGAGGGTATAACAGGACAGGGAGCAGTGTGAGAGGGTATAACAGGACAGGGAGCACTGTGTGAGGGTATAACAGGACAGTGAGCAGTGTGCGATGATATAACAGGACAGGGAGCAGAGTTTAAGGGTATAACAGGACATGGAGAAGTGTGTGAGCTTATAACAGGACAGGGAGCAGTGTGTGAGGATATAACAGGACAGGGAGCATTGTGTGAGGGTATAACAGGACAGGGAGCAGTGTTCGAGGATATAACAGGACAGGGAGCAGTATGTGAGGGTATAACAGGACAGGGAGCAGTATGTGAGGGTATAACAGGACAGGGAGCAGTTTGTGAGGGTATAACAGCACAGGGAGCAGCATGTGAGGGTATAACAAGACAGGGAGAAGTCTATGAGGGTATAACAGGACAGGGAGCAGTGTGTGAGGGTATAACAGGACAGGGAGCAGTGTGTGAGGGTATAACAGGACAGGGAGCAGTATGTGAGGGTATAACAGGACAGGGAGCAGTGTGTGAGGGTATAACCGAACATGGAGCAGCGTGTGAGGATATAACAGGAGAGGGAGCAGTGTGTGAGGGTATAACAGGACAGGGAGCAGTGTGTGAGTTTATAACAGGACAGGGAGCAGTGTGTGAGATTATAACAGGACAGGGAGCAGTGTGTGAGGGTATAACAGGACAGGTAGCAGTGTGTGAGGGTATAACAGGACAGTGAGCAGTGTGTGAGGATATAACAGGACAGGGAGCAGAATTTAAGGGTATAACAGGACATGGGGAAGTGTGTGAGCTTTTCATAGGACAGGTAGCAGTGTGTGAGGGTATAACAGGACAGGGAGCAGTGTATAAGGGTATAACAGGACATGGAGCAGAGTGTGAGGATATAACAGGACAGGGAGCAGTGTGTCAGGGTATAACAGGACAGGGAGCAGTGTGTCAGGGTATAACAGGACAGGGAGCAGTGTGTGAGGGTATAAAAGGACAGGGAGCAGTGTGTGAGGGTATAACAGGACATGGAGCAGCGTGTGAGGATATAACAGGACAGGGAGCAGCGTGTGAGGGTATAACAGGACAGGGAGCAGTGTGTGAGGATATAACAGGACAGGGAGCAGTGTGTGAGGGTATAACAGGACAGGGAGCAATGTGTGAGGGTATAGCAGTACAGGGAGCAGCGTGAGGATATAACAGGACACGGAGCAGTGTGTGAGGGTATAACAGGACAGGGAACAGTGTGTGAAGGTATAGCAGGACAGAGAGCAGTGTGTAGGGGTATAACAGGACAGATAGAAGTGTGTGAGTGTATAACAGGAGAGATAGCAGTGTGTGAGGGTATAACAGAACAGGGAGCAGTGTGTGAGGGTATAACAGGACAGGGAGCAGTGTGTGAGGGTATAACAGGACAGGGAGCTGTGTGTGAGGGTATAACAGGACAGGGCGCAGTGTGTGAGCTTATAACAGGACAGGGAGCAGTGTGTGAGGGTATAACAGGACAGAGAGCAGTGTGTGAGGGTATAACAGGACAGGGAGCAGTGTGTGAAGGTATAACAGAACAGGGAGCAGTGTTTTAGGGTATAATAGGACAGGGAGCAGTGGGTGAGGGTATAACAGAACAGGGAGGAGTGTGTGAGGGTATAACAGGACAGGGAGCAGTGTGTGAGGGTATAACAGAACAGGGAGCAGTTTGTGATTGTATAACAGGACAGGTAGCAGTGTGTGAGGGTATAACAGGACAGGGAGCAGTGTGTGAGGGTATAACAGGACAGGGAGCAGTGTGTGAGGGTATAACAGGACAGGGAACAGTGTGTGAGGATATAACAGGACAGAGAGAAGTGTGTGAGGGTATAACAGGACAGAGAGCATTGTGTGAGGGTATAACAGGACAGGGGGCAGTGTGTGAGGGTATAACAGGACATGGAGCAGTGTTTGAGGCTATAACAGGACAGGGAGCAGTGTGTGAGGGTATAACAGGACAGGGAGCAGTGTGTGCATGTATAACAGGACAGGGAGCAGTGTTTGAGGGTATAACAGGACAGGGAGCAGTGTGTGAGGGTACAACAGGAAAGGGAACAGTGTGTGAGGATACAACAGGACAGGGAGCAGTGTGTGAGGGTATAACAGGACAAGGAGCAGTGTGTGAGGGTATAACAGGACAAGGAGTAGTGTGTGAGGATATAACAGGACAGAGAGCAGTGTGTGAGGTTATAACAGGACAGGGAGCAGTGTGTGAGGGTATAACAGGACAGGGAGCAGTGCATGAGGGTATAACAGGACAGGGAGCAGTGTGTGAGGGTATAACAGGACAGGGAGCAGTGTGTGAGAATATAACAGGACAGAGAGCAGTGTGTGAGGGTATAACAGGACAGTGAGCAGTGTGTGAGGTATAACAGGACAGGGAGCAGTGTGTGAGGGTTTAACAGAATAGGGAGCAGTGTGTGAGGGTATAACAGGACAGGGAGTAGTGTGTGAGGGTGTGACGAGACCAATCTCGCCACTGTGCATTGGAGGAGCCTGGTTGCCCGCCTGCTGCCTTTAGACTATTGCCCCCTGTTGAAATGCTTGATTTTCCCCTGCAGGGAAACGAAGGCCGGGTCATTCGGTGCTTGCCCTATTTGAACAGTAATACCCCAGATAGCTATGCCATGGAGCCCATTCGTATAACGAAAGACTATGTGAAAGACTTTGGCTCCATGGCAATTGAACTGTATGTGTGTGACCTGAGCGCCATTCAGTAATAATGTGCGCTCAGATCTAGGCTATCTGGGGATTTGTTGAATGTACCTGTTTTATGCAATAGCTGCACAGTTATATATTTTTATGTATATTATTGTCTTTTGCTACCATGTGTTTAATGGAGTTTTGCATCTGTCCTTGGAGATAATTGTATTACTTCCCAATTATCTACAGGATAGAAGACTCTGTGGAACTGGTTTTGGGCAGAAAAGCCATGCTTCATTTGGTCACAAAGGGAACTGTAATTCTCTGCCTGTGATAATTACTAGTGATGTTGCGAACAGTTTGCCGGGGAACAGTTCCCGGCGATCTTAGCTTGTTCGCGTTCGCCGCGGCGGGCGAACATATGCGATGTTCGATCCGCCCCCTATTCGTCATCATTGAGTAAACTTTGACCCTGTATCTCACAGTCTGCAGACACATTTCAGCCAATCAGCAGCAGACACTCCCTTCCAGACCCTCCCAGCTCCTGGGCAGCAGCCATTTTAGTTTCATTCTGATCCTGCATTCTTAGTGAGAGGAGTGATAGTGCTGCTGCTGCTGATGATTTTATAGGGAAATTGATAGCTAGGCTAGTGCAGTGATTTTTAACCTTTTTTTTGCCGTGGCACACTTTTTTACATTAAAAAATCCTGTGGCACACCACCATCCCAAAATTTGAAAAAAATCACACATTGTAGCCTAATACAGCATATATATACACATACACACAAACACACACATACTGTATGTATTGTGCTGTTATGCCATGCCTCCTACAAACTGCCCCTGCACTGGGAGTAAAAAACAAGCAAAGTTTAAAAAATATGTCACACTGTTGTCAGTCTGCCATGGCACACCTGAAGATCTCTCATGGCACACTAGTGTGCCACAGCACACTGGTTGAAAAACACTGGGCTAGTGTATTCAGTGTCCTCTACAGTCCTGAAGGACTCATCTGATCTCTGCTGTAAGGACAGCACCCCAAAAAGCCCTTTTTAGGGCTAGAACTTCAGTCGTTTTTTTTGTTTGTTTTTTGGAATCTAATTGCATTTGCCTGCCTGTCAGCCTGTGTGTCAGGCTCACAGCATATACTGTGCCTACTTGCTCACTGCCACCACTCATATCTGGTGTAACATTAGTAGTGTAAATATTAAAAAAAAAAACTTATCTGGTGTAACAACAGTAGTGTAAATATTTAAAAAATAAACTTTTTTGACTGTGAAACATCAGTCTGCTAGTGTAATCTAATTGAAGTTGCCTGCCTACCAGCGTGTGTGCCAGGCCCACTTGCCAAGTTAGTGGCACCACTCATATTTGTTGTAACAGTAGTGTAAATATTTAAAAAAAAAACTTTTTTGACTGTGAAACATCAGTCAGCTAGTGTAATCTAATTGCAGTTGCCTGCCTGCCAGCATGTGTGCCAGGCCCACTTGCCAACTAGTGCCACCAATCATATTTGTTATAACAGTAGTGTAAATATTTCACAGTCAAAAAAGTTTTTTTTTGAAACATCAGTCAGCTAGTGTAATCTAAATTGCAGTTGCCTGCCTGCCAGCGTGTGTGCCAGGCCCACTTGCCAACTAGTGCCACCAATCATATTTGTTATAACAGTAGGGTAAATATTAAAAAAAAATCTTTTTTGACTGTGAAACATCAGTCTGCTAGTGTAATCTAATTGAAGTTGCCTGCCTGCCAGCGTGTGTGCCAGGCCCACTTGCCAAGTTAGTGGCACCACTCATATTTGTTGTAACAGTAGTGTAAATATTTAAAAAAAAAACCTTTTTTCACTGTGAAACATCAGTCAGCTAGTGTAATCAAATTGCAGTTGCCTGCCTGCCAGCGTGTGTGCCAGGCCCACTTGCCAACTAGTGCCACCAATCATATTTGTTATAACAGTAGTGTAAATATTTAAAAAAAAACTTTTTTGACTGTGAAACATCAGTCTGCTAGTGTAATCTAATTGCAGTTGCCTGCCTGCCAGCGTGTGTGCCAGGCCCACTTGCCAACTAGTGCCACCAATCATATTTGTTATAACAGTAGTGTAAATATTTAAAAAAAAACTTTTTTGACTGTGAATCATCAGTCTGCTAGTGTAATCTTATTGCAGTTGCCTGCCTGCCTGCCAGCTTGTGTGCCAGGCCCACTTGCCAAGTTAGTGACTCCACTCATATTTGTTGTAACAGTAGTGTAAATATTTAAAAAAAAAAAACTTTTTTGACTGAGAAACATCAGTCAGCTAGTGTAATCAAATTGCAGTTGCCTGCCTGCCAGCGTGTGTGCCAGGCCCACTTGCCAACTTGTGCCACCAATCATATTTGTTGTAACAGTAGTGTAAATATTTAAAAAAAAAAACTTTTTTGACTGTGAAACATCAGTCTGCTAGTGTAATCTTATTGCAGTTGCCTGCCTGCCAGCGTGTGTGCCAGGCCCACTTGCCAAGTTAGTGGCACCACTCATATTTGTTGTAACAGTAGTTTAAATATTTAAAAAATAAACATTTTTGACTGTGAAACATCAGTCTGCTTAGCTTCGGGCACCTCTCAAGTGACCAGTGCCACTCGCCCGCCTGCCGCCACCACCAACACTAGCACCACAGCCGTTTCTCTTGATCTGTCAGAGGAGTTATTGACACATCAGTTGGAAGAAATGAGTGATGCGCAACCATCATTGACAGAGGATGTAGATAACAGTGATATGTCTCAGTCAGGCAGCATTACAGACATTGACGTATGGTGTGATGATGATAATGATGTTGTACCCGCTGCTGCTTCCTTTGTTGATATGTCAGATACAAGTAAAGCGGTAGATGATGATGCGTCCGTGGATGTCACGTGGGTGCCCGCTAGAAGAGAAGAAGAAGAGGGGGAAATTTCAGATGGGGAGACAGAGAGGAGGAGGAGGAGACGAGTTGGAAGCAGGGGGAGGTCGTCGCAAGCAGATAGTGGCACAGTCAGACAGCATGCATCGGCACCCGGGGTCAGCCAGACAGCACGCCAATCAACGCATGCTGTTGCCACCACCAAAATGCTGTCATTGCAGAGCTCAGCAGTGTGGCATTTTTTTTGTGTGTCTGCCTCTGACAACAGCGATGCCATTTGCAACCTGTGCCAAAAGAAACTGAGTCGTGGGAAGTCCAACACCCACCTAGGTACAACTGCTTTGTGAAGGCACATGATCTTACATCACAAACGCCGATGGGATGAACACATGAGTAGAAGCAGCACACAAACTCAAAGCCGCCATCCTCCTCCTGGTCCAGCATCTTCAGCCACGTAAACCACTGCTGTACTCCTTGCCCCCTCTCAACCATCCGCCACTCAGTCTCTCTTCCATAGCAGTTCCTGCTCATCTGCCCACAGTCAGGTGTCTGTCAAGGACATGTTTGAGTGTAAGAAGCCAATTTCCCAAAGTCACCCCCTTGCCCGGCGTCTGACAGCTGGCTTGTCTGAACTCTTAGCACGCCAGCTTTTACCATACAAGCTGGTGGAGTCTGAGGCGTTCAAAAAATTTGTATCTATTGGGACACCGCAGTGGAAGGTACCCGGCCGAAATTTCTTTTCACAAAAGGCAATCCCCAACCTGTACTTGATTGTGCGAAAGGAAGTAATGGCATGTCTGGCACACAGCGTTGGGGCAAGGGTCCATCTGACCACTGATAGCTGGTCTGCAAAGCATGGTCAGGGCAGGTATATCACCTACACTGCGCATTGGGTAAACCTGCTGACGGCTGACAAGCATGGAATGCGTGGCTCTGCAGAGGAGTTGGTGACACCGCCACGACTTGCTGGCAGGCCTGCTGCCACCTCCTCTACTCCTCCTACTCCATCCTCTTCCATAACCTCTTCCTCGGCTGAGTCCTCTTCTGCTGCTGCGTCTTGATCTACATCAACGGCACCCCCCCCAGCTCCCCAGGTACTATTCCACATCCCGGATACGGCAGTGTTACGCCGTCTTGGGGTTGACTTGCCTGAAAGCAGAGTCACACCGCAGCAGCACTCCTGTCCGCCCTGAACGCACAGGTGGATCAGTGGCTGACTCTACACCAACTGGAGATCGGCAAAGTGGTTTCTGACAACGGAAGTAATTTGGTGGCGGCATTGAAATTGGGCAAGTTGACACATGTGCCGTGCATGGCACATGTGTGTAATCTGATTGTACAATGCTTTGTGCATAAGTACCCAGGCTTACAGGACGTCCTGAAGCAGGCCAGGAAGGTGTGTGGCCATTTCAGGTGTTCCTACACGGCCATGGCGCACTTGTCAGATATCCAGCGGTGAAACAACCTGCCAGTGAGATGCTTGATTTGCGACAGCCCGACACGTTGGAATTCAACACTCCTAATGTTCGACCGCCTGCTCCAACAAGAAAAAGCTGTTAACGAGTATTTGTAGGACCGGGGTGCTAGGACAGCCTCTGGGGAGCTGGGGATTTTTTTGCCACATTACTGGACGCTCATGCGCAATGCCTGTAGGCTCATGCGTCCTTTTGAGGAGGTGACAAACCTAGTCAGTCGCACCGAAGGCACCATCAGCGACATCATACCATTTGTTTTCTTCCTGGAGCATGCCCTTGCGAAGAGTGCTGGATCAGGCCGTAGATGAGCGTGAAGAGGAAGAGGAAGAGTTGTGGTCTCCATCACCACCAGAAACAGCCTTATCAGCATTAGTGATGTCGCGAACAGTTTGCCGGAGAACAGTTCCCGGCGATCTTAGCTTGTTCGCGTTCGCCGCGGCAGGCGAACATATGCGATGTTCGATCCGCCCCCTATTCATCATCATTGAGGAAACTTTGACCCTGTATCTCACAGTCTAGAGACACATTTCAGCCAATCAGCAGCAGACACTCCCTCCCAGACCCTCCCAGCTCCTGGGCAGCAGCCATTTTAGATTCATTATGATCCTGCATTCTTAGTGAGAGGAGGGATAGTGCTGCTGCTTGTGATTTTATAGGGAAATTGATAGCTAGGCTAGTGTATTCAGTGTCCACTACAGTCCTGAAGGACTCATCTGATCTCTGCTGTAAGGACAGGACCCCAAAAAGCCCTTTTTAGGGCTAAAACTTCAGCCCAAAAAGCCCTTTTTAGGGCTATAACTTCAGTCATTTTTTTTTTTTGTAATCTAATTGCATTTGCCTGCCTGTCAGCCTGTGTGTGAGGCTCACAGCATATACTGTGCCTACTTGCTCACTGCCACCACTCATATCTGGTGTAACATTAGTGTAAATTTAAAAAGAAAAAACTTTTACATCAGTTTGCTAGTGTAATCTAATTTCATTTTCCATCAGGCCTGTGTGTCAGGCCCACAGCATATACTGTGATTAATTGCTCTGTGGCACCACTCATATCTGGTGTAACATTAGTGTAAATTTTAAAAAAAAACTTTTACATCAGTTTGCTAGTTTAATCTAATTTCATTTTCCATCAGGCCTGTGTGTCAGGCCCACAGCATATACTGTGATTAATTGATCTGTGCCACCACTCATATCTGGTGTAACATTAGTGTAAATTTAAAAAAAAAAAACTTTTACATCAGTCGGCTAGTGTAATCTAATTTCAGTTGCCAGGCCAGCCTGCCACTGCCAGCCTCAGTGCCACCACTCATATCTGGTGTAACATTAGTGTAAATTAAAAAAAAAAAAACTTTTACATCAGTCTGCTAGTGTTATGTAATTTTAGTTGCCAGGCCAGCCTGCCACTAGTGCCAGCCTGTGTGTCAGGCTCCCAGCATATACTGTGCCTACTTCCATCCTCAGTGCCACCACTCATATCTGTTTTAACATTAGTGTATATATTTTCAAAAAAAACTTTTACATCAGTCTGCTAGTGTTATTTAATTTTAGTTGCCAGGCCAGCCTGCCACTAGTGCCAGCCTGTGTGTCAGGCTCCCAGCATATACTGTGCCCATATACTGTGCCTACTTCCATCCTCAGTGCCACCACTCATATCTGGTGTAACATTAGTGTAATTTTTTTTTTAAAAAAACTTTTACATCAGTCTGCTAGTGTTATTTAATTTTAGTTGCCAGGCCAGCCTGCCACTAGTGCCAGCCTGTGTGTCAGGCTCCCAGCATATACTGTGCCTACTTCCATCCTCAGTGCCACCACTCATATCTGGTGTAACATTAGTGTAAATATTTTTTAAAAAAACTTTTACATCAGTCTGCTAGTGTTATTTAATTTTAGTTGCCAGGCCAGCCTGCCACTAGTGCCAGCCTGTGTGTCAGGCTCCCAGCATATACTGTGCCTACTTCCATCCTCAGTGCCACCACTCATATCTGTTGTAACATTAGTGTAACTTTTTTTAAAAAAAACTTTTACATCAGTCTTCTAGTGTTATTTAATTTTAGTTGCCAGGCCAGCCTGCCACTAGTGCCAGCCTGTGTGTCAGGCTCCCAGCATATACTGTGCCTACTTCCATCCTCAGTGCCACCACTCATATCTGTTGTAACATTAGTGTAACTTTTTTTTAAAAAAAACTTTTACATCAGTCTGCTAGTGTTATTTAATTTTAGTTGCCAGGCCAGCATGCCACTAGTGCCAGCCTGTGTGTCAGGCTCCCAGCATATACTGTGCCTACTTCCATCCTCAGTGCCACCACTCATATCTTTTGTAACATTAGTGTAAATTTAAAAAAAAAAAACTTTTTCATCAGTCTGCTAGTGTTATTTAATTGCAGTTGCCTGCCTGCCAGCGTGTGTGCCAGGCCCACTTTCCAACTAGTGCCACCAATCATATTTGTTATAACAGTAGTGTAAATATTTTAGAAAAAAACTTTTTTGACTGTGAAACATCAGTCTGTTAGTGTAATCTAATTGAAGTTGCCTGCCTGCCAGCGTGTGTGCCAGGCCCACTTGCCAAGTTAGTGGCACCACTCATATTTGTTGTAAAAGTAGTGTAAATATTTTAAAAAAAACTTTATTGACTGTGAAACATCAGTCTGTTGGTGCAATCGAATTGCAGTTGCCAGCGTGTGTGCCAGGCCAACTTGCCAACTAGTGCCACCAATCATATTTGTTATAACAGTATTGTAAATATTTTTAAAAAAAACTTTTTTGACTGTGAAACATCAGTCAGCTAGTGTAATCTAATTGCAGTTGCCTGCCTGCCAGCGTGTGTGCCAGGCCCACTTGCCAACTAGTGCCACCACTCATATTTGTTATAACAGTAGTGTAAATATTTAAAAAAAAACTTTTTTGACTGTGAAACATCAGTCAGCTAGTGCAATCTAATTGCAGTTGCCTGCCTGCCAGCGTGTTTGCCAGGCCCAATTGCCAACTAGTGCCACCACTCATATTTGTTATAACAGTAGTGTAAATATTTTTAAAAAAAACTTTTTTGACTGTGAAACATCAGTCTGCTATTGTAATCTAATTGAAGTTGCCTGCCTGCCAGGGTGTGTGCCAGGCCCACTTGCCAAGTTAGTGGCACCACTCATATTTGTTGTAACAGTAGTGTAAATATTTAAAAAAAAAAAAACTTTTTGGACTGTGAAACATCAGTCTGCTATTGTAATCTTATTGCATTTGCCTGCCTGCCAGCGTGTGTGCCAGGCCCACTTGCCAAGTTAGTGGCACCACTCATATTTGTTGTAACAGTAGTTTAAATATTTAAAAAATAAACATTTTTGACTGTGAAACATCAGTCTGCTTTTTTGTGTCAGGCTCACAGCGTATACTGTGCCCACTTGCCCAGTGCCACCATTCATATCTTGTTTAATAGTAGTGTAAGCGTACATTTACAAAAAATAAACTTTTTGGATTCTGAAACATCAGTCTGCTTTTTTGTGTCAGGCTTACAGTGTATACTGTGCCCACTTGCCCAGTGGCACCACTCATATTTTGTTTAATAGTAGTGTAAGTCTACATTTAAAAAAAAAAAAGACAGGCAGAGGCAGGCCACCCCGCAGGTGCCGTCGTGGTCGTGGTGCTGTGATTCCCTTTGACCCTACAATAATGCACAGTGTTCAGAGGCCACGTGCCATGAACGCGAAAAGTTCTGAGGAGGACCTAGTTGAATGGCTAACACAGGACACCCAATCTTCTACAGATTCCGCTCCTAACCTTGACGCACCATCCACCTCCAGCTTAGCTTCGGGCACCTCTCAAGTGACCAGTGCCACTCGCCCGCCTGCCGCCACCACCAACACTAGCACCACAGCCGCTTCACTTGATCTGTCAGAGGAGTTATTGACACATCATTTGGAAGAAATGAGTGATGCGCAACAATCATTGACAGAGGATGTAGATAACAGTGATATGTCTCAGTCAGGCAGCATTACAGACATGGACGTACGGTGTGATGATGATGGTGATGTTGTACCCGCTGCTGCTTCCTTTGTTGATTTGTCAGATACAAATGAAGCGGTTGATGATGATGCATCCGTGGATGTCACATGGGTGCCCGCTAGAAGAGAAGAAGAAGAGGGGGAAAGTTCAGATGGGGAGACAGAGAGGAGGAGGAGGAGACGAGTTGGAAGCAGGGGGAGGTCGTCGCAAGGAGATAGTGGCACAGTCAGACAGCATGCATCGGCACCTGGGGTCAGCCATACAGCACGCCAATCAACGCATGCTGTTGCCACCACCAGAATGCCGTCATCGCAGAGCTCAGCAGTGTGGCATTTTTTTGTGTGTCTGCCTCTGACAACAGCAATGCCATTTGCAACCTGTGCCAAAAGAAACTGAGTCGTGGGAAGTCCAACACCCACCTAGGTACAACTGCTTTGCGAAGGCACATGGTCTCACATCACAAACGCCGATGGGATGAACACATGAGTAGAAGCAGCACACAAACTCAAAGCCGCCATCCTCCTCCTGGTCCAGCATCTTCAGCCACGTCAACCACTGCTGTACTCCTTGCCCCCTCTCAACCATCCGCCACTCAGTCTCTCTTACGTAGCAGTTCCTGGTCATCTGCCCACAGTCAGGTGTCTGTCAAGGACATGTTTGAGCGTAAGAAGCCAATTTCTCAAAGTCACCCCCTTGCCCGGCGTCTGACAGCTGGCTTGTCTGAACTCTTAGCCCGCCAGCTTTTACCATAAAAGCTGGTGGAGTCTGAGGCATTCAAAAAATGTGTATCTATTGGGACACCGCAGTGGAAGGTACCCGGCTGAAATTTCTTTTCACAAAAGGCAATCCCCAACCTGTACTCGATTGTGCGAAAGGAAGTAATGGCATGTCTGGCACACAGCGTTGGGGCAAGGGTCCATCTGACCACTGATAGCTGGTCTGCAAAGCATGGTCAGGGCAGGTATATCACCTACACTGCGCATTGGGTAAACCTGCTGACGGCTGACAAGCATGGAATGTGTGGCTCTGCAGAGGAGTTGGTGACACCGCCACGACTTGCAGGCAGGCCTGCTGCTACCTCCTCTACTCCTCCTACTTCATCCTCTTCCATAACTTCTTCCTCAGCTGAGTCCTCTTCTGCTGCGTCTTGCTCCATATCCCCCAGCTCCCCAGGTACTATTCAACATCCCGGATACGGCAGTGTCACGCCGTCTTGGGGTTGACTTGCCTGAAAGCAGAGAGTCACACCGCACCAGCACTCCTGTCCGCCCTGAACGCACAGGTGGATCAGTGGCTGACTCCGCACCAACTGGAGATTGGCAAAGTTGTTTCTGACAATGGAAGTAATTTGGTGGCGGCATTGAAATTGGGCAAGTTGACACATGTGCCGTGCATGGCACATGTGTGTAATCTGATTGTACAACGCTTTGTGCATAAGTACCCAGGCTTACAGGACGTCCTGAAGCAGGCCAGGAAGGTGTGTGACCATGTCAGGCGTTCCTACACGGCCATGGCGCACTTGTCAGATATCCAGCGGTGAAACAACCTGCCAGTGAGGCGCTTGATTTGCGACAGCCCGACACGTTGGAATTCAACACTCCTAATGTTCGACCGCCTGCTACAACAAGAAAAAGCTGTTAACGAGTATTTGTATGACCGGGGTGCTAGGACAGCCTCTGGGGAGCTGGGGATTTTTTTGCCACGTTACTGGACGCTCATGCACAATGCCTGTAGGCTCATGCGTCCTTTTGAGGAGGTGACAAGCATAGTCAGTCACACCGAAGGAACCATCAGCGACATCATACCATTTGTTTTCTTCCTGGAGCGTGCCCTGCGAAGAGTGCTGGATCAGGCCATAGATGAGCGTGAAGAGGAAGAGTTGTGGTCTCCATCACCACCAGAAACAGCCTTATCAGCATCGCTTGCTGGACCAGCGGCAATGCAGGAAGAGGATTGTGAGGAAGAGGAGTCAGAGGAGGAATGTGGCTTTGAGGAGGAGGAGGAAGACCAAGCACAACAGGCATCCCAGGGTGCTCGTTGTTGTCACCTATCTGGTACCCGTGGTGTTGTACGTGGCTGGGGGGAAGAAGATACCTTCAGTGAGATCAGTGAGGATGAGGAACGGGACATGATTAGCTCGGCATCCAACCTTGTGCAAATGGGGTCTTTCATGCTGTCGTGCCTGTTGAGGGACCCTCGTATAAAAAAGCTGAAGGAGAACGACCTGTACTGGGTGTCCACGCTACTAGACCCCCTTTATAAGCATAAAGTTACTGAAATGTTACCGAATTCCCGCAAGTCGGAAAGGATGGAGCAGTTAAAAAATAAATCAAAAAGTATGCTTTACACAGCGTATAAGGGTGATGTCACAGCACAACGGGAATCTAACAGGGGAAGGGATGAAAGTAATCCTCCTCCTCCCAAGACCACGCCGGCAAGGACAGGATGCTTTCCAGATGTGTTGTTGATGGAGGACATGCAGACCTTTTTAACTCCTATGCATCGCCACAGCCCTTCGGGATCCAGCCTCAGAGAAAGACTCAACCGACAGCTAGCAGACTACCTCGCATTAACTGCGGATCTCGACACTCTGAGGAGCGATGGACCCCTTGACTACTGGGTGTGCAGGCTTGACCTGTGGCCTGAGCTATCCCAATTTGCAATCGAACATCTGGCCTGCCCCGCTTCAAGTGTCCTGTCAGAAAGGACCTTCAGTGCAGCAGGAGGTATTGTCACTGAGAAGAGAAGTCGCCTAGGTCAAAAAAGTCTTGATTATCTCACCTTTATTAAAATGAATGAGGGATGGATCCCGAAGGGACTGAAATTGTGCGATACATTAGAGTAAAAAAGGCCTGATGAGATGAGCTGCCTTGGGCTACAAATGGTGCACACGCTGCTGTATTTTGTCTTCGAATGCCGGATGACTTGCGTGACTTATCCGCCAACAACTAGGGTTCAAGCCGCAATGTTTTAGGGCACTTTCTAACTGTCAAACAAACATAAATTTTTCTGGCCACTGCTACAGCAGCGTCTGCAACAATAGCTAATTTTTCAGGCATTTGTACATGCCTAATTTTTCTGGCCTCTGGTGCTGCACTGTGGCTACAAAACCCAAACAAAAAAAAAGTCAAATAACAAGGATTAAACTGTTAAGAATAGTACTACTTAACACACCACTCATATCTGGTGGCACAGTAGATTGCATGTGCAGTGCCCCAAATTTGAAGTAGGAGGACCGACCAAGCATCTTTTTCAATCTCCCGGTTCCTAAAAATGATCTCCGGGTTCCTAAAAACGATGCCATACCTGTACTCGATTGTGCAAAAGGAAGTCATGGCATATGGGGTCTTTCATGCTGTCGTGCCTGTTGAGGGTCGGGGACCCTCGTATAAAAAGGCTGAAGGAGAATGACCTGTACTGGGTGTCCAAGCATCTTTTTCCATCTCCCGGTTCCTAAAAATTATCTCCGGGTTCCTAAAATCGATGCCATACCTGTACTCGACTGTGCAAAAGGAAGTCATGGCATATGGGGTCTTTCATGCTGTCGTGCCTGTTGAGGGTTGGGGACCCTCGTATAAAAAGGCTGAAGGAGAACGACCTGCACTGGGTGTCCAAGCATCTTTTTCCATCTCCCGGTTCCTAAAAATAATCTCCGGGTTCCTAAAATCTATGCCATACCTGTACTCGATTGTGCAAAAGTAAGTCATGGCAGATAGGGTCTTTCATGCTGTCTTGCCTGTTTGTGGTCGGAGACCCTCGTATAAAAAGGCTGAAGGAGAACGACCTGTACTGGGTGTCCAAGCATCTTTTTCCATCTCCCGGATGTAGCGGTACTCCACTAGGGGGTCTCCCTTCCTCTGTCCAAACCCAGGGGTGGCCACCGGATAGTGGGACCAGAGATATAGTTGCTGAGAACGGGGTCAAGCCAGCGGCTGTATCTCCCCCAGCTGGGCTGGTCTCAGTGGACTCCCAGTCAGGTAGCGTCCTCTCTGCCCTGCAGCTCTTTCTTGGCAGGTATCGTCCCCTCTGCCTGTCTGCTTCTAGGCAGGAATAAATCCCCCTGCCAGGCTGCTTCTTGGCAGGAATAGATCCCTCTGCCTCCAAATAGTGGGACCAGGGCTATCGTGGCTGAGACCGGGGTGAAGCCAGCGGCTGTATCTCCCCCAGCTGGGCTGGTCTCAGTGGGCTCCCAGGCAGGTAGCGTCCCCTCTGCCTGTCTGCTTCTAGGCAGGAATAGATCTGCCTCACTGCACACTTCCAGCAGATAGCGTGCCCTCTGGTTTCTTCTAGGCAGGAATAGATCCCTCTGCCTTGCTGCTCGTTTCAGGCAGGCCAGCTCTTTGCATACAGGCCCACAGACTCTGTAACAGATCTCTCTTGCAGGGAGAGGTGCAGCCAGAATGCAGGGTCAGAACCTCTGCAACTGGTATACCTGAAAGAATCAGACAGGACTACCTGTTCCAGAAGGAACTACTACTATTGCTTTATTTCAATCAGGACTAGCTTTTACAAACACACCAGTAGGCTTATGGTGACACACACTCCTTAAAATCGTATCTATCAAATGTATATTGCATCTTTTGATCTATGTTATTCGTATCTATCAAATGTATATTGCATCTTTTGATCCATGTAATTCGTATCTATCAAATGTATATTGCATCTTTTGATCTATGTAATTCGTATCTATCAAATGTATATTGCATCTATTGATCTATGTAATTCGTATCTATCAAATGTATATTGCATCTTTTGATCTATGTAATTCGTACCCGGCCACAATTTCTTTGCACAAAAGGCAATCCCGGACCCCAACCTGTACTCGATTGTGCAAAAGGAAGTAACCTTACCATGGGTCTCAGACCGCATGTCTTTGTAATTCTCTGTCTGGGAAATTATATATCTATCAAATTATCTATTTATCTATCAAATCTATCTAACTATCAATCGTATCTATCAAATGTATATTGCATCTATTGATCTATGTAATTCGTATCTATCAAATGTATATTGCATCTATTGATCTATGTAATTCGTATCTATCAAATGTATATTGCATCTATTGATCTATGTAATTTGTATCTATCAAATGTATATTGCATCTATTGATCTATGGAATTTGTATCTATCAAATGTATATTGCATCTTTTGATCTATGTAATTCGTATCTATCAAATGTATATTGCATCTATTGATCTATGTAATTCGTATCTATCAAATGTATATTGCATCTATTGATCTATGTAATTCGTATCTATCAAATGTATATTGCATCTATTGATCTATGTAATCTATGTATCTATCTATCAAATCTATCGATCTCGTGCCCGGACTGTTTTGTGACACCCACTTGTGTTTCGGCCAAATTTGAAGTAGGAGGACCAACCAAGCATCTTTTTCCATCTCCCGGTTCCTAAAATACATGCCATATACACCTCCCCCGATAGGGGGAGTAACAGGTATTAAACTGCTAAGAATAGTACTGCTTAACACACCACTCATATCTGGTGTCACAATAGATTGCACGCGCAGTGCCCCAAATTTGAAGCAGGAGGACCGACCAAGCATCTTTTTCCATGTCCCGGTTCCGAAAATCCATGCCATATACACGTCCCCTAGCGCCGCAACTGCCTCTGGGAACCTAACCATGGGTCCAAGAACGCACGTCTTGTAATTTTCTGTCTGGGAAATTATCTATCTATCAAATATATCTATTTATCTATCAAATCTATCTAACTATCAATCGTATCTATCAAATATATATTGCATCTATTGATCTATGTAATTCGTATCTATCAAATGTATATTGCATCTATTGATCTATGTAATTCGTATTTAACAAATGTATATTGCATCTATTGATCGATGTAATTCGTATCTATCAAATGTATATTGCATCTATTGATCTATGTAATTCGTATCTATCAAATGTATATTGCATCAATTGATCTATGTAATTCGTATCTATCAAATGTATTTTGCATCTATTAATCTATGTAATTCGTATCTATCATATGTATATTGCATCTATTGATCTATGTAATCTATGTATCTATCTATCTATCTATCAAATCTATCTATCTCTTGGTTGTGCAAATGGACTGTTTGTGGTTGTTTGCGGTGCGTTACACGGGGAGTTTGGTCTGTCACTGTCAAGCGGGCGTAACCCTTACACTACCTGATCGATACAACATCATACCTGATGGTTTTTTTTTGTTTTTTTTTAAATATATTTTTTATTGAGGTTATATCAATAGAACAACATATATGAAGTACCACAAAATACAGATGATATATAATATAACAAACAAATATAAACTGAATAAGGCAAAGGTAATGCAATGAATCTATGTGGAAGGTCATCTCAAACCTCATTTTATATTATTTGCTGTGATGAGCTCCTCACCTGATAAAGGAGGTTACTTTTGAACCTGATGGCGTTTATGAACAATTAGAGAGGAGGTTGGCATTGAAAATGGTCACTTTTGGACCTAGTGTGTAAATAGATAGAGAGGTGAGGAAAGTCAGCAGACCAAAGCTGCTTTAAAAAAAGGAAGAAAGAAGAGCGAAGAAAAGATGAGAGAAGAAAAGAAAAGGGGGTGGGGGGGAGATGTTAGGCTCCTGAGAAAAATGTGTGTTATCAAAGGTTCCGGAGGTGTATAGGGAGATGACAAGTTAATATAACACATTTAAGTAGGAGGGATACGGTGGGTAATCTGTTAAGATGGGACAGGGGCTAAGGGCATCTATATCACCTTTGTGGGGACTATTTAAACATGTTTAGAAAAGTAAAGAAAAGGCAAAAATGTGATATGATCCAGTAGCTGGCTAAGCTAGGTAAAAGACTATGTCAGGAAGATAACAGGGCTGTTGGCTATATTCTGTGCCCGTGGATTAGGTGAGAGGGAGTGAGAAGAAGAGTCTTAAGTTAGGTATGGGTGCTTAAGAGGCCCAGGTATGTAATGGACCCCTATCCGCGATATCTCCAAGTCTATTTGGGAAGTACTGGGTCTAGTTCTCTCTAGACTGGCCCCTTAATGAAAGCAGAGTACAAAAATGTAAGCATAATTCTACCAAGATCCCTAGAAGGGAGGGGTGAGACTATACAATGAGAGGAGACCAACTAAAATAGCTAGGGTACAACTCAGAATCATTTTAGATGAGTGATAAATGGGGCCTAAGTACCCACAAGACATATACAAATTTGTACTGTCTCCTTAATAGATATCTTTCCAGGAAAGGGCTAATATCAGACTAGAAAAAAGATGTAAAAGGGAAGATGTAGCACTTAGTATCATGGAGAACCCATAGAGATAATAATCTAGCTCCTCCTGGTACATTGAGTGTTTCTTATTATAATGTAGACGGTTTTTGTATGCCTTTTGATTCAATCAAATACTCAGCTAGGTAAGTGTAGTAGCTGCATAGTGCATATAAGTAGGGACTTCAAAAATACATAGTAAGGGAATTTAAAAGTACTCTCTCATCTGGCGAGTAGACAGTGGGGCATCAGTAAGTATATCAAAGCATGAAAAAAAACAAAAAACAAAAAAAACAGAACAGAATAATAGCCAGATACATGGTCAGACTTTCCCTAGTCTAAGTCTAAATAAATTAGTACATTTCTGTTATCTTAACATTCTTCACATAAGCACATTCATTCTACTAAGCCTGAGCTACATGTTAGATGGGGTTAGCACGAGTCACATAAGTAATATATAATACATAGTCCTTCAAACCTCAAACTAAGCAAAAAAAGCCTGAGAGCAGAATTAGGTAATATCTTATAGTGAGGAAGATGGAGTTCACGGGAGGTGGGGGTCTTCTAACAAAGTTACTGTATGTCCATGGGATAATCTGGGTGGCGTGCGGGGAAAAAACAAAACCAGTAAGAAACTGTATTAACCATTTCCAACATTGGTATGAACTTTGCGAAAGTCAGCTTTATAAGCAATCTCGCCGCTTCAACCCACGCCTCTCCGTAGGCCTTTACTATCTGGAAGCTGGGATGCGGATTGTAATTCTGGCTTCTGATTTTCTGTAGGAAGCGCAGGTATGTACTTCAGGTATCGTTGGAGCCGTAGCGGACAGGGATACTCCGTTAATACCTTGTTTCCATGTGTAGGGCGCAGGGTGGCAAAGTTCCGGTCAGACCTGTAACCTATATGTTGACTTTTGTGGACATCGCCAGGTCGGTAAACGATGGGTCCTGGGTAAGTGTAGCTGTGAGGAACGGTATCTGAAAATTTCTATCAGTCCCAAGCGGGCCTACAGCGCTGTTAGGATCTACAGCTGATCTGTTAATATGTGAGGCCCTTTCTTTGGTAGAGATCCCTTGCTCGATATAAAGGTTTGAACCACACATAGGCGGTTCAGTGTTACCTGGTATATCCGCCTCATTTCCATGGGGGCTTAAAGCTGCGCGGCACTTCTCCTCTTTAAGACCGACAACTGAGGTTAGTGAATTAGTGAGTGTAGTTGTCTCATCACAGGACCGAGATGACTTCGGCAATGCGTTAGGCACATTTACAGCGTACCGGAAGATCTCAGTGCGCTCAGTATACTCCATGGAGGGCGCCATCTTAGGTATCGAATCAAACTTTTCTTCCCTCAGATCTTTAACCACGGATAGTAGGTCACAGAAATTATGATCCATCCTCTCCTCAAAGGCTGTAAGCAAAGCTTGCAAGTGCATATATAAGTCCGCCATATCTAATCAGCTAGTTGCTAAATCTATGCGGTTGTGAAAGGCAATTTGCTCCCCACACAGTGCTGTCACAAATATGAAAGGATCCTCTGGATCAGGGTACTGTAGAATTACTTTCTCCCTCTCTCCAACACAGAGCCCAAAATGAAGTGAAGGAATGTAAAATATATGTTCTGTAAGGCTTAATATGTAGAAATTGTACAGGAGCCCATGACTTATGCGTCCTGCTTGATCAGATGCTGGCTCCGCTCCCCCATACCTGATGTTTTAAAGCACGTTATTCCAAACAATTTAGGAATGTTAGGTGATTTAGGCCCTTTATGGCTTAAAACCAGACTCTGCATCAACTATGTAATTTTCTGTGGGAGTTTTGCCATGGATCCCCCTCCGGCATGCCACAGTCCAGGTTTTAGTCCCCTTGAAACAACTTTTCCATCACTATTGTGGCCAGAAAGAGTCCCTGTGGGTTTTAAAGTTTGCCTGCCTATTGAAGTCAATGGTGGTTCGCCCGGTTCGCCAGTTCGCGAACAGTTGCGGAAGTTTGAGTCCGCCGCTCGCGAACCGAAATTTTTAGGTTCGCGACATCACTAATCAGCATCGCTTGCTGGACCAGCGGCAATGCAGGAAGAGGATTGTGAGTAAGAGGAGTCAGAGGAGGAATGTGGCTTTGAGGAGGAGGAGGAAGACCAAGCACAACAGGCATCCCAGGGTGCTCGTTGTTGTCACCTATCTGGTACCCGTGGTGTTGTACGTGGCTGGGGGGAAGAAGACACCTTCAGTGAGATCAGTGAGGATGAGGAACGGGACATGAGTAGCTCGGCATCCAACCTTGTGCAAATGGGGTCTTTCATGCTGTCGTGCCTGTTGAGGGACACTCGTATAAAAAAGCTGAAGGAGAACGAACTGTACTGGGTGTCCACGCTACTAGACCCCCGGTATAAGCATAAAGTGACTGAAACGTTACCGAATTCCCGCAAGTCGGAAAGGATGGAGCAGTTCAAAAATAAATTAAAAAGTATGCTTTACACAGCGTATAAGGGTGATGTCACAGCACAACGGGAATCTAACAGGGGAAGAGATGAAAGTAATACTCCTCCTCCCACGACCACGCCGGAAAGGACAGGGTGCTTTCCAGACATGTTGTTGATGGAGGACATGCGGACCTTTTTAACTCCTATGCATCGCCACAACCCTTTGGGATCCAGCCTCAGAGAACGACTCAACTGACAGGTAGCAGACTACCTCGCATTAACTGCGGATCTCAACACTCTGAGGAGCGATGGATCCCTTGACTACTGGGTGTGCAGGCTTGACCTGTGGCCTGAGCTATCCCAATTTGCAATTGAACTTCTGGCCTGCCCCGCTTCAAGTGTCCTGTCAGAAAGGACCTTCAGAGCAGCAGGAGGTATTGTCACTGAGAAGAGAAGTCGCCTAGGTCAAAAAAAGTCTTGATTATCTCACCTTTATTAAAATGAATGAGGGATGGATCCCGAAGGGACTGACATTGGGCGATACATTCGAGTAAAAAAAGGCCTGATGAGATGAGCTGCCTTGGGCTAAAAATGGTCCACACGCTGCTGTATTTTATCTTCGAATGCCGGGTGACTTGCGTGACTTATCCGCCAACAACTAGGGTTCAAGCCGCAATGTTTTAGGGCACTTTCTAACTGTCAAAAAAAACATCAATTTTTCTGGCCGCTGCTACAGCAGCGTCTGCAACAATACCTAATTTTTCAGGCATGTGTACAATGTACATGCCTAATTTTTCTGGCCTCTGGTGCTGCACTGTTTCTTCAAAACCCAAACCAAAAAAAAAGGCACATAACAGGGATTAAACTGCTAAGAATAGTATTACTTAACACACCACTCATATCTGGTGGCACAGTAGATTGCATGCGCAGTGCCCCAAATTTGAAGTAGGAGGACCGACCAAGCATCTTTTTCCATCTCCCGGTTCCTAAAAATTATCTCCGGGTTCCTAAAATCGATGCCATACCTGTACTCGATTGTGCAAAAGGAAGTGATGGCATATGGGGTCTTTCATGCTGTCATGCCTGTTGAGGGTTGGGGACCCTCGTATAAAAAGGCTGAAGGAGATCGACCTGTACTGGGTGTCCAAGCATCTTTTTCCATCTCCCGGTTCCTAAAAATTATCTCCGGGTTCCTAAAATCGATGCCATACCTGTACTCGATTGTGCAAAAGGAAGTGATGGCATATGGGGTCTTTCATGTGGTCGTGCCTGTTGAGGGTCGGGGACCCTCGTATAAAAAGGCTGAAGGAGAACGACCTGTACTAGGTGTCCAAGCATCTTTTTCAATCTCCCGGTTCCTAAAAATGATCTCCGGGTTCCTAAAATCGATGCCATACCTGTACTCGATTGTGCAAAAGGAAGTGATGGCATATGGGGTCTTTCATGCTGTCGTGCCTGTTGAGGGTCGGGGACCCTCGTATAAAAAGGCTGAAGGAGAACAACCTGTACTGGGTGTCCAAGCATCTTTTTCCATCTCCCGGTTCCTAAAATCCATGCCATATACACGTCCCCTGATAGGGGACACCGCAGTGGAAGGTACCCGGCCACAATTTCTTTGCACAAAAGGCAATCCCGGACCCCAACCTGTACTCGATTGTGCAAATGGAAGTAACCTTACCATGGGTCCCAGGCTGCACGTCTTTGTAATTCTCTGTCTGGGAAATTATAAATCTATCTAATCTATCTATTTATCTATCAAATCTATCTAATTATCAATCGTATCTATCAAATGTATATTGCATCTATTGATCTATGTAATTCGTATCTATGTATATTGCATCTATTGATCTATGTAATTCGTATCTATCAAATGTATATTGCATCTATTGATCTCTATGTAATTTGTATCTATCAAATGTATATTGCATCTATTGATCTATGTAATCTATGTATCTATCTATCAAATCTATCTATCTCGTGGCCGGACTGTTTTGTGACAGCCACTTGTGTTTCGGCCAAATTTGAAGTATGAGGACCGACCAAGCATCTTTTTCCATCTCCCGGTTCCTAAAATCCATGCCATATACACCTCCCCCGATAGGGGGAGTAACAGGTATTAAACTGCTAAGAATAGTACTACTTAACACACCACTCATATCTGGTGGCACAATAGATTGCATGCGCAGTGCCCCAAATTTGAAGCAGGAGGACCGACTAAGCATCTTTTTCCATCTCCCGGTTCCGAAAATCCATACAATATACACGTCCCCTGGTGCCGCAACTGCCTCTGGGAACCTTACCATAGGTCTCAGCCGCATGTCTTGTAATTCTCTGTCTGGGAAATTATATATCTATCAAATCTATCTATTTATCTATCAAATCTATCTAACTATCAATCGTATCTATCAAATATATATTGCATCTATTGATCTATGTAATTCGTATCTATCAAATGTATATTGCATCTATTGATCTATGTAATTCGTATCTATCAAATGTATATTGCATCTATTGATCTTTGTAATTCGTATCTATCAAATGTATATTGCATCTATTGATCTATGTAATTCGTATCAATCAAATGTATATTGCATCTGTTGATCTATGTAATTCGTATCTATCAAATGTATATTGCATCTATTGATCTATTTAATTCGTATCTATCAAATGTATATTGCATCAATTGATCTATGTAATTCGTATCTATCAAATGTATATTGCATCTATTGATCTATGTAATTTGTATCTATCAAAAGTATATTGCATCTATTGATCTATGTAATTCGTATCTATCAAATGTATATTGCATCTATTGATCTATGTAATTTGTATCTATCATATGTATATTGCATCTATTGATCTATGTAATCTATGTATCTATCTATCAAATCTATCTATCTCGTGGTTGTGCAAATGGACTGTTTGCGGTTGTTTGCGGTGCGTTATACGGGGAGTTTGGTCTGTCATTGTGTAGCGGGCATAACCCTTACACTACCTGATCGATACAACATCATACCTGTTGTTTTAACGCACGTTACTCCAAACAATTTAGTTATGTTAGGTGATTTATGCCCTTTATGGCTTAAAACCAGACTCTGCATCAACTATGTAATTTTCCGTGGGAATTTTGCCATGGATCCCCCTCCGGCATGCCACAGTCCAGGTTTTAGTCCCCCTGAAACAACTTTTCCATCACTATTGTGGCAAGAAAGAGTCCCTGTTGGTTTTAAAGTTCGCCTGCCTATTGAAGTCAATGGCGGTTTGCCCGGTTCGCCGGTTCGCAAACAGTTGCGGAAGTTCGAGTCCGCCGTTCGCGAATCAAAATTTTTAGGTTCGCAACATCACTAATAATTACATCAACCATTGTGTAAGGTAATTGTATCAACAATTTTGTAAGGTTACTGCATCAACCATTGTGTAAGGTAATTGTATCAACCATTGTGTAAGGTAACTGCATCAACCATTGTGTAGGTAATTGCATCAGGCAGAGGGGATGATTTTGTGTGGGAGTGTTTGAGAGTATTGTATGTGTTTATTGGTTGTTTTACAAAACCCTGTGGGTGGTACTAATGTGTAAGAATGTGTATATAAGAACAATAAACCCACAGCTCTTGCTGATATCTGTTTGACCCTAACCATGGAGCTTTGACTCATGCTTGGGGGGAGGGAGAGGGGAAATTTACTGTATACTGTGCCTCTGAAAGTTAAGATCTACTAAACGGCGGTTTAACCCTTTTATGCTTGGGGGTGCCGTTATAGAGGGTATAACAGGAGGAAAAGCGTGTGAGGGTATAGCAGGACAGGGAGCAGCATGTGAGGATATAGTAGGACAGGGAGCAGCGTGTGAGGATATAGCAGGACAGGGAGCAGCGTGTGAAGGCATAACAGGACAAGGAGCAGTGTGTGAGGGTATAACAGGACAGGGAGCAGTGTGTGAGGGTATAACAGGAGAGGGAGCAGTGTGTGAGGATTTAGCAGGACAGGGAGCAGCGTGTGAGGATATAGCAGGACAGGGAGCAGCGTGTGAAGGCATAACAGGACAAGGAGCAGTGTGGGAGGGTGTAATAGGATAAGGAGCAGTGTGTGAGGGTATAACAGGACAGGGAGCAGTGTGTGAGGGTATAACAGGACATGGAGCAGTGTGTAAGGATAAAACAGGAAATGGAGCAGTGTGTGAGGATAAAACAGCACATGGAGCAGTATGTGAGGATATAACAGGACAGAGAGCAGTGTGTGAGGGTATAACAGGACAGGGAGCAGTGTGTCAGGGTATAACAGGACAGGGAGCAGTGTGTGAGGATATAACAGGGCAGGGAGCAGTGTGTGAGTGTATAACAGGACAGGGAGCAGTGTGTGAGGGTATAACAGGACATGGAGCAGCGTGTGAGGATATAACAGGACAGGGAGCAGTGTGTGAGGGTATAACAGGACAGGGAGCAGTGTGTGAGGATATAACAGGACAGGGAGCAGTGTGTGAGGGTATAACAGGACAGGGAACAGTGTCTGAGGGTATAACAGGACAGGGAGCAGCATGTGAGGGTATAACAGGACAGGGAGAAGTGTATGAGGGTATAACAGGACAGGGAGCAGTGCATGAGGGTATAACAGGACAGGGAGCAGTGTGTGAGGGTATAACAGTACAGGGAGCAGCGTGTGAGGATATAACAGGACACGGAGCAGTGTGTGAGGGTATAACAGGACAGTGATCAGCATTTGAGGGTATAGCAGGACAGGGAGAAGTGTATGAGCGTGTAACAGGACAGGCAGCAGTGTGTGAGGGTATAACAGGACAGGGAGAAGTGTGTGAGGGTATAACAGTACAGGTAGCAGTTAGTGATGTTGCGAACTGTTCGCCAGAGAACAGTTCCCGGCGATCTTAGCTTGTTCGCGTTCGCCGCGGCGGGCGAACATATGCGATGTTCGATCCGCCCCCTATTCGTCATCATTGAGGAAACTTTGACCCTGTATCTCACAGCCTGCAGACACATTTGAGCCAATCAGCAGCAGACACTTCCTCATAGACCCTCCCAGCTCCTGGGCAGCAGCCATTTTAGATTCATTACGATCCTGCTTTCTTAGTGAGAAGAGGGTTAGTGCTGCTGCTCGTGATTTTATAGGGAAATAGATAGCTAGGCTAGTGTATTTAGTGTCCACTACAGTCCTGAAGGACTCATCTAATCTCTGCTGTAAGGACAGCACCCCAAAAAGCCCTTTTTAGGGCTAGAACTTCAGCCCAAAAAGCCCTTTTTAGGGCTAGAACTTCAGTCGTTTTTTTTTTTTTTTAATTGGTAATTTTATTTGCATTTGCCTGGCTGTCAGCCTGTGTGTGAGGCTCACAGCATATATTGTGATTAGTGCCACCACTGATATCTGCTTAACATTAGTGACAATTTTAAAAAAAAACTTTTACATCATTTTGCTAGTGTAATCTAATTTCATTTTCTATCAGGCCTGTGTGTCAGGCCCACATCATATACTGTGATTAATTGCTCTGTGCCACCACTGATATCTGGTGTAACATTAGTGTAAAATTTAAAAAAAAAAACTTTTACATCATTTTGCTAGTGTAATCTAATTTCATTTTCTATCAGGCCCGTGTGTCAGGCTCACAGCATATACTGTGGTTAATTGCTCTGTGCCACCACTGATATCTGCTTAACATTAGTGTAAATAAAAAAAAAAAAACCTTTACATCATTTTGCTAGTGTAATCTAATTTCATTTTCTATCAGGCCTGTGTGTCAGGCCCACATCATATACTGTGATTAATTGCTCTGTGCCACCACTGATATCTGGTGTAACATTAGTGTAAAATAAAAAAAAAAAACTTTTACATCATTTTGCTAGTGTAAGCTAATTTCATTTTCTATCAGGCCTGTGTGTCAGGCTCACAGCATATACTGTGGTTAATTGCTCTGTGCCACCACTGATATCTGCTTAACATTAGTGTAAATTTTAAAAAAAAACTTTTACATCATTTTGCTAGTGTAATCTAATTTCATTTTCTATCAGGCCTGTGTGTCAGGCCCACATCATATACTGTGATTAATTGCTCTGTGCCACCACTGATATCTGGTGTAACATTAGTGTAAAATAAAAAAAATAAAAACTTTTACATCATTTTGCTAGTGTAATCTAATTTCATTTTCTATCCGGCCTGTGTGTCAGTCTCACAGCATATACTGTGGCTAATTGCTCTGTGCCACCACTGATATCTGCTTAACATTAGTGTAAATTTAAAAAAAAAAAACTTTTACATCATTTTGCTAGTGTAATCTAATTTCATTTTCTATCAGGCCTGTGTGTCAGGCCCACATCATATACTGTGATTAATTCTTCTGTGCCACCACTGATATCTGGTTAACATTATTTTAAATTAAAAAAAAAAACATAATTTATGTAAGAATTTACCTGATAAATTCATTTCTTTCATATTAGCAAGAGTCTATGAGCTAGTGACGTATGGGATATACATTCCTACCAGGAGGGGCAAAGTTTCCCAAACCTTAAAATGCCTATAAATACACCCCTCACCACACCCACAATTCAGTTTAACGCATAGCCAAGAAGTGGGGTGATAAGAAAAGAGCGAAAGCATAAAAAAAATAAGGAATTGGAATAATTGTGCTTTATACAAAAAAATCATAACCACCACAAAAAAGGGTGGGCCTCATGGACTCTTGCTAATATGAAAGAAATAAATTTATCAGGTAAGTTCTTACATAAATTATGTTTTCTTTCATGTAATTAGCAAGAGTCCATGAGCTAGTGACGTATGGAATATAAATACCCAAGATGTGGAACTTCCACGCAAGAGTCACTAGAGAGGGAGGGATAAAATAAAGACAGCCAATTCCGCTGAAAAATTAATCCACTACCCAAATCAAAAGTTTCAATTTTAATAATGAAAAAAACTGAAATTATAAGCAGAAGAATCAAACTGAAACAGCTGCCTAAAGTACTATTCTACCAAAAACTGCTTCTAAAGAAGAGAAAACATCAAAATGGTAGAATTAGTAAAAGTATGCAAAGAAGACCAAGTCATTGCTTTGCAAATTTGATCAACAGAAGCTTCATTCTTAAAAAGCCTAGGAAGTAGAAACTGACCTAGTAAAAAGAGCCGTAATCCTCTGAAACGGGGAATAATCTGACTCCAAATAAGCATAATGAATCAAAAGCTTAACCAAGATGGCAAAGAAATGGCAGAAGCCTTCTGACCTTCCTAAAACCAAAAAAAGATAACAAATAGACTAGAAGTCTGTCTGAAATCTGAGTAGCTTCAACATAATATTTCAAAACTCTTACCACATCCTAAAGAATGTAAGAATCTTACCAAAGAATTCTTAGGATTAGGACACAAGGAAAAGACAATAATTCCTCCACTAATGTTGTTAGAATTCACAACTTAGGTGAAAATTGAAATGAGGACAGCAAAAAAACACCTTATCCTGATGAAAAATCAGAACAAGGAGATTCACAAGAAAGAACAGATAATTCAAAAACTGTTCTAGCTGAAGAGATGTCCAAAAAGAACAATACTTTCCATGAAAGTAATGAATGTCCAGAGCAAGCATATGCTCAAAATAGAAGAACCTGAAAAACCTTCAGAACCCAATTAAGACTCCAAGGAGGAGAAATTGGCTTAATGACAGGTTTGATACGAATCAAAACCTGAAAAAAGTGATAAATATCAGGAAGTAATACTGCCTTATCCTGATAAAAAATCAGAAAAGGATATTCACAAAAAAGAGCAGATAACTCAAAAACTCTTCTAGTAGAAGAAATAACCAAAAGGAACAATACTTTTCCAAGAAAGTAATTTAATGTTCAGAAAATGCATAGTTTCAAACGGAGAAGCCTGTAAAGCCCTCAGTACCAAATTGAGACTCCAAAGAGGAGAGATTGAATTAATGACAGGCGTGATATGGACCAAAGCCTGCACAACACAATGAATATCAGGATGATTAGCAATCTTTTCTGTAATAAAAAGAACAGAAAGAGTAGAGATTTGTCCTTAACAAAGAACTGAAGACAAAACCTTATCCAAACCAAACTGAAAAAATAATAAAATTCTATGAATTTTAAAAGAATGCCAAGAAAAGTAGGTCTTCCAGACTCAATATAAATCTTTCTAGAGACAGTTTTATGAGCCTGAAATATAGTATTAATCAATGAGTCAGAAAAACCTCTATGACTAAAAACCAAGCGTTCAATCTCCATCCCTTCAAATTTAATGATTTGAGATCCTGATGGAAAAAAATGGCCTTGAGAAAGAAAAGGTTTGGTTTAAACGGAGGTGTCCAACGTTGGCAACTGGCCATCCGAATGAGATTCGTATACCAAAACCTGAGAGGCCATGCTGGAACTACCAGCATAACAAACAAATACTCCATAAGAATTTTGGAAGAAGAACTAGAGGCGGAAAGAAATAGGCAAAAAGATCATTCCAAAGAAATGTCAATGCATACACTACTTCCGCCTGAAGATTCCCGGACCTTAATAGGCCCCTGGGAAGTTCTTTATTCAGATGAGATGAAAAACATATCTGGGTAAGAGAGACCATTCTCCCGGAGGAAAAGCTGGATTAACAGAGATAATCCGCTTCCCAAATATCTATACCTGGGAAAAAACCCACAGAATTTAGATAGGAGCTGGATTTAGCCCAAGCTAATATCCGAGACACTTCTGTCACAACCTAAGGACTGATAGTCCTACTCTGATGATTGACATACACCATAGTAGTGATATTGTTTGAAAAACATTAAACGTCTCTTCTTCAAAAAGAAACTAACTGAAAAATTCTGAGAAAACACGGAGTTCTAAAATATCAAATGGTAATCTCACCTCCTGAGATTTCCAAACCCCTTGTGCTGACAGAGATCCTCAGACAGCCTCCCAACCAAAAAGACTCGCATCTGTAGAGATCATGGTCCAGGTTGAAAGAAACGAAGAGACCTGTAGAACTAAATGATGGTAATCTTAACCATCAAATCAAGAGATAAATATTAGGATTCGAAGATTTAAAATGTGAAATCCTAGAATCCCTGCACCATAATTCAGCATAAAAGACTGGAATGGTTCTTTCTATTGAAAATGAGCAAAGGGAATTAAATCCAATGCTGTGGCCATAAGACCTAAAACTTCTATGCATATATAGCAACTGAAGGAAATAATAGAGACTAAAGGTACCAACAAACGGAACACAATAAAATTGTCCCTTGTCTGAAAGAGACAAAGACAGTGACACAAACTATCTGGAAACCTAAAAAAGGTGACCCTTGTGTGAGGAATCAAGAGCTTTTGAAAAAAAGATCCTCTAACTATGTCCTGAAGAGCAAGTGAATCATATGAGATTCCACATCCTCAGGAAATAATCTGAATGAAAACAGAAAAATGAAAATATGCATTTATTGTATCTAATGAAAACAAATAATGCTATCACTGACCAAAAAAAGGCAGAATAGTTTGAATAAAACTCCAAAACCCATTTCCTAAAAATGGAACTGGAAGAAATACCCCAGAAGATTCCAGGTCTGAGCAGCGCTTGAACCCCATGGGTGCCCAGCCATGCTTCAACAGTACCCAAAATATATAGGACCCAAACACACTTAAAGAGAGTGTTAGCCTTACTGGAATAAAATCAAAGAAATTTGGACTGAATAGAACCAAATAAATTTCAAAGAAGTCTTAACCTGCCCTTTGCCAGCCAAGCTGGAATACGGCACGTACATCGCAATATTAGGGAGCTGATTTTGAACTGAAAAATTTCCAATTATAAACATGTTACTTGGGAAAGAATTCAGGAATTCGTTCCTTAATAAGAACAACCAAACTAGTATAAGCTTAAAGTTTTAGTCTTAGAACTCAATCTTGAAGCCCAGAGTAACAGTTAAGAATTGAATCCAATTATAAAATAAATAATTGATTATCTTAGAACAAAAGAAATATGGATTTTTTTTTATTTTTTTTTAAAATCACAAAATTTTTCTAGCTAAAATAGCTAAAGACATAGATAAACCCTCATTTGCGAAAATATTCAATAAAATGAAGACACAAATGAAATTATTAGCATGATAGTCCAATTAAAGGAACAGTCAATACAGTGGACTTGCATAATCAATAAATGCAAAACAACAAGACAAATGCAACAGCACCTAGTCTAGTAAATGTTGTCCCTTAAGAATGCTAAAATAAATCATAATCTGATACTTGATCTTAAAGTAAACAGAACAAAAAATGAAGTAATTGCAACATCCAAAAAAATCACAGGACCAAGAAAAGTACCTGAAACTAAATAATTTTCCATAAATAAGATACAACCATTTAAAGGAAAATAAATACTATTTTGCTATAGTAACAATAGCATAATTAGTAGGAGTAGAGATAGCCCCAATAAATTGGAGAACCCTCCAAATTGAATTTAACTGCTGGCAAAGAATATAGTTTAAAACCTTTGAAGAAGGAATAAAAGAAAATTCTCAGCCTATTCCATTCCCTAGTATGAGGAATTGGAAAGAAAACTTCTGAAAACACAGAAGAATAAATAAGCAGAAATAGTGTCAGCTAGTCTTAAAGAACTAGTTACCTTAATATCCAAAATAATCAACACCTTTTCAACAAAGAACAAATGTACTTTAATAAAAAAATAATAAAAAAGTAGATTTGTTAGTGTCAATATCTGATGAAGAAAATTCTGAAAGAGAAAAAACATCATCAGAGAAGGATAAAACAGTATGTTGTTGGTCATTTGAAACTTCAATAATTAAAAAAGAAGTGAAAAAGACCTAAAAATTTTATTAGAAGGCACGAAGTCAGACAAAGCCTTTAAAATAGAATCAGAAAAATATTTCTTATAAATCTTCTAAATATTTCTTGTACATAAGATGTAAGAATGGCAATAAAGCATAAATACTAATGGATTCTGCATGTAAAAGTTTATCATAATAACTTATTACAAACCATAGCTAAAGATAAACATTTATAACATTTAAAATAAATGAACTTAGCTTTGGTAGAACTGAACTCAGTTAAGCGTTTTTCCAGAAGTAGCTTTTGATCCAGGGTCAATCTGAGACATCTTGCAATATGTAATAGAAAAAACAACATATAAAGCAAAATTGATCAAATTCCTTAAATGACAGTTTCAGGAATGGGAAAAAAATGCCAATGAACAAGCTTCTAGCAACCAGAAGCAATAAACAATGAGACTTAAATAATGAGGAGACAAAAATGACGCCCATATTTTTTAGCGCCAAAAAAGACGCCCACACTATTTGGCGCCTAAATGCTTTGGCGCCAAAAATGACGCCACATCCGGTAACGCCGACATCTTTGGTGCAAAAAAACGTCAAAAAAATGACACACATACAAACAACTTCCGGTGACAAGTATGACGCCGGAAATGACTAAGAAATTTTTTGCGCCAAAAAAGTCCGCGCCAAGAATGACGCAATAAAATGAAGCATTTTCAGCCCCC
The DNA here is from genome assembly GCF_027579735.1 of Bombina bombina. Lineage (NCBI taxonomy): Eukaryota > Metazoa > Chordata > Amphibia > Anura > Bombinatoridae > Bombina > Bombina bombina. The sequence goes on along the minus strand of NC_069501.1, from coordinate 13,890,090 downwards.
GCGAGCCTAACAGCCCACAGGAAAAAAAGTCAAATTTTAAAGGTAAGAAAAATTTAATATTCAAATGCATTATCCCAAATAATGAAACTGACTGTCTGAAATCCTATATTATAAAAGGCCAAGTGTTTGTCTGAAGCCGTCATGCGCAGTAGAGACAAACACTTGGCCTTGAGATAGGGAGTGCAAGGTACACAGCATACAAGCAGCTGTGAGATAGGGAGCGCGAGGTACACAAACAGCTGTGAGGTCTGCTGCGTGAGAAGCGGCCACGCGCTCCCCAGACCTCACAGCTGTTTGTGGCCGACGGGAGCGTTGTGATGGGGGCGTGGCCGGGCGTCGCGAGGGGCGTGGCCGGGCGTCACGAGGGGCGTGGCCGGGCGGGTGTCGCCGCGATGGGGCGTGGCCGGGCGGGGTCCCGCGATGTGAACACAGAGCCAGAGAGGGGGCAGGAGAGGGGGCGAGAGAGACAAAGGGGGGGGGGAAGAGAGACAAAGGGGGGGGAGAGAGACAAAGGGGGGGGGGAAGAGAGACAAAGGGTGGGGAAGAGAGACAAAGGGGGGGGGGGAAGAGAGACAAAGGGGGGGGAAGAGAGACAAAGGGGGGGGAAGAGAGACAAAGGGGGGGGGGAGAGAGACAAAGGGGGGGGAAGAGAGACAAAGGGGGGGGAAGAGAGACAAAGGGGGGGGGGAAGAGAGACAAAGGGAGGGGAAAAGAGACAAAGGGGGGGGAAGAGAGACAAAGGGTGGGGAAGAGAGACAAAGGGGGGGGGGGAGAGAGACAAAGGGGGGGGGAAGAGAGACAAAGGGGGGGAAGAGAGACAAAGGGTGGGGAAGAGAGACAAAGGGGGGGGAAGAGAGACAAAGGGGGGGGGAAGAGAGACAAAGGGGGGGGGGAAGAGAGACAAAGGGGGGGGGAGAGAGACAAAGGGGGGGGAAGATAGACAAAGGGGGGGGAAGAGAGACAAAGGGGGGGGGAAGAGAGACAAAGGGGGGGAAGAGAGACAAAGGGGGGGGGAAGAGAGACAAAGGGGGGGGGAGAGAGACAAAGGGGGGGGGAAGAGAGACAAAGGGGGGGGAAGAGAGACAAAGGGGGGGGGAAGAGAGACAAAGGGGGGGGGGAGAGAGACAAAGGGGGGAAGAGAGACAAAGGGGGGGGGGAGAGAGACAAAGAGGGGGGAGAGAGACAAAGGGGGGGAGAGAGACAAAGGGGGGGGAGAGAGACAAAGGGGGGGGGGGGAGAGACAAGGGGGGGGAGAGAGACAAAAGGGGGGGGGGAGAGACAAAGGGGGGGAGAGAGACAAAGGGGGGGAGAGAGACAAAGGGGGGGGGAGAGACAAAGGGGGGGGAGAGAGACAAAGGGGGGGGAGAGAGACAAAGGGGGGGGAGAGAGACAAAGGGAGGGGGAGCCAAAGAGGGGGGAGAGAGAGAGCAAAAGAGGGGAGAGAGCCAAAGAGGGTGGGGGGAGAGCAAAAGAGGGGAGAGAGAGAGCAAAAGAGGGGAGAGAGAGAGCAAAAGAGGGGAGAGAGAGAGCAAAGGAGAGGGGGGAGAGAAAGCAAAAGAGCGGAGAGAGAGAGCAAAGGAGAGGGGGGAGAGAAAGCAAAAGAGAGGGGGGAGAGAAAGCAAAAGAGAGGGGGGAAGAGAGAGCAAAAGAGAGGGGGGAGAGAGCAAGGGGTGGGACCGCTGTACTGCAAAAAATGGCCCGTGTACACGGGCTTTAGTACTAGTAAGGAATATTGAACATCCTGAATCAAGGCAAATAAATGTTTAAACACATATATTTAGAACTTTATATAAAAGTGCCCAACCATAGCTTAGAGTGTCACAGAAAATAAGACTTACTTACCCCAGGACACTCATCTACATATAGTAGAAAGCCAAACCAGTACTGAAACGAGAATCAGTAGAGGTAATGGTATATATAAGAGTATATCGTCGATCTGAAAAGGGAGGTAAGAGATGAATCTCTACGACCGATAACAGAGAACCTATGAAATAGACCCCGTAGAAGGAGATCATTGAATTCAAATAGGCAATACTCTCTTCACATCCCTCTGACATTCACTGCACGCTGAGAGGAAAACCGGGCTCCAGCCTGCTGCGGAGCGCATATCAACGAAGAATCTAGCACAAACTTACTTCACCACCTCCACGGGAGGCAAAGTTTGTAAAACTGAATTGTGGGTGTGGTGAGGGGTGTATTTATAGGCATTTTAAGGTTTGGGAAACTTTGCCCCTCCTGGTAGGAATGTATATCCCATACGTCACTAGCTCATGGACTCTTGCTAATTACATGAAAGAAAAAAACATTTACATCATTTTGCTAGTGTAATCTAATTTCATTTTCCATCAGGCCTGTGTGTCATATACTTTGATTAATAGCTCTGTTTTCCACCACTTCTATCTGGTGTAACATTAGTGTAAATTTTAAAAAAAATATATTTTACATCAGTCCTCTTCTAGTGTTATTTAATTTTAGTTGCCAGGCCAGACTGGCTGCCACTAGTGCCAGCCTGTGTGTCAGGCTGTCAGCATATACTGTGCCTACTTCCACCCTCAGTGCCACCACTCCTATCTGTTGTAACATTAGTGTAACTTTAAAAAAAAAAAAACTTTTACATCAGTCTGCTAGTGCAATTGAATTGCAGTTGCCTGCCTGCCAGCGTGTGTGCCAGGCCCACTTGCCAACTAGTGCCACCAATCATATTTGTTATAACAGTATTGTAAATATTTAAAATAAAAACTTTTTTGACTGTGAAACATCAGTCAGCTAGTGTAATCTAATTGCAGTTGCCTTCCTCCCAGTGTGTGTGCCAGGCCCACTTGCCAACTAGTGAAATCATATATCTATCAAATTTATCTATTTATCAATCAAATCTATCTAACTATCAATCGTATCTATCAAATATAAATTGCATCTATTGATCTATGTAATTCGTATCTATCAAATGTGTATTGCATCTTTTGATCTATGTAATTCGTATCTATCAAATGTATATTGCATCGATTGATCTATGTAATTCCTATCTATCAAATGTATATTGCATCTATTGATCTATGTAATCTATGTATCTATCTATCAAATCTATCTATCTCGTGGTTGTGCAAATGGACTGTTTGCAGTTGTTTGCGGTGCGTTACACGGGGAGTTTGGTCTGTCACTGTGAAGCGGGCGTAACCCTTACACTACCTGATCGATACAACATCATACCTGATGTTTTAAAGCACGTTATTCAAAAAAAAATTAGGAATGTTAGGTGATTAAGGCCCTTTATGGGTTAAAACCAGACTCTGCATCAACTATGTAATTTTCCTTGGGAGTTTTGACATGGATCCCCTTCCGGCATGCCACAGTCCAGGTGTTAGTCCCCTTGAAACAACTTTTCCATCACTATTGTGGCCAGAAAGAGTCCTTGTGGGTTTTAAAGTTCACCTGCCCATTGAAGTCAAAGGCGGTTCGCGCGGTTCGCTGGTTCGCGAACAGTCGCGGAAGTTCGAGTCTGCCGTTCGCGAACCGAAATTTTAAGGTTCGCGACATCACTAGTAGCAGTGTGTGAGGGTATAACAGGACAGGGAACAGTGTGTGAAGGTATAGCAGGACAGGGAGCAGTGTGTGAGGGTATACCAGAACAGGGAGCAGTGTGTGAGGGTATAACAGGACAGGGAACAGTGTGTGAGGATATAACAGGACAGAGAGAAGTGTGTGAGGGTATAACAGGACAGAGAGCAGTGTGTGAGGGTATAACAGGACAGGGAGCAGTGTGTGAGGGTATAACAGGACATGGAGCAGTGTGTGAGGCTATAACAGGACAGGGAGCTGTGTGTGAGGGTATAACAGGACAGGGAGCAGTGTGTGAGGGTATAACAGGACAGGGCGCAGTGTGTGAGTGTATAACAGGACAGGGAGCAGTGTGTAAGGGTATAACAGGACAGAGAGCAGTGCGTGAGGGTATAACAGGACAGGGAGCAGTGTGTGAAGGTATAACAGAACAGGGAGCAGTGTGTGAGGGTATAACAGGACAGGGAGCAGTGTGTGAGGGTATAACAGAACAGGGAGCAGTGTGTGAGGGTATAACAGAACAGGGAGCAGTGTGTGATTGTATAACAGGACAGGTAGCAGTTAGTGATGTCGCGAACCTTAAAATTTCGGTTCGCGAACGGCGGACTCTAACTTCCGCTACTGTTTGCGAACCGGGCGAACCGCCATTGACTTCAATAGGCAGGCGAACTTTAAAACCCACAAGGACTCTTTCTGGCCACAATAGTGATGGAAAAGTTGTTTCAAGGGGACTAACACCTGGACTGTGGCATGCCGGAGGGGGATCCATGGCAAAACTTCCACGGAAAATTACATAGTTGATGCAGAGTCTGGTTTTAACCCATAAAGGGCCTAAATCACCTAACATTCCTAAAAAATGTTTGAATAACGTGCTTTAAAACGTCAGGTATGATGTTGTATTGATCAGGTAGTGTAAGGGTTACGCCCGCTTCACAGTGACAGACCAAACTCCCCGTGTAACGCACCGCAAACAACTGCAAACAGTCCATTTGCACAACCACGAGATAGATAGATTTGATAGATACATAGATACATAGATAGATAGATTTGATAGATAGATACATAGATTACATAGATCAATAGATGCAATATACATATGATAGATACAAATTACATAGATCAATAGATGCAATATACATTTGATAGATACGAATTACATAGATCAATAGATGCAATATACATTTGATAGATACGAATTACATAGATCAATCGATGCAATATACATTTGATAGATACGAATTGATACGAATTACATAGATCAAAAGATGCAATATACATTTGATAGATACGAATTACATAGATCAATAGATGCAATTTATATTTGATAGATACGATTGATAGTTACATAGATTCGATAGATAAATAGTTAGATTTGATAGATATATAATTTCCCTGACAGAGTATAACAATAAGACATGTGGTCTGGGACCCGTGGTGTGTTAAGTAGTACTATTCTTAGCAGTTTACTACCTGTTCCTCCCCCTATCGGGGGAGGTCTATATGGCCTGCATTTTTGGAACAGGGAGATGGAAGAAGATGATTGGTCTGTCCTACTTCAAATTTGGCCTAAACACAAGTGGCCATCTCAAATCAGTTAGGCCACGAGATAGATTTGATAGATAGCTATACATAGATTGATAGTTAGATAGAATCGATAGAAGATAAATAGATCGATTTGATAGATATATAATTACCCTGACAAAGTATAATAATAAAAAATGTGGTCTGGGACCCATGGTAACTAGGTGGTGTTAAGTAGTACTATTCTTAGCACTTTAATCCCTGTAACTCCCCCTATCGGGGGAGGTCTATATGGCCTGCATGATTACCCTGACAAAGTATAACAACAAGACATGCGGTCTGTGACCCATGGTAACTAGGTTGTGTTAAGTAGTACTGTTCTTAGCACTTTAATACCTGTTACTCCCCCTATCTGGGTAGGTCTGTATGGCCTGCATGATTACCCTGAAAAAGTATAACAACAAGACATGCGGTCTGGGACCCATGGTAACTAGGTTGTGTTAAGTAGTACTATTCTTAGCACTTTAATCCCTGTAACTCCCCCTATCGGGGGAGGTCTATATGGCCTGCATGATTACCCTGACAAAGTATAACAACAAAACATGTGGTCTGGGACCCAAGGTAAGTAGGTTGTGTTAAGTAGTACTATTCTTAGCACTTTAATACCTGTTACTCCCCCTATCGGGGGAGGTCTATATGGCCTGCATGATTACCCTGACAAAGTATAACAACAAAAAATGTGGTCTGGGACCCATGGTAACTAGGTTGTGTTAAGTAGTACTATTCTTAGCACTTTAATCCCTGTAACTCCCCCTATTGGGGGAGGTCTATATGGCCTGCATGATTACCCTGACAAAGTATAACAACAAGACATGCGGTCTGTGACCCATGGTAACTAGGTTGTGTTAAGTAGTACTGTTCTTAGCACTTTAATACCTGTTACTCCCCCTATCTGGGTAGGTCTATATGGCCTGCATGATTACCCTGACAAAGTATAACAACAAGAGATGCGGTCTGAGACCCATGGTAACTAGGTTGTGTTAAGTAGTACTGTTCTTGGCAGTGTAATACCTGTTACTCCCCATATCGGGGGAGGTCTATATGGCCTGCATGATTACCCTGAAAAAGTATAACAACAAGACATGCGGTCTGGGACCCATGGGAACTAGGTTGTGTTAAGTAGTACTATTCTTAGCACTTTAACCCCCTGAAACTCCCCCTATCGGGGGAGGTCTATATGGCCTGCATGATTACCCTGACAAAGTATAACAACAAGACATGCGGTCTGTGACCCATGGTAACTAGGTTGTGTTAAGTAGTACTGTTCTTAGCACTTTAATACCTGTTACTCCCCCTATCTGGGTAGGTCTGTATGGCCTGCATGATTACCCTGAAAAAGTATAACAACAAGACATGTGGTCTGGGACCCATGGTAACTAGGTTGTGTTAAGTAGTACTATTCTTAGCACTTTAATCCCTGTAACTCCCCCTATCGGGGGAGGTCTATATGGCCTGCATGATTACCCTGACAAAGTATAACAACAAAACATGTGGTCTGGGACCCAAGGTAAGTAGGTTGTGTTAAGTAGTACTATTCTTAGCACTTTAATACCTGTTACTCCCCCTATCGGGGGAGGTCTATATGGCCTGCATGATTACCCTGACAAAGTATAACAACAAAAAATGTGGTCTGGGACCCATGGTAACTAGGTTGTGTTAAGTAGTACTATTCTTAGCACTTTAATCCCTGTAACTCCCCCTATTGGGGGAGGTCTATATGGCCTGCATGATTACCCTGACAAAGTATAACAACAAGACATGCGGTCTGTGACCCATGGTAACTAGGTTGTGTTAAGTAGTACTGTTCTTAGCACTTTAATACCTGTTACTCCCCCTATCTGGGTAGGTCTATATGGCCTGCATGATTACCCTGACAAAGTATAACAACAAGAGATGCGGTCTGAGACCCATGGTAACTAGGTTGTGTTAAGTAGCACTGTTCTTGGCAGTGTAATACCTGTTACTCCCCATATCGGGGGAGGTCTATATGGCCTGCATGATTACCCTGAAAAAGTATAACAACAAGACATGCGGTCTGGGACCCATGGGAACTAGGTTGTGTTAAGTAGTACTATTCTTAGCACTTTAATCCCTGTAACTCCCCCTATCGGGGGAGGTCTATATGGCCTGCATGATTACCCTGACAAAGTATAACAACAAAACATGTGGTCTGGGACCCAAGGTAAGTAGGTTGTGTTAAGTAGTACTATTTTTAGCACTTTAATACCTGTTACTCCCCCTATCGGGGGAGGTCTATATGGCCTGCATGATTACCCTGACAAAGTATAACAACAAAACATGTGGTCTGGGACCCAAGGTAAGTAGGTTGTGTTAAGTAGTACTATTCTTAGCACTTTAATACCTGTTACTCCCCCTATCGGGGGAGGTCTATATGGCCTGCATGATTACCCTGACAAAGTATAACAACAAAAAATGTGGTCTGGGACCCATGGTAACTAGGTTGTGTTAAGTAGTACTATTCTTAGCACTTTAATCCCTGTAACTCCCCCTATTGGGGGAGGTCTATATGGCCTGCATGATTACCCTGACAAAGTATAACAACAAGACATGCGGTCTGTGACCCATGGTAACTAGGTTGTGTTAAGTAGTACTGTTCTTAGCACTTTAATACCTGTTACTCCCCCTATCTGGGTAGGTCTATATGGCCTGCATGATTACCCTGACAAAGTATAACAACAAGAGATGCGGTCTGAGACCCATGGTAACTAGGTTGTGTTAAGTAGTACTGTTCTTGGCAGTGTAATACCTGTTACTCCCCATATCGGGGGAGGTCTATATGGCCTGCATGATTACCCTGAAAAAGTATAACAACAAGACATGCGGTCTGGGACCCATGGGAACTAGGTTGTGTTAAGTAGTACTATTCTTAGCACTTTAATCCCTGTAACTCCCCCTATCGGGGGAGTTCTATATGGCCTGCATGATTACCCTGACAAAGTATAACAACAAAACATGTGGTCTGGGACCCAAGGTAAGTAGGTTGTGTTAAGTAGTACTATTTTTAGCACTTTAATAATTGTTACTCCCCCTATCGGGGGAGGTCTATATGGCCTGCATGATTACCCTGACAAAGTATAACAACAAAAAATGCGGTCTGGGACCCATGGTAACTAGGTTGTGTTAAGTAGTACTGTTCTTAGCACTTTAATCCCTGTAACTCCCCCTATCGGGGGAGGTCTATATGGCCTGCCTGATTACCCTGACAAAGTATAACAACAAGACATGCGGTCTGGGACCCATGGTAACTAGGTTGTGCTAAGTAGTACTGTTCTTAGCAGTTTAATACCTGTTACTCCCCATATCGGGGGAGGTCTATATGGCCTGCATGATTACCCTGACAAAGTATAACAACAAGACATGCGGTCTGGGACCCATGGTAATTAGGTTGTGTTTAGTAGTACTATTCTTAGCACTTTAATCCCTTTTACTCCCCCTATCGGGGGAGGTCTATATGGCCTGCATGATTACCTTGACAAAATATAACAACAAGACATGCGGTCTGGTACCCATGGTAACTAGGTTGTGTTAAGTACTAGTATTCTTAGCACTTTAATACGTGTTACTCCACCTATCGGGGGAGGTCTATATGGCCTGCCCGATTACCCTGACAAAAACATAATTTATGCTTACCTGATAAATTTATTTCTCTTGTAGTGTATCCAGTCCACGGATCATCCATTACTTGTGGTATATTCTCCTTCCCAACAGGAAGTTGCAAGAGGATCACACTGCTATATAGCTCCTCCCCTAACTGCCATATCCAGTCATTCGACCGAAACAAGCCGAGAAAGGAGAAACCATAGGGTGCAGTGGTGACTGAAGTTTAATTAAAATTTAGACCTGCCTTAAAAGGACAGGGCGGGCCGTGGACTGGATACACTACAAGAGAAATAAATTTATCAGGTAAGCATAAATTATGTTTTCTCTTGTTAAGTGTATCCAGTCCTCGGATCATCCATTACTTGTGGGATACCAATACCAAAGCTTAAGTACACGGATGATGGGAGGGACAAGGCAGAAACTTAAACGGAAGGAACCACTGCCTGTAGAACCTTTCTCCCAAAAACAGCCTCTGAAGAAGCAAAAGTATCAAATTTGTAAAATTTTGAAAAGGTATGAAGTGAAGACCAAGTCGCAGCCTTGCAAATCTGTTCAACAGAGGCCTCATTTTTAAAGGCCCAGGTGGAAGCCAAAGCTCTAGTAGAATGAGCTGTAATTCTTTCAGGGGGCTGCTGTCCAGCAGTCTCATATGCTAAACGGTTTATACTCCGAAGCCAAAAAGAAAGAGAGGTTGCCGAGGCCTTTTGACCTCTCCTCTGTCCAGAGTAAATAACAAACAGGTGAGATGTTTGGCGAAAATCTTTTGTAGCCTGCAAGTAAAACTTCAATGCATGGACTACGTCTAGATTATGCAAAAGACGTTCCTTCTTTGAAGAAGGATTAGGGCATAAGGATGGAACAACAATCTCTTGATTGATATTCTTGTTAGAAACCACTTTAGGTAAAAACACAGGTTTTGTACGCAGAACTACTTTATCTGAATGAAAGATCAGATAAGGAGAATCACAATGTAAGGCAGATAACTCCGAGACTCTTCGAGCCGAGGAAATAGCCATCAGAAAAAGAACTTTCCATGATAGAAGTTTGATATCAATAGAATGAAGGTGTTATAACCATAAAAAGGTTTGTTGCTCTTTTGCAGAATCTCCCCTAATTGTGGAGTCTCAGTTTTAGGGAAAGATATGCTGTGAGCGTTTTTATATTGAAATGGATAAATGCCCCAAGTATAGAGTAGTCTTTAGTAATATCTTAGGCTTGTAATATTGTATTTGTGGATATTTCCCAGAATAAATGTACAAGTAATCCAGTGAACAAAATGACTCAAACTTGGAAAACAGACAATCCCACATACATCCGTCTTCACACACTCACACAGGTAATATTTTATATACATATATTTACATTTAGGATCCGGTTACTTGAATAAGCAAAGTCTAAGTGGTAAAACTGAAACTTTCCGGTATACAGGAGTATGGAGATTATATCGCTTACCGGAGCTTCCAGCTGGAGATAGAAAGTGAGATTCGTGTGCTCAATACTCAGCGTCTGTAGCGTGTGGAGCGGAACGCTGTGTGAGTGTGACTTCCGGGTATTGCTTAGGAGTGATCAGCTGGAGCAGGCTGAACCAGAGTGTAGGGAGACACGGCAGATGTTCCGGAATGAGAGCAGAGGCAGTGAAGGAGATTCCCAAACAAAGGTAATTCCTGGAAAGGAATTATAGCGAAATGACCTGAAGATTTATGTAGAGAGGTTTAGAGCTTCAGAAATAAGTGTACTCTAAGAATCAACACCAATAATCAGGCAGGGATAAGGTGTTAACAGGTGGTTTATATAGAGAGAGGAAGTAGGTGGGAGGGATATACCTTAAAGGTATATCACAGTTCCCCCCACTCAAGGGACCCCCCTCAGAGAAGCCAGACAAGGCTTGAAAGGGTTCCTGAGATGGAAACGTCTCAGAAGAACCGGAGCATGGACATCAGAATGAAGCTGCCAGGAATTCTCCTCCGGTCCGTAACCCCTCCATTTCACAAGATATTCCAAACGTCTACGACGTAACCTAGAGTCAAGAATTTTCTCCACCTCAAATTCTTCCTGACCATCAAGAACAACAGGAGTCGGAGGAACTGCGGATTGTCCTAGAGGATCTGATTTATAGGGTTTCAGTAGAGACACATGAAACGAATTGTGTATCTTGAGATCTCTTGGTAGAGTTAGTTTAACTGCATTTTCATTGAGAATCATCTCTATGGGGAATGGACCTAAAAACTGATTAGCCAGTTTTTTACTGGGTAGTTGCAATCTGAGATGTTTTGTGGACAAGAGTACCAAATCACCAGTCTTATAAACTGGTGTTTGTCTGTGTCGTCTATCATAATAAAGCTTCTGCCTTTCCTTTGCTTCGGTGAGATGGGTTTTTAATAAATCCAGTCTTGCTTGTAGAGTAGAGGCATAATCCAAGGCACTTGGAGAATTTACAGGTGACTTAGCAAGAGTTATGGATGTTGGATGATAACCGTAGGTTGCGAAAAACGGTGTCATTTTTGTGGATGAGGAGATGGAGTTGTTGTAGGAAAACTCAGCTAATGGTAAATAGGAGATCCAATCATCCTGTAAATGGGTGATGTAACACCGCAGATATTGTTCCAAGGTTTGATTCAATCTCTCCGTTAAGCCATTAGTCTGAGGGTGAAAGGCTGTGGAATACCGAACGTCGATTTTCAAAAGCTTACTAAGGGATCTCCAAAAAGAAGAGGTGAACTGGGTTCCACGGTCAGAGATTATGACTTTAGGTAACCCATGAAGACGTACTATTGACTCTATAAAAGCTTGAGCAGTGATTTTAGCAGTGGGTAGACCTAGTAAGGGGGTGAAATGAGCTAATTTAGTCAAATGATCTATTACCACAAATATCGTATCGTATTTTTGTGATTTGGGTAGATCAACTATAAAATCCATTGATATTACGCTCCAGGGTTTATCAGGTATCGGTATGGATGTTAATAAGCCAATTGGTTTTTTGTGTTCTGATTTGTTTCGAGCACATACATCACAATAGGAAACATAATCTTATATATATTGATCAAAATGTGGCCACCAGAAATACCTTTTTGTTAATTCTATTGTCTTCTGTATGCCTGTATGTCCAGACAAAACATTATCATGGGTATAGGACAAAACGGTTTTTCTAAGTTGAGATGGAATATACAATCTATCTTTGTGATAGAATAAATTATTTGATGGATCTTTAATACAAGAGTCTGGTATCTCTGTATCTTTGGAGAGAGCGGTTAGAACTTCCGTTTCGAAAGTGGTGAGGGTTCCAATAATCTTATTCTCAGGTATTATTGGAGTTGTAGTAATGAGATGTGGTTGATTATCATGTTGTCTGGATAAGGCATCAGCCTTAATGTTTAAAGTTCCAGGCTTGTATGTCAATTGAAAATTAAATCGATCCAGAAATAAGGACCATCGGACTTGACGGGCAGAGAGGGTCTTGTTTGTTTTAAGGAATTCTAAGTTTTTGTGATTAGTATAGATCTTGAAAGGTTCTAATGTACCTTCCAAGAAATGTCTCCAATGTTCCAACGAGTTTTTTATAGCTAAAAGCTCTTTATCACCTATGCTATAGTTCTTTTCAGCAGGTAAATAAGTTTTAGAGTAGAAGGCTATGGGGTGGAGATCGTTAGTATGTTTATTTTGTTGTGACAAGACTGCTCCTATACCAGAGTTTGACGCATCTACTTCTACTATAAAAGGTAGTCGATAATCAGGTAAGCTTAAGACTGGTGCTGTGGTAAAACTTTTCTTTAAAGTATTGAAAGCATTTTGAGCCTCATCAGTCCATAAGTATTTGTTTTTACAACTAGTTAAAAACGTCAGGGGTTTTACTATGGAAGAGAAATTTCCAATAAACTTTCTGTAAAAATTTGCGAATCCTAGAAACCTTTGTAAAGCTTTAATGTTTGTAGGAGTTGGCCAATCTAGGATAGTGGTGATTTTATCTGGGTCCATTTGGACTTTATTTGGTGTTATAATAAATCCCAAAAACTTTATGTGATTAGTGTGAAATATACATTTTTCCTGTTTTGCATACAACTTATGTTCTCTGAGTCTTGTTAGAACCCATCGTACGTGTTTCTCATGATCGGCCAGTGTTTTGGAATATATCAGGATATCATCTAAGTAAATGATAACACATATGTCAATTAAGTCATGGAATATTTTGTTAATGAAATATTGAAAGGTTGCCGGGGCGTTGCAAAGACCGAAAGGCATTACATTGTATTGATAAAGCCCGTACCTGGTTCGGAATGCGGTCTTCCACTCATCGCCCTTTTTTATTCGGATCAAATTATAGGCACCTTTTAGGTCAAGTTTTGTGAAAATTGTGGCTTCAGACAGTCTTTCTAGTAATTCTGGAATTAATGGTAGGGGGTAACGATTTTTTATTGTGATCTTATTTAGGGCTCTATAATCAATAATTGGTCTTAGTGTACCGTCTTTGTTTGTTACAAAAAACATACCGGCTGCAGCAGGTGATGTGACGTGAGAGATGAATCCTTTTTTGAGGTTTTCATCTAAATATGTACGTAAATCAGAAAGTTCTTTTTGAGACATAGAATAAACTTGTATTTGAGAGCCAGGGATTAAATCAATTGGGCAGTCAAATATTCTATGAGGAGGGAGGTTTTCAGCCTCCTTCAAATTGAACACATCCTCCAAGTCCTGATAAACAACTGGTATCGGTTGGATACTAGCAATGCTTGTATGAGGATAGCAAGTATTCTGACAATAATCAGAATTTAATGAGATTTTATGGAGTGACCAATCTATTGAAGGGTTATGGGTTTTTAACCAAGAGTAGCCTAGAATTATGTTGTGCATAGAAATTGGTATTATATCAAAAGATAAGTACTCTGTATGTGAAGTAGATATTGTAATCTGAAGTGGTATAGTGTGATGCGTTATGGGTCCTTTTTGTATGGTGGAACCATCTATTAATGTAACATACACAGGATTTTGTTTGCACACCGTGGGTATTTTATTAGCAATAACATAATTTGTGTCAATATACACCCCTGAAGCCCCTGAGTCGACAAAAGCATTAGTCTGAAGATTGTTTTGGTCCCATTGTAAAAAGAGAGAGGTGATTAATTGGTCTGTTTTGTTATCATTGTATAAATGTTCTAAAGTTACTTTCTTACCCTTCTTTTGTTTTTCCAACAAAGGACAGGTTGAGACTGCATGCTCTTTATTTGCGCAATATAAGCACAAATTGGAAAGACGGCGCCTGGTCTTTTCTTCTGGGGATAGTGGACCCCTAATAGTTCCTATCTCCATGGGAATGGAACTTGTAGGAATTTTTTCATGAAGTGGATTTGATGAGTAGTAATGTTTAGGAGGATTCTCAAAACTTCCTTTCTCTGCCTTTCTTTCTCGAATTCTCCGATCCAGAGTGGTGCTTAATTTTATTAAACCTGCTAGGCTTTCAGGCATGTCCAGGCGGGACAACTCATCTTTCAATACTTCGGATAATCCTAGGCGAAATTGGTTGCGTAAACTGACTTCATTCCATAAGGAATCGCTGGCCCACATTTGGAAGTCCGTGGTGTATTCCTCCACGGTTCGTTTTCCCTGTTTCAGGGAACGTAGTTTAGTCTCAGCTATAATTTGAGTGTGTGTATCTTCATATAACTCAGACATGGCTGAAAAGAAATCCTCTAGGGAATCTAATATAGGGTTATTAGACTCAAAAAAGCGATTTGCCCATGTTCTGGGTTCACCTGTAAGATCCGAAATTGCTGTGCACACTTTTATTCTTTCAGAATGATATGTGCGGGGCTTGAGAGAAAATAACAACCCACATGCATTTTTAAAATCCCTAAACGTGGATCTTTTACCAGAGAAAGGGATAGGAGGCTGAACCTGTGGTTCTGGTATTTCTGAGGGTTTAGGGGTTAAACACTCTTTCATTAGAGTTCTTAAAGTGGCAGTCTCTGCTTGTACCTCTGTTAACCCACGAGCCAGATAATCCAATTTTTGATGGATATTATTGAAGACAGTCTGAATCTCTGTGGGGTCCATTTTATTATGGATAGATATAGAGCAGAGATTTAGGCCTGATTATACTGTTATAACCATAAAAAGGTTTGTTGCTCTTTTGCAGAATCTCCCCTAATTGTGGAGTCTCAGTTTTAGGGAAAGATATGCTGTGAGCGTTTTTATATTGAAATGGATAAATGCCCCAAGTATAGAGTAGTCTTTAGTAATATCTTAGGCTTGTAATATTGTATTTGTGGATATTTCCCAGAATAAATGTACAAGTAATCCAGTGAACAAAATGACTCAAGCTTGGAAAACAGACAGTCCCACATACATCCGTCTTCACACACTCACACAGGTAATATTTTATATACATATATTTACATTTAGGATCCGGTTACTTGAATAAGCAAAGTCTAAGCGGTAAAACTGAAACTTTCCGGTATACAGGAGTATGGAGATTATATCGCTTACCGGAGCTTCCAGCTGGAGATAGAAAGTGTGATTCGTGCGCTCAATACTCAGCGTCTGTAGCGTGTGGAGCGGAACGCTGTGTGAGTGTGACTTCCGGGTATTGCGTAGGAGTGATCAGCTGGAGCAGGCTGAACCAGAGTGTAGGGAGACACGGCAGATGATCCGGAATGAGAGCAGAGGCAGTGAAGGAGATTCCCAAACGAAGGTAATTCCTGGAAAGGAATTATAGCGAAATGACCTGAAGATTTATGTAGAGAGGTTTAGAGCTTCAGAAATAAGTGTACTCTAAGAATCAACACCAATAATCAGGCAGGGATAAGGTGTTAACAGGTGGTTTATATAGAGAGAGGAAGTAGGTGGGAGGGATATACCTTAAAGGTATATCACAGAAGGGGTTCAAACGGAACCCCTTGAAGAACTTTAAGAACCAAGTTTAAGCTCCATGGGGGAGCAACAGGTTTAAACACAGGCTTAATTCTAACTAAAGCCTGACAAAATGCCTGAACGTCTGGAACTTCTGCCAGACGCTTGTGTAAAAGAATAGACAGAGCAGAAATCTGTTCCTTTAAAGTACTAGCTGATAGTCCTTTGTCCAAACCCTCTTGGAGGAAGGACAATATCCTAGGAATCCTAACCCTACTCCATGAGTAATTCTTGGATTCACACCAATGAAGATATTTACGCCAAATCTTGTGGTAAATTTTTCTGGTGACAGGCTTTCGTGCCTGTATTAAGGTATCAATTACTGACTTGGAGAAGCCACGCTTTGATAGGATCAAGCGTTCAATCTCCATACAGTCAGTCTCAGAGAAAGTAGATTCGGATGATTGAAAGGACCTTGTATTAGAAGGTCTTGTCTCAGAGGCAGAGTCCATGGTGGAAAGGATGACATGTCCACTAGGTCTGCATACCAGGTCCTGCGTGGCCACGCAGGCGCTATCAATATCACCGATGCTCTCTCCTGTTTGATTTTGGCAATCAGACGAGGGAGCAGAGGAAACGGTGGAAACACATAGGCCAGGTTGAAGAACCAAGGCGCTGCTAGAGCATCTATCAGTGCCGCTTCTGGGTCCCTGGACCTGGATCCGTAACAAGGAAGCTTGGCGTTCTGGCGAGACGCCATGAGATCCAGTTCTGGTTTGCCCCAACGGAGAACCAATTGAGCAAACACCTCCGGATGGAGTTCCCACTCCCCCGGATGAAAAGTCTGACGACTTAGAAAATCCGCCTCCCAGTTCTCTACCCCTGGGATATGGATCGCTGATAGGAGTCTCTGCCCAGCGAATTATCTTGGAGACTTCTGACATCGCTAGGGAACTCCTGGTCCCCCCTTGATGGATGATGTAAGCCACAGTCGTGATGTTGTCCGACTGAAATCTGATGAACCTCAGTGTTGCTAACTGAGGCCAAGCTAGAAGAGCATTGAATATTGCTCTTAACTCCAGAATATTTATTGGGAGGAGTTTCTCCTCCTGAGTCCATGAACCCTGAGCCTTCAGGGAGTTCCAGACTGCACCCCAACCTAGAAGGCTGGCGTCTGTTGTTACAATGGTCCAATCTGGCCTGCGAAAGGTCATACCTTTGGACAGATGGACCCGAGATAACCACCAGAGAAGAGAATCTCTGGTTTCCTGATCCAGATTTAGTAGAGGGGACATTTAATCTGTGTAATCCCCATTCCACTGACTGAGCATGCATAATTGCAGCGGTCTGAGATGCAGGCGCGCAAATGGCACTATGTCCATCGCCGCTACCATTAAGCCGATTACTTCCATGCACTGAGCCACCGTGGGGCGCGGAATGGAGTGAAGAACACGGCAAGCATTTAGAAGTTTTGATAACCTGGACTCCGTCAGGTAAATTTTCATTTCTATAGAATCTATCAGAGTCCCTAGGAAGGAAACCCTTGTGAGAGGAAATAGGGAACTCTTTTCTTCGTTCACTTTCCACCCATGCGACCTCAGAAATGCCAGAACTATCTCTGTATGAGACTTGGCAATTTGAAAGCTTGACGCCTGTATCAGGATGTCATCTAGGTAAGGAGCCACCGCTATGCCTCGCGGTCTTAGAACCGCCAGAAGTGAGCCCAGAACCTTTGTAAAAATTCTTGGGGCTGTAGCCAACCCGAATGGAAGAGCTACAAACTGGTAATGCCTGTCTAGAAAGGCAAACCTCAGGAACCGATGATGATTCTTGTGGATCGGAATGTGAAGGTAGGCATCCTTTAAGTCCACTGTGGTCATGTACTGACCCTCTTGGATCATGGGTAAAATGGTTCGAATAGTTTCCATCTTGAATGATGGAACTCTGAGGAATTTGTTTAGGATCTTTAGATCCAAAATTGGTCTGAAGGTTCCCTCTTTTTTGGGAACCACAAACAGATTTGAATAAAACCCCTGTCCTTGTTCCGTCCGCGGAACTGTATGGATCACTCCCATTACAAGGAGGTCTTGCACGCAGCTTAGGAATGCCTCTTTCTTTATCTGGTTTGCAGATAATCTTGAAAGGTGAAATCTCCCTTGTGGGGGAAAAGCTTTGAAGTCCAGAAGATATCCCTGAGATATGATCTCCAATGCCCAGGGATCCTGAACATCTCTTGCCCACACCTGGGCGAAGAGAGAGAGTCTGCCCCCTACTAGATCCGTTGTCGGATAGGGGGCCGCTCCTTCATGCTGTCTTGGAGGCAGCAGCAGGCTTTCTGGCCTGCTTGCCCTTGTTCCAGGACTGGGTAGGTTTCCAGGCCTGCTTAGATTGAGGAAAAGTTCCCTCTTGTTTTGAAGTAGAGGGAGCTGATCCTGCACCTGCCTTGAAATTTCGAAAGGCACGAAAATTAGACTGTTTGGCCCTTGATTTGGCCCTGTCCTGAGGAAGGGTATGACCCTTACCTCCAGTAATGTCAGCAATAATTTCTTTCAAACCAGGCCCGAATAAGGTCTGCCCCTTGAAAGGAATGTTAAGTAATTTAGACTTTGAAGTCACATCAGCTGACCAGGATTTAAGCCATAGCGCCCTACGCGCCTGGATGGCGAATCCGGAATTCTTAGCCGTTAGTTTAGTCAAATGAACAATGGCATCAGAAACAAATGAGTTAGCTAGCTTAAGTGTTCTAAGCTTGTCAATAATTTCAGTCAATGGAGCTGTATGGATGGCCTCTTCCAGGGCCTCAAACCAGAACGCCGCCGCAGCAGTGACAGGCGCAATGCATGCAAGGGGCTGTAAAATAAAACCTTGTTGAATAAACATTTTCTTAAGGTAACCCTCTAATTTTTTATCCATTGGATCTGAAAAAGCACAACTGTCCTCAACCGGGATAGTGGTACGCTTTGCTAAAGTAGAAACTGCTCCCTCCACCTTAGGGACTGTCTGCCATAAGTCCCGTGTAGTGGAATCTATTGGAAACATTTTTCTAAATATAGGAGGTGGGGAAAAGGGCACACCGGGTCTATCCCACTCCTTACTAATAATTTCTGTAAGCCTTTTAGGTATTGGAAAAACATCAGTACTCACCGGCACTGCATAGTATTTATCCAGCCTACACAATTTCTCTGGCACTGCAATTGTGTCACAGTCATTCAGAGCAGCTAATACCTCCCCAAGTAACACACGGAGGTTCTCAAGCTTAAATTTAAAATTAGAAATCTCTGAATCAGGTCTCCCCGATTCAGAGACGTCACCCACAGACTGAAGCTCTCCGTCCTCAGGTTCTGCATATTGTGACGCAGTATCAGACATGGTTCTTACAGCATCTACGTGCTCTGTATCTCGTCTAACCCCAGAGCTATCGCGCTTGCCTCTCAATTCAGGCAATCTGGCTAATACCTGTGACAGGGTATTATTCATGATTGCAGCCATGTCCTGCAAAGTAATCGCTATGGGCATCCCTGATGTACTTGGCGCCATATTAGCGTGCGTCCCTCGAGCGGGAGGCGAAGGGTCCGACACGTGGGGAGAGTTAGTCGGCATAACTTCCCCCTCGACAGACCCCTCTGGTGACAATTCTTTTATAGATAAAGACTGATCTTTACTGTTTAAGGTGAAATCAATACATTTAGTACACATTCTCCTATGGGGCTCCACCATGTCTTTTAAACATAATGAACAAGTAGTTTCCTCTGTGTCAGACATGTTTGTACAGACTAGCAATGAGACTAGCAAGCTTGGAAAACACTTTAAACAAAGTTAACAAGCAATATAAAAAACGTTACTGTGCCTTTAAGAGAAACAAATTTTGGCAAAATTTGAAATAACAGTGAAAAAAGGCAGTTACACTAACAAAATTTTTACAGTGTATGTAACAAGTTAGCAGAGCATTGCACCCACTTGCAAATGGATGATTAACCCCTTAATACAAAAAACAGATTAACAAAACGAAAAATATGTTTTTTAAACAGTCATAACAACTGCCACAGCTCCTACTTTTGAAGCCTTTTGAGCCCTTCAGAGATGTCCTATAGCATGCAGGGGACTGCTGAGGGAAGCTGAATGTCACAGTTTGTAATTTTAACTGCACCAACTGTAACTTTTATACTATAACAGTGGAAAGCCTCAGGAAACTGTTTCTAGGCAAAAATAAAGCCAGCCATGTGGAAAAAACTAGGCCCCAATAAGTTTTATCACCAAAGCATATATAAAAACGATTAACATGCCAGCAAACATTTTATATTACACTTTTATAAGAGTATGTATCTCTGTTAATAAGCCTGATACCAGTCACTATTAAATCACTGCATTTAGGCTTAACTTACATTAATCCGGTATCAGCAGCATTTTTCTAGCAAATTCTATCCC
Source organism: Bombina bombina (assembly GCF_027579735.1). Lineage (NCBI taxonomy): Eukaryota > Metazoa > Chordata > Amphibia > Anura > Bombinatoridae > Bombina > Bombina bombina. Next base: position 13,870,068 of record NC_069501.1, on the reverse strand, counting down.
TAGAAATATGTTAACTGCACATACCTTATTGCAGGAAAACCTGCACGCCATTCCCCCTCTGAAGTTACCTCACTCCTCAGAATATGTGAGAACGGCAATGGATCTTAGTTACTTCTGCTAAGATCATAGAAATCACAGGCAGATTCTTCTTCTAATGCTGCCTTTGATAAAACAGTACACTCCGGTACCATTTAAAAATAACAAACTTTTGATTGAAGTTAAGAAACTAACTATAATACACCACTCTCCTCTTAATACGTCCATCTTTGTTGAGAGTTGCAAGAGAATGACTGGATATGGCAGTTAGGGGAGGAGCTATATAGCAGCTCTGCTGTGGGTGATCCTCTTGCAACTTCCTGTTGGGAAGGAGAATATCCCACAAGTAATGGATGATCCGTGGACTGGATACACTTAACAAGAGAAATATAACAACAAGACATGCGATCTGGGACCCATGGTAACTAGGTTGTGTTAAGTAGTACTATTCTTAGCACTTTAATCCCTTTTACTCCCCCTATCGGGGGAGGTCTATATGGCCTGCCTGATTACCCTGACAAAATATAACAATAAGACATGCGGTCTGGGAGCCATGGTAAGGTTGTGTTAAGTAGTACTATTCTTAGCACTTTAATCCCTTTTACTCCCCCTATCGGGGGAGGTCTATATCGCCTGCCTGATTACCCTGACAAAATATAACAATAAGACATGCGGGCTGGGAGCCATGGTAAGGTTGTGTTAAGTAGTACTATTCTTAGCACTTTAATCCCTGTAACTCCCCCTATCGGGGGAGGTCTATATGGCCTGCCTGATTACCCTGACAAAGTATAACAATAAGACATGCGGTCTGTGAGCCATGGTAAGGTTGTGTTAAGTAGTACTATTCTTAGCACTTTGATCCCTTTTACTCCCCCTATCGGGGGAGGTCTATATGGCCTGCCTGATTACCCTGACAAAATATAACAATAAGACATGCGGTCTGGGAGCCATGGTAAGGTTGTGTTAAGTAGTACTATTCTTAACACTTTAATCCCTGTAACTCCCCCTATCGGGGAAGGTCTATATGGCCAGCCTGATTACACTGACAAAGTATAACAATAAGACATGCGGTCTGTGAGCCATGGTAAGGTTGTGTTAAGTAGTATTAATTCTTAGCACTTTAATCCCTTTTACTCCCCCTATCGGGGGAGGTCTATATGGCCTGCCTGATTACCCTGACAAAATATAACAATAAGACATGCGGTCTGGGAGCCATGGTAAGGTTGTGTTAAGTAGTACTATTCTTAGCACTTTAATCCCTTTTACTCCCCCTATCTGGGGAGGTCTATATCGCCTGCCTGATTACCCTGACAAAATATAACAATAAGACATGCGGGCTGGGAGCCATGGTAAGGTTGTGTTAAGTAGTACTATTCTTAGCACTTTAATCCCTGTAACTCCCCCTATCGGGGGAGGTCTATATGGCCTGCCTGATTACCCTGACAAAGTATAACAATAAGACATGCGGTCTGTGAGCCATGGTAAGGTTGTGTTAAGTAGTACTATTCTTAGCACTTTGATCCCTTTTACTCCCCCTATCGGGGGAGGTCTATATGGCCTGCCTGATTACCCTGACAAAATATAACAATAAGACATGCGGTCTGGGAGCCATGGTAAGGTTGTGTTAAGTAGTACTATTCTTAACACTTTAATCCCTGTAACTCCCCCTATCGGGGAAGGTCTATATGGCCAGCCTGATTACCCTGACAAAGTATAACAATAAGACATGCGGTCTGGGAGCCATGGTAAGGTTGTGTTAAGTAGTACTAATTCTTAGCACTTTAATCCCTTTTACTCCCCCTATCGGGGGAGGTCTATATGGCCTGCCTGATTACCCTGACAAAGTATAATAATAAAACATGCGGTCTGGGACCCATGGTAACTAGGTTGTGTTAAGTAGTACTATTCTTAGCACTTTAATCCCCCTATCGTGGGAGGTCTATTTGGCCTGCATGATATATAATTACCCTTACAAAATATAACAATAAGACATGCGGTCTGTGACCCATGGTAAGGTTGTGTTAAGTAGTACTGTTCTTCGCAGTTTAATCCCTTTTACTCCCCCTATCGGGGGAGGTCTATATGGCCTGCAAGATTACCCTGACAAAGTATAACAATAAAACATGCGGTCTGGGACCCATGGTAGCTAGGTTGTGTTAAGTAGTACTATTCTTAGCACTTTAATCCCTTTTACTCCCCCTATCGGGGGAGGTCTATATGGCCTGCCCGATTACCCTGACAAAATATAACAAGACATGCGGTCTGGGACCCATGGTAAGGTTACTTCCTTTTTCACAATAGAGTACAGGTATGGCATCGATTTTAGGAACCCGAAGATCATTTTTAGGGAGATGGAAAAAGATGCTTGGACACCCAGTATAGGTCGTTCTCCTTCAGCCTTTTTATACGAGGGTCCACCACCATCAACAGGCACAACAGCATGAAATACCACATATGCCATCCTTTTGCACAATAGAGTACAGGTATGGCATCGATTTTAGAAACCCTGAGATAATTTTTAGGAACCGGGAGATGGAAAAAGATGCTTGGACACCCAGTACAGGTCGTTCTCCTTCAGCCTTTTTATACGAGGGTCCCGGACCCTCAACAGAAACAACAGCATGAAACACCACATATGCCATCCTTTTGCACAATCGAGTACAGGTATGGCATCGATTTTAGAAACCCGGAGATAATTTTTAGGAACCGGGAGATGGAAAAAGATGCTTGGACACCAAGTATAGGTCGTTCTCCTCCAGCCTTTTTATACGAGGGTCCACCACCATCAACAGGCACAACAGCATGAAATACCACATATGCCATCCTTTTGCACAATAGAGTACAGGTATGGCATCGATTTTAGAAACCCTGAGATAATTTTTAGGAACCGGGAGATGGAAAAGGATGCTTGGACACCCAGTATAGGTCGTTCTCCTTCAGCCTTTTTATACGAGGGTCCAGGACCCTCAACAGAAACAACAGCATGAAACACCACATATGCCATCCTTTTGCACAATCGAGTACAGGTATGGCATCGATTTTAGAAACCCGGAGATAATTTTTAGGAACCGGGAGATGGAAAAAGATGCTTGGACACCCAGTACAGGTTGTTCTCCTTCAGCCTTTTTATACGAGGGTCCCGGACCCTCAACAGAAACAACAGCATGAAACACCACATATGCCATCCTTTTGAACAATCCAGTACAGGTATGGCATCGATTTTAGGAACCCGGAGATAATTTTTAGGAACCGGGAGATGAAAATAGATGCTTGGACACCCAGTACAGGTCATTCTCCTTCAGCCTTTTTATACGAGGGTCCAGGACCCTCAACAGAAACAACAGCATGAAATACCACATATGCCATCCTTTTGCACAATAGAGTACAGGTATGGCATCGATTTTAGAAACCTTGAGATAATTTTTAGGAACCGGGAGATGGAAAAGGATGCTTGGACACCCAGTATAGGTCGTTCTCCTTCAGCCTTTTTATACGAGGGTCCAGGACCCTCAACAGAAACAACAGCATGAAACACCACATATGCCATCCTTTTGCACAATCGAGTACAGGTATGGCATCGATTTTAGAAACCCGGAGATAATTTTTAGGAACCGGGAGATGGAAAAAGATGCTTGGAC